>NC_056523.1:89612475-89923280 GCF_019175285.1 Sceloporus undulatus
CACTTTCTTCTTTGACCTTCCTTAGCAATTGTTCCAAGTCTGCAATGTTTTCCGCTAGTAGTATGGTGTCATCCTCATATCTTAGATGGTTGATGTTCCTTCCTTCCATTGCCACTCCTCCTCAATCTGCACTTTGTATTGTATTTTCTGCACACAAGTTGAGCAAGCAGGGTAATAGAATGCTACCTTCCTTGACTCCTTTGCCAATTGGACAGTAGCCTCTTGTTCTAAGTACAGTTTTTTTCATCCAGACTATCAGATGTTGTGGAATTCCCATTTCTTCAAGAGCATTCCATAGCTTTCTATGATCTATGCAATCAAAGGCTTTGCTATAATCTATAAAACACATGCTGGTTTTCTTCTGGAATTCTTTGGTGTGTTCTATTAACCATCATATCTTTGCAATGTGGTCCCTAGTGCTTCTTCCTTTCCTGGACCCACTTGTACCTCTGGGATTTCTCTCTACATGTATGAATGGAGTCTGTGCTGCAGAATTTTGAGTATAATTTTGATTGCATGGGAAATAAATGCTGTAATTCCTGCAGTCTTTTGTGTCTCCTTTTTTTGTGAATGGGGATGTATAGTGATCATTTCCAGTCTGTTGGTAACATCTGAGACAAAATGTAGGCTTGTGACTCTATCATCGTCACTTTTCTTCTCTGGTATCATTTTTTTTCTAATTACATTTTTATTGAGTTTTTACAATTAAACACATAAAGTCTGTAGAGCAATGACAAAAGCAACAACAACAGCAAGGACCAAGGGCATATATCTGATGAATACTGTATATACTCATGTATAGGTCTAGAAATTTAGGTTTAAAAAATGACCCAAAAAACCTGAGTCAACCTGACCCAAAAAACACGGGTCAATGTAAGTACTGTATTTTAACTCATATGGTGAAAGGCAAGAGTTTAATCTCCCCTGGCAGCACTGACCCCCCTTCTACTCTCTCATCCATCCAGCCTTTAGTATGTGCACAAATAGTTAATCTTGTAAATTCTTTGGCATTATTTTACTTTACTTTGCCCTTTACATCCTTCATTACATACCCTTAAGTTTTACCTTCAACTTATCCATGGGTCATATCAAAATCCATAATTTTGGCCCCAAAACTTGCCCTCAACTTTTATATGAAGTTGATTTATAGTTGAGTATATACGGTAGTTATTCTGGAGCAGAATAAAAAAATTAGTTCTCAACAAGAGCCAGAGAGTCTGGTTTGTCAAGGTCTATAGTGTTCGTCCAGAGATCCATCTGTGAAGCAGGAGATTGGATCTGGTGGGAGTGATGATTAACAAAGAGGTAGTACAAACCGGCACTTTGTACCGGCCTGACCCTACTGGGGCTGAAGTAGGGCTGAGCATTCACATGCTCCAAGCCCTTCTTCCTCACCGGGGCACCATCTTGGCATGTACTCATTTACACGGGGCACACCATGATGACTACCCTCATGTGCAACGCCCAAACAGCACATAAGGGTCATCATAACACTGTATTGTGGCACTTATGGCACCCTTTATACAGCACAAAAAGAAGCCTCAAAAGAGGGCTTCATTTTGCTCCATGTGCAGGCCGCAGCATGTGTTTGCTGTGGCCTGCTTCCAGGGCTCAAAGAGTCAGTGTTGAGCCGCCCGTCTGTTGAGCCCCTTAGTAAATAAAGGTCATCCAGTCTTCTTGAAATGCTCCAGTATCATTTTTAACATCTTTGCTTGATTAAGAAGCCAGTGAAGCTTCAAAGACTGTCATGATGTAGTTTGTGCATTTTGGCTGGCCCAGTAAAGCCAGTGTGAAACATTCATATCCATCATTCAATATTTTTCCCCTAGATATATTTGCTTAATAACTTCCACTTGATGTCTATCTACATTTCATAATTATAACATTGTGATTCCACTTTAACTGCTGTGGCTCCATCCTATGGGATCCTGAGACATATAATTTCATGAAGTACTTAGGATTCTATCTTGCATGTCTTCAGAGGAGATGCACTTCTAAGTACCTTATCAAACAGCAAATCCAAGGATTCCATATGATAGAGCTATAGCAGTTAAAGTGGTATCAAACTGCTTCAACTGTATATTGTAGATACACCTCTGCACATGCGGCCTGCCATGGGACTGGAAATGATGCACAATCTTTGAGAATAATTGTTTGATCAACCCTTGAATATCAGTAAGTTTTCACTCAAGACTGTGTATATAGAACAATGACTATCCAAATATGAATTCACCCTTGGTCCATCCCTAATCTATAAAATCACTTATATAGAATCTACTGTTTTAAAAAAATTCAGCTTTAAAATAAAAAAGGAAAATACTGTATATAGTTGTTTATCTTTTCTTGGACACATTTCTGAAAATACAGAGATAAGCATTGCATCACCACCTCATAGAGAAGCAATATTTGAGAAGAAACTTTGTACTTTGCACTTTGTTGTTAATTGCCATCAAGTCAACTTTGACTGATGAAAACCCTATGAATGGGAAATCTCCATCAGATGACCTTCCTGGTCATCAACTGCCCTCTTCAGGTCTTGGAATTTCAGGGCCATGGCTTCCTTGACTGATTCAGTTCAACTGTAGCATGGTCCTCCTCTTTTCCAACTGCCTTCCACTTTACTCAGCATTATCATCTTCTCCAATTAATCACATTGTCTCATGATATATGCAAAGTATGATATCCTCAGTTCAGTAATTTTTACTTCTATGAAAAGCTGAAGCTTGATTTACTCTCAGACCCATTCATTTGTCTTTTTAGCAATCCAGGGTATCCATGGACTTCTCCTCAATTACCACATTTCAAATGAGTTGATTTTCTTCTTGGCAGCTTTCTTCACTGTCCAGCTTTTACACTCCTGCATAGAAATCCAACCATCCAACTATGCTGCATTATCCAACATTAATTAAAAGTTCTTTCAGTATATCATATTTCCATAACTTGGCTTTCTTGAAATAAGCAAAGAAGAATTCTTACTACAGAAGCATCACTGCATTTAAAGGCATACAATGGTCTTTTCAAAGAAGAGTTTGCTGTTTTATGAAATCAAAGGCAACAACATATTTGGTATGCTAGATATTCAAGAAATATACAGGGAAAAGTAGATAATATCCATTGCATATAGGAAACTGCAGCTGCAGTCTCTTATCCAACTTAAACAAATGATAACAGTGCTTGCATGGAGAGTGCTTTCTTTAAAAGAAATTTATCACAGTTCCTGTCTGCCATAACTATGCAAATAAAATTGTGATTAACATGAAGGAATGTAGACAGAATGACATCAGATAAGTAATGAGGAAATCATAGGACATATCTAACCCAGACTGCAGTCAATAAATATGTTTCACATGTTTTTGAATGGTAGCACTGGCTTCCTGATTGGGAAATAGGGTATTTATCTGCACATGTATGAGATGCCATCGAGATGAGCCTTTCATCCCTAAATCTCATTATTCCCATTCATGAATCCCACTGATTACCACAGCTTTAAGACTACAGTTTGATATCATGGCTGGAATCCTGTTGGTTAATTCTAATTAGAGTAAACCCATTGAATCAGTTATAGACTTGTGAGTCCACATATAAATAAATCCATTTGATTCAATGGAACTCTTCCAGTCTGGACTAACAAAAGGATTTAGGCCAATAATGATCCATGAAGGGGTATTCTTACAGATTTTTATGATACATATGCTCACAGCATCTGCAGGATCTTGATTTGCTCTGGTAAAGTAAGACCAAGGATGTGTACATTCTATATAGAACTATAAATATTAACTATTTTTCACTTATATGATGTTTTTCCCGAACACCCCGACCAAGCTCCTATTTGAACCTGGAAGAGCTGCCTTGAATCCTATTTTGGGAGAAAGGTGGGATATAAGTCCAATAAATAAAGTATGTATCCAGAGGTCCAAGAGGACAAAGATGGGTGTCATCATGAGAAAGGTTTCCCAGTGCACCCTGATGGCCAATCAGTGGCAATTTGGGTCAGGAGCAGAGTTGTGCCCAGGAGCCGTTCAATAAGCAATGGCTTCACTAGCAAGGGTCTCACCTGGTTTGGAGGATGTCACCCAGGAAGTGTGCATTCGCCCCTCCTGCTGCTCTATCATCAGGCTTTCTCCCCAGAGAGAAAGCCTGGTGACAGAGCAGCCAGTAGGGCACACACTTGCCCCTCCTGCACCAAAGGGAAGGAGGGCCCAACCAGGTATCATCCCTCTTCCAGGGTGTCACTCTGCACCCCCACACCCTGCCTCATGACACCACTCTCAACAACTATTACATAGCTTTGGTAAAACTATTATATAATGAGGTATTAGATGCCTCCTTGTACAGTCCCAGAAAAAGTAGCCATGTTGACATAATCTCTGGTTACATTAACATGCAACTTCAGGATTCTAGGCTCTGAGGTCCTTACATACATTGCCTAAACAATTCTTACAGCAACAGTATAAGGTGATATTATTAATCCTTCAGAGAGTTGTCTGAGTGTAAGCAATTTACCTAAGTCAGGTGTTGGCAACTTGGGGTCCTCAAGATGTTGGACTGCAGCTCCCAGCAACCGTATTTTAAAGCCCAACAACATCTGGAAGTTTGCTTATTTCCAGTACCTTCACAAACCTGGTCAAATTCTGAAAACTGGGAGGGCTGATGGTTCAGGCCTTTAGCTGTTGTGCTACAATACAGATATATATGGTCATGGTTTATCCATGTATTCCATCAAAAATGTTACTGGAATCATGATCATATTGCACTCCATATGCATTCTTCCATTTGTTAATATGGAGGAGTGGCCTATCTTCTACACTGGGAAAAATTAATGTCTAAAATTAAATTCAGTGACAAAGACTACCCTGCATTACAGCAGGAACAGGCATATCTTGTTGCCTGCATGACTTTGGAGCCTGGATCCTCTGGAAAGACAGTATGCTTGATGTAGAATGTTCATTTTCCTTAGGCATATAATAAAAAAGCTGTCATTAAGCTTGTGGACAAGTTATAATGAGACATGTCACTTTGCAGCTCTTTACAAAAAGCAAAACATCAAGTGAATCAAATATCATAGCAATGGAAAAGAAAGAAACCCAAAGCACTAGCCTCAACTGAAATATTAACCATTTGAAAAGAAGCAGCATTTATATTTTAAACTGAGCAAATAGTACAATAAAGGCTGGAGAGCTGCCAGTTTCTAATTAACATTGCTGTCACTTGGATCCCTTCAAGATGATTAAACTGAACCCCTCGGTATGGTTTGTTCATTAGGAGGAAAAACAGGCTATGCGGCAGCACCATATTAAAGTGATATGGTAGAGAAAGGGTGTCATAAATTGTGCACATGGGGTTTGTACAGAGCAGCAGTCCCTCTCCATTAAACGGGTTCTGCAGTCAGGCGCTGGCTCATCAAAACCATTCCTAGCACAGGCTAGCTCCCATTACAAGACGGTGTCTCCCTGTTGCTCTGCGACAAGGACCCACCTTTTCGTTCTTTTGGCCCAGTTGCAGTTTGAGGCTTTAAGTGGCTTTCCTAGGTTTAATCAGTCTAATTGGGCTAATTTATGGGTTTGGAAGAGGCTGTTGCAGTAAAGCAATGTGGGTGATGGGATGTGTCACTGGCACGTACAGTTTGCTGCAGTCTGAAACAGTATTTACGCTGTCCTTCTCCCCGCACTGGCCTCTTTCGGTTTAGAAATCATTTTCTGTGGCCGCAGTAGTTAACACCCCACCTGAGGGCAATTTTACATCTGCCATCAGAGAAAGAGTATTCCCTGCCCCGGTGGGAACATTTGTACAGCACCATCCCGTGATTGCCAAACATTTAGAGCCTGAGATGGCTTTCCACTTATAATGGGCAGCCATCTTGACATACTGCAGACCAAACTGTACTGTACTGGATTCTCTTTGAGACTGGAGAGCTGATGCCTAGTGTGACCAGCCAGACTCTCTTCTATATTTACAGAAAGCAGTCTGAATGATAACAGAAGACATGCCTTCATTGAGCTCCAATCCTGGCATTGTTAAGCTTGAGGCTGTAACTCAGTCACTGGTGAGGTTAAGCAAACAAACTGTTCAAACAGTGAATTGGAAGTACTTCTGCCTAATAGCTTCACACACAATGAAAACATTATGTTTGTGAACAGGTTTCAAATGGGATTCCACCCCACCCCTCCACCTCACACACATACCTTAATCCTACGTATAATTATCTAGATAACCAAGCCATTTCCATGAACCTCCCACATTTTCAGCTAAATCACTGATCTTGTTTGCAGCTCCTCAGAGGCTCTTGATGCTTTTTGTGGGATCTGGAATTGTGTTCCTCTAGTGTCATGTCCAGGACTTTCTAGGAAACAGGGTCTCTCAAGCATCCCAGAACCCCTAAAATGTACATCAAATGAAATTTCATAAATTCATGTGCACTTTATGTCCAAGTCATAGAATTACAATATACTGATATTTCATCCCAGTTGATGTACTTGACTACAAAGAACAGTAAGAAAGTTTCTCCTGTGTACATGTGCAAAATTTTGGAGATGTGGGGAGAATCTTTTGGCCACACCAGCAGCATTAAAAGCTTGTATGTATATTGAAGAAAAAAATTCAATTTGGAGGCAGCCCACGTCGCATAGAAAAGCATTCACAAAATGAGTCCAGCTGGTTTTTTAATTGAATTATATATAAATATTGATTGTGCTGCCCATTTTAATATTTAATCTTTTTTAAAAAAACAAACAAAACCTATGCCTTTTGAGGATTTTTCAAAGTATTTGCAACTGAGGTCTAATTGTTTTTATAAGCAGAAGCCAGAATGGATATGAAAGAGTGCTAATACACTTAGTCATTTAGTCTGGAAAAATTATGCTCTGGCCAGTGGCCATCCCGGTTAGGGGATTCTTGGAGTGACTGACCAAAAAGGTTTTTTTCTTTTTCCAAAATGTGCATTTAGAACTACAACTATGCAGAAAGTCTGAGGGTACAATAGTTCTGGTCTTGACATAAATGGGCAGAGAGCAGATAGTGAGCAGAAGGCATTAAGCAAAAACCAGCAATTGTCTGAAGGAAATGATGGGTGTGTGCAATTGTGCATTCACACTTGTTCATATATGGGAGATACTCAGAAGGCAAGGAGAAGGACTCAAGCTTCTGGATAGCATGAAATGGATAGGCGGGTCCTCTCTTCCTCACAGGCATGTCTGGTGGAGATGCATGGAAAGGCCTTCTTAGTGGCCACTCGTGGGTTGTGGAGCTCCCTTCCTAGGGATGTTAGACTGGCTTCCTCCTCACTATCCTTTGGCCTTTGTATTCCTTTGAGCTTTGAGAAAATAATAATTTTATAAAAAAAAAACTTTTCTTAGAATACTGTGCTATTTTAATCTTTTTAAGTTTGTGTGTGTGTGTGTGTGTGCTGTTATTGTCATTGTGTACCTTCAAGTCATTGATGACATAAAGTAATTAAATAATAAATAAAACTTTTATTTATGTCCTGCCTCTCTGTAAATGACAATCGAGGCAGCTTACAAGTTAAATAAAGCAAAATTATCATAGGATTTTCTTGGCAAGATTTCTTCAGAGGAGGTTTGCCATTGTCTTTCCTTGAGGCTGAGAGCATGTGACTTGCCCAAGGTCACTGAGCTGGTTTCATGGCCAAGCGGGAAATCAAACCCTGGTCTCTAGAGTCATAGACCAACACTCAAACCACTACACCATACTGGCTCATGATATACAGTATCCTAGTCCAGCATCCTACCCTTTACCTCTTGCTGATTCCCTTCATTCCTAGCACATTACCATACTACACTCTTATAGTGCTGCAGTTCCACTCTTACTGCTCTGGCTGCCTCCTGTTGCATTCTGAGGCTTGTAGTTCAGTGAGCTCTAAGAGCTCTCTGGCTGAAGATTCCAAATTCCCCCTCCCTTAAACTGCAAATCCCAGAAAGAAACAAGAGGCAGCCAGAGCTGTTATAGTGGAATTGCAGAGCTATAAGAGTGTGGTGCGGTAATGTGTTCACTTTAAGGTGGCTATCCAGCACTATGAACCAGTTCTCAATATGCTGAACTGCAGAAGCACTGGTTTGTTGTTGGGTTGTTTCTAAATAAATCTGGTGGAGGGGGGAGGTTGAAAGTATGATTAAACAGAATTACAAATTTTATGACAATCAAAATTGCTTATTAATAGACAGCCAGTGGTAGTTAATGGAGGATGTGCAAAAATACTCACAATGGTAGAGCCATTTAATATATTCAGGGGCCACAGACATTAAGAATACTTGTGGGAAAGGGGGTATTGCATAGCCATAAAAATGTATACAATTAATTTGCCACTAAAATTAGGAATAAATTGTTTGATTTATGCCCAATTCAATTGACAGAAGTACAGTAATTCAAATTACAACATGGTAATGCTCATTATGGCCCATTGACGCTACACATTTATAGTGTTATGATTCCACTTTAACTGCCATGATTCTATTCTATGGAATCTCATGGCTGCCAGATTAAGGAGGGACATTTAAAATTTTCAACCAGAATACTCCAATGCTTCTGAGTGAAATGCAAACATCTGGTTTCCATTGGATGTTGTCATGGCAGTTAAAGTAGAATAATAGTGCTATATGCCCCAGTTTTAGAAGCAGCATGAGTGCTGGCATATGTATTGTGACATTGTATGTGACAGGTCTATGACATGGCATATACTTACAATGGCATATTTAGTTAGTTAGTTAGTTTATTTATATCCTGTCTTTCTCCGCAGAGGGGACTCAAGGCGGCTCACAAATAAAATTCTAAAAAACGTATTACAGTAAAACAGTTAAAATCTCATCTAAAACCAATATAAAATTGCAAATATTAAAACCACATGAAAAACCATGATACCCACCCTATATAACAAGTAGCCAGACCACCCCATGTTTATACATTAAAAGCCTGCTTGAATAAAGCTGTTTTTGCTTACCGACGAAAGGCAAGCAAGGAGGGGGGGCAGCCTTGCTTCTTATGGGAGGGCATTCAGGAGGGCAGGAACAGCCACCAAGAAGGCGCTCTCTCATGTCTTCATCAGGTGAGCCCGTGATGGTGGTGGGACTGAGAGAAAGCCTTCTCCTGAAGATGTTAGGGCTCTAGCTGATTCATATGGGGAGATATGGTCTCTCAAATAATCTGGACCTAAGCTGTGTAGGGCTTTATAAGTCATAACCAGCACTATGAATTGTGCCTGGAAATGAGCTGGTAGCCAGTGAAGCTGTTTTAACAAGGGAGTTATATGGTCCCAGTCAGCATTCTGGTTACAGTGTTTTGTACATACTGAATTTCCGAACAGGTTCTAAAGGCATTGCGTTGCAGTAGCCCAAACAGGTAATCAAGGCATGTGTCACTGTAGCCAGATCTGATATTACTGATATTACTATTTCAACATGAAATTAATTATATTTCTTAACTTCATATTAGCTTCTCAAAGTGAAGTAACCAACAGAAAACCACAACCTACATATATGTAGGAAGATAGGTGCATTTTTCTCTCTTATTTCCGAAGCATATTTTTAATAGCAGTAAGCAAGTCATTTCAGTGGGGGCTATTCGCACATCCCGTCAAATCATTCGAAAGATATTAAGTTTCATGTATACATTTTTGACACACCTCCAAAATAATTTTCACCCTTCACTACTATAAATTTTCAGATTTTCATGAATGCATGCAAAAAGTTAAGACATTCTAAATTACTTATATTAATTTGGTGGAGTGACCTACAGTATTGAAGAAAAACATTCCATGTCTGGCAACAAAATTAGTATTATAAAATTGAGAATATTAGGTACAAATACTACATAGATAAAGTTGCAGTCAAAGCTAGAAAAGTTATTGGCCATGCTGGCCAAGGCATCCTGAGAGTTATGGTCCAAAAAAGTAACTCTTACCACTTTTTCTTCTGCTTTAAAATGTCCTGATTTCTCTTGTATGTTCTCCTTTATTAATAACTTTTGCCATCTTAACAACACTCTGATGATGTCTCTTCAGTTACATCTGTGAAAATCTGGAGGATATGCAAAACTTGAGCCAGTGTGATGTTTGAGTGTGGGGCTATGACTCTGGAGACCAGAGTCTGAAGCTCAGTTGGCTCTGTAAACCTACTGGGTGACTCTGACAAATTCCAACACTGCAGGGGAATACCTTAGTGGCAACTATAGATAGGTACTGAGACTGTAATGGTGTGCATCCTGCTACCACACTGAGCTTGCAGTAGCCGAACCTTGATAATCAAAGGAAGCAGCAATCTCTAAAACTGTGCTAAAGCCACATGATTGATAGGATTCTACAACGGATGGCACAGAAGCCAAATACCAAACCATAACTGTCTCAGTGTTAGTTTGGGAGCGAGATTAGTAACATACTGGCTAACAAACTTTAAAAAGCAGGAATAATCTCTGGATTGGAAATCTGGGGCTATGGCGACCATTTCAGTGTTTTCCCTTTCCCCTATGCTACCCCCGGGAGCCAGTGTGGTAGGTATAGTGGATTTGAATGTTGTTGGACTATGACTCTGCAGACCAGGGTTCAATTTCTGGCTTGGCTATAAAACCCATTGGGTAACCTTGGGCAAGTCATATGCTCTCAGCCTCAGATGATAGCAATAGCAAACCCAGTCTGAAGAAACCTGCCAAGAAAACCCCATGATAAATTTGCCTTAGGGTCACCATAAGTGGGAAATGACTCGAAGGCACGTAAGAACAACAATAAGAACAACAGTCAAAACTTGGGCAGTCTGATGAAAGGAGATACAGGAAGATTGTCTGATATAGGCAAATTATTTTGAGGAGGAAAGCTTCATTTATTTTTTGTTATTCAAAAGAAAAAGCACCTTTTTGACTCAGAATTTTTTGCCACTTGTAGACAACTGGCAGAATTTCTTTGTAGAACCTTTTCATTCCCTGGGCAGATGGGCTACCTGATCTGAGGAAAAGGTTGCTGTGACAATTCTTCCTTCACAAAATGGCACAGAGGACTCATGTTGAACTTACATTCTGATAGCCCCAAGACCCTGCCATTCTCCTTCTCTCTGCTTGTCAGCACATATAGACAGAAGAGAACTGCCACTTTATTTGGAAGCAAGGTTATCTGTTGTTCACAGCTGCATTACATGGAGGAATTTAAATATAGAGCTTCATCTCTGTTTATTGACTAGTATTGTGAAGATAATTTAAACTTCAGCACCCTGAGCGTGGTAACCTCCAATGAAACCCCAGAGCATCTGCTGGAAAGAGGTTTCCTAGGGAGAGGATGGACTTTCTCATGAGGGCAGTGCAGGGGATGGGTGAGTGGAGGCTTTCCAAAGGAAAAAAAATGTGTGGGAGTAATGGTGAGCAGCTTTGAAACTTTACTTTGGGGACTGCAAGTTATATTTGGGTGGATTAAAAGTCCCGTAATAAACAGTTAATACTCAAAACCTTAGATGTTTAGTACTTCTGTAGAGAACTTTAACAAATTCCATAACCTCCTGCATCTTTTCAGATGAAAACCTGGAATGTGGCCAAGCAACATCACAGTGTGATCAAGATGGCAAAAGTTATTAATGAGGAACACGCAAGCTAAAAGAAGCTGCAGCAGTTTGCTCTGAGTTCACTGGGAAGGGAAAGATTCCACACCTCTTCTCCTCTTCCCCCACCCACCCCCTTCACACATAATTTTAATAATAATTTGTTTTATTTATATACCGCTATTCCAAAGATCATAGCAGTGAACAGCAAGTAAGCTAATTAGCAAGTAAGCTAATTTGCCCCCAACAGTCTGGGTCCTCATTTTAGCGACCTCAGAAGAATGCAAGCCTGAGTCGAGCTTGGGCCCTTTTGCTGATCTTGAACTCGCAACCTTGTGGTTTTGAGTGAATGGCTGCAGTACAGGCATTTAACCACTGCGCCACCAGGGCTCCCTAGCTGGGATTCCTTAAGTGTCCACCCTTAAAAAAAATTTTTTTACAAAGAGCACACAGCTCAGAGCTGTTTCTGTCAAAATACACGGAACAGCCTACACATGTAATAAATATGATCCTAGATGGCACATACAAATTAGTAAAATTGACCTGCATATATAAATATGATGAGGACAAGTCAGATTATGAACTGAAAAGAGTGAGGAATGTGATATTAGGATAGAGAATATGCTTTGTATAAGAAAGGTGTGGAAAATAAAATTCAACACTTATCATCACATAATAAAGTACCTTTTTTGCATGGAGAAAAAGAATACTTAAAGCACTCAGAGTGGGTCTGGTCCCATCATCTTTGAACATTTCACCAAAATCTGAAGAACATTCAAAATAAATGTGAGTGAGGACTTTGCATATCCTTCTACATTTCACAAGATTAAAAAAAAGGACCTGTGTGGCCAAGGGATATTGGAGTGATCAAGATGGCAAAAGTTATTAATGAGGATGTATTCACAAACTAAGAGAGGCTGCAATGGCTTCTTTTGCCTGAGCCTACTGGGAAGGACAAGATTCCACTGCCTTAGGGTTGCCATCCCCGAGGACCTCCAAACCGGGGGAAATGTAGGACAAGGTGTTAAAATGTAGGACTTTTTTTTTTTATTTCCTGGCCAGGAAATTTTTATAAAAAGGTCCTACATTTTAAAACCTTGTCCAAGGCCTCCCTGGGGCCTGGGAGACACGATCGCAGAGCTGCCTCCAGGGCCTCGCTGGGGGGGGGGAATCCCGGGGGCAGGGCCAAGCTGGGGCGGGGCCATGCGGACCCGCCCCAAATCGGGAAAGTCCTGCCTCCAGGCGGGATATGGCAAGCCTACACTGCCTCCTATATTCTCCCGCTCTGGAGTTAATTGAGTGCAAACTAGTTTTGTACTTTGAACTCAGTTTGCAGCAGTTGAAGTAAGCTGAGAACAAAAGGGGGAAATTGGAGGAGGAGATGGAATTGGGATAACAGATAATTAACTGGTCCTCTTCCTGCCAAATCAGGACAGTTGGAGGCTATGGCTTCTCCGATTGGCCTCTTCCAAAGTGGTAAAATTCCTTGCCAAGGAAGGACCAGTTAAGCCCATCTTTGATCACCTTCTACTGGTGGGCAACACATTTCTGTTTAGGCTAGCTGTTACCCATAAATCAACTTGCAAATATGCTGAAATAATTTTTTACAAGTTTCATTTAAGTGTTACCTATTTTATTTTTGTGGGTTTTTTTTGTTAATTGCATTTTACTGTATTCATTGTACTTTGCTTTGTTGCTGTTAACCACCTATAGCACATTAATTTAATAAGCAAAATCTAAATATAGTTCAGTATCTTGGTTCCCCAGTTTAACAGAACAATCCTGTGCTTCCTTACAATCCCATATTCAATAAAGATTATCCCCCTAGGAAAGTATGCATATAATGGAAGCTTTGCTCCGTGTCTCTGATATTGAGTGTCACCATGTCCTACTTTACAGAGGTTAGTCCTCTATTTGAAGGGCTGTTCAAGAACAAGTTTGTATGTGATGGTGCCTCTGTTTGAATGGCTGTCCTGTTCAAGTCCAGTTTAGTGAAAAGGGGACATAAGCAGTGGCATAACAAAGGGGGCGCAAGAGGTGCAGACTGCACCAGGTGACACCCTAAGGGTGTAATTTAAAGGTATAATTTTAATTTTGCTAGGTGTTTATGTCACAACTGTTCCCATTACATTTAATCATATATGGGAATTATGATTTATAAGTAAATTAGAACAAAAACATTACTAAGGGTTTTGTATGGGTATGATATGGGAGGAGGTCAATGGAGGAGGGGTGACACAAAGAGTTACCACCCCAAATGACATCAAACCTAGGGACCCCACTGATCATAAGGAAGGGAAAGCAAGGAGTTTGGCCTTTCCCATCAGCCACTTTCAACAGGGTAGCAGAGTGGGCAAGGTCCCCTGTTCACATACTTTCCTCACCATGATGAGATGTGATGTTTTTCAGTTTAATGATGGTCATTATTTCCTTATTTGCATATATACCTACAAATAAAGACATGCAAATTTAATGCAAATCTTAATCTGTGTTCTCTTTTTGATCTCTTGGGAGAAGGGAATGTATAAGTGGCCGCTCCACACTGAAACCAATGAGATTTAAAATCATTGGCTAAGTTATATCTAGCATCAGGGTTGCATTTAAATTATGGAGCAAAAATTGTTGAATGGCAATACATTCACGAAAAACTAGATAGTCAACAGGCATTTAAAAAACAAATAGTTTTACTCATTTCTACTTATAATCAAATATCCTCTAGATAATCCACTTATGCTAATCTTTTTTAAAAACACACACAAACACATTTTTTTCTGGCCACTATGACATGAAATGTGTAAACATTCATTACCGCCAGAAGGTAATTCCCCAAATCTGGTCATTAGATGCTGAAGTAGATAGACAGGAGATTTAGCTGAAAACTTTTCCCCTTACATTCCTGCTTTAACCAATAATTTTATAGCAAAAGAATGCAGTAGTAATGCAATCCTCTACATGTCCACCCAGAAATCAACCAATTGTGTTCATACGGTTTACTCCCAGGTTTGGCTCATCACAGCCTAAATTGTCATTTAATCTTTCTTGTAATTCATTTATATTGCATGATATGTTTTTAGCCTTTTAAAATCACTTTTATTATTTACACCAACAGTTCTCAGTCTTTGGTCCTCCAAGAAGGTTTGTACTTCACCTCCCAGAAACTGTCATCATTTGGCCGTGTTGGTGGAGGCTTCTGGCAGCTGAAGTACAAGACCATTGGAGGATCATAAATTGAGAACCCTTCATTTACACTGTTGTAATATAGTCAGGCTGGTTTTATTGTGTGCCACTCTGAGATCTTCAGCTAGAAGGTGGGATATAAATATTTTAATAAATGAAAATAAATAAATCATCAAGAGATTGGTAGATGGGAGGTTTCCTTCCTATGGCCTCCCCCATTCTGTCTCAAAGTCAGATGAGTCTCAGGGGTCATGAGAAAACACAAAGGAACATTTCTTGTGTGCTTTCTGAACCATGCATATGAGTCCAGAGCTATTAATAATTTGAGACGTGTTAAATGTTCCACACAGAACAGACAGTAAGAAAGCTAATGTTCAAAGTGCCCTTTATATGTTTTTGTTCTACTTTAACAATAATGAACTGAGTTAGCCAGGTTGAAGAAAAGTATGGCATTCTCGTGACTCAGAATGCTAGCAGCAATCTGAATGATCACTCAAAGAAAGAAGTCATGTGGGTCATAACAGAGATTGTGTAAGTACAGGATCCTGTTGTTGTTGTTGTTGTTGTGTGCCTTCAAATCATTTCTGAGTTATGTCATCCTTAAGGTGAACCTATCATGGGATTTTCTTGGCAAATCCTTTCAGAGGGTGTTTGCCATTGCCATCCCTTGAGACTGAGAGAGAGTCTGATTTGCCCAAGGTCACCCAGTGGGTTTACATGCCCCAGCTGGGATTTAAACCCTGATTTCCAGAGTCATAGTCCAATGCTCAAACCACTGTCATACTGTCTTACACTGGATCCTAGATCCATCTTTTTAAAAAGTTTCCATCAAAAGTAACACCCAGACGTCATACACATACATGCACACCAAGCCAGGACACCCAGTAACATCAGCTATGAGTGCTGAACCAAAGCCATTTTACTGCCTGAGGAGAAAGAAAAAAATGGCACCTACCCCATACTGGTGTAGAACCTGGAACATGCAATAATCCCAGCCTCCATTCTGTGTCCCGGCTCCAGCCTGGGAGGCTTGAAATGCTTTTAAAGTTCATGTGACATGTTTCTTAATCTCAAAGGTGCTACAAGATCTCTCTACATTCTGATTTTAAAACATGATTAGATGATATACTTGTTGGTTTCTCAGCTAACCATCAGCATGTCTTTGCAATCAACTGAAGCAATACCTGTCAATGGAAAACAAAGTTTTTCAGAATGATGATAATAATATTACCAGATTATATCAATTCAGGCTCAAGATGGATAACGCGGGGGGGGGGGGATATAAACTAGTTACTTTTTGTTGCATCCTTAATTTGTCACTGGATTGAATTCTCCCCTTGGTGATCTGTTAGTGGTTTGAGTGTTGGACTACAGCTCCAGAGACCAGGGTTCAAAATCCACTGAGTAACGTTGGGCAAGTCACATGCTCTCAGCCTCAGGGGAAGGCAATGGCAAACCTCCTCTGAACCAATCATGCCAAGAAACCCCTGTGATAGGTTTGTCTTAGAGTCACCATAAGTCAGAAATGATTTGAAGTCACAAAACACACACAATGTTAATTGTTTTAAAATTCTATAACAGATTATTGTCCTTGAGAGAGGTGGTGCTTACTGCAGTTAACCTGAGTTAATAAGTTACATTTTCGTCTTTCTTTTTTTAAAAGTTAGTTTTTTATAAGGCATAGAAGTCCAGGATGTGTATTGGCCTTCAAGGCTGCTCTTTTAATAATGGGAAGTGGAACAACTACTAGCAATTATTTACTTACATTTCTTGGGCTGCTGTGCTATGCTGATGAAGAGACCATTGCAGTAGCCTAAGATCACCCTCTCAGATGACACAGAGAATTATGTTTGCTACAGAGAGGAAAACCTGATCTCTTATGGGCCCGAACAGACAGGCCAAAATAAAGCTGCTTCGGGCCACTTTGGAGGTATGCTGTTTAAATGATGCATGCATCCTAAGAAGCCAGAAGCCACACCAAAGCCACACTCAAGTCCTAAGGACTGGAGCGCAGCTTTGGTGCAGCTTCAGGTCTCTTAAAATGCATGTGTCATTTAAACAGCATACTTCCAAAGTGACCTGAAGCAGCTTTATTTTGGCCTGTCTGTTTGGGACCTTATGCCTCTTTTTTATGAGGCTGAAGATACGTCCACAGAGCTGTTGGGAAATGTGAGAGACAACACTGGTTTACACACGCTGATTCTATCAGATTCTCTGTCTGGACTGTTTGTTTTCCAGGCTGGAGAAGTAGTCTGCCGAAATGTTATTAAAGAAATCTAGACAGTGACTATTGAGATCCATTTAATGGGAATTTACTTGGAGCTATGTTAGGTTTTTGGTCATGTAGGCATTATTGTTGCTGTGTGCCTTCCAGTCATTTCTGACTTATGGAGATCCCTAATGGGTTTTCTTGGAAGAATATGTTCAGAAGGGGTTTGCCATTGCCTTCATCTGAGGATGAGAGGGTGTGACTTGCCCTAAGGCAAACCTATCACAGGGTTTTCTTGGCAAGGTTTGTTCAGAAGGGGTTTGCCTTTGCCTGTTATACACCAAAAAAACATATTTTCTCTTTTTCCTCTGTTCCCCAAGAAGAAGGTTGAATTGGAAAAAATGGGAAACATGTATTTTTCTTCAAAATATGAAATACTTTTTTGTCTCTAAATGGCAACATTTGAAATCGATTGACTTTTCCTCTGTGGAGGCCTGAGCATTTAAGCAGGGCATTGGCACATTTAACCCATGATAGTTTGTTATGACTGTGAGTTCCTTCATTCATATTTCTTTGGATCCTTGAGCTGGAGTCATGGTTTGTCCTGGTGTTCCAAAAGACATGGGTTTTGCACTGACTGATGTTCAGTTATGCTGATGCAGCATTATCACATTGCTTTTGCTCCACAAGTAACTTTCCTATGTTGTATTGATGGCTTAATTGAAAAAGGCACAGGGGAGCTCTAGCTATTAGGCAACAGGTTTTCACTCTGTGTGTGTGTGTGTGCGTGCGCGCAAGTCAGCATGCATATGCGGGTGTGCACACTCATTGGTAATGGTGATGGAAAGTATCTAACCAAAGGGAAATCATCAAATCAATAGGATTTAACAGGTAATAGAAGATTTTTCTATTGATTTCTTACAAAATTGAAGATAATTTTTGGTTATGCATCAAGTTCTATCCATTATCCATACTTATTTAAAAAATTTCAATATTAACCACAATTTAAATGTCAGTGTGTTATTATTTAAAAATAATAATGATGGTGATGACAGGTATGTATATTTTGAGTCCTCTGGTAGTTTCTTCTATTTGAGTCACTGGCTGTTAACATGCTAAACCTTAGCATATTTTGTCTTAAGATATTTTCACTTGCATTAGGGTTTGCTTTGCTTAATTTATATTGGATAGTGTTGTATTTGTTTTTAAATTGCCTCTGTTATTGTTGTTGTTGCCTGCCTTCAAGGTGCTTCTGAATTATGTTAGCCCTAAAATGGCACTATCATTGGATTTTCTTGGCAATTTGTTAAGGGGTTTGCTTTTGTCCGTCCCCCCCCCCCCCTGGCGGGGAGTGCATGACTTGCCTAGGGTTGCCATAACCCCCCCGGGGGGCGTGACAAACCCGATTTTTGGGCAGTTGGCACGGTCACGCCCCGGTTTGGCTCTTTGCCCCGGGTTGAGCTGGTTGCCGCCGCCGCCGCAACAACCGCGGCCATTCTGCAGCCGCCACCGCCATTGCTGCTGCGGCTGCTGCTGCAGCCTTTCAGCCACCTGCCTCGCTTTGCCCTAGCCCTGCGCGCTCTTCCCTGGCCCTGCGTGCTCTTGTGCGGCCGCACGCAGGGCTGAGCAGGAGCTCCTGCCCTTCAGGGTGCCTGGCCAATGGCTGGACAGCCCGCCCCTGCTGCAGGAGCCTGTGACTGCTAGCAGGAGGCGGGGCTGTTCCAGCTCCACTCTCCCCATTGGCCAGCCAGCCTCAAGAGGAGGAGTGTCTCCTCTTTGGACCCTCGCACGGGCCAAGGGCAGAAAAGAGCTTTGCCAGCAAGCTATTTCTCTTCCTTTCCTTTTTCTTCCCCTATTTTTCTTCTCTTCTTCTTCTTCTTCTTTTTCTTCCTCTAGTCTTTCCCCTCCTCCTCTTCCTCCTCCTCCTCCTCTTTGTTTTCTTCCCCTCCTTCTCTTTTTTCTGTTCCCCCTCCTCTTCTTCTTTTTTCTTTTCTTCCCCTCTTCCTCCTCCTCCTCTTCTTTTTACTGTATATTATTCCCTATTCTTCTTTCTCCTCCTTTTCTTCTTTCTCCTTCCCTTTCCTTTTTCTCCTCCTCCCCCCTTCCTCCTCGGCTGCTGCTGCTGCTGCTGCTGCTATTGCCCCCATGCAAAAAGAAAAAGACTGACCCACAAATCCCCCTTACAGCCAGTTGAGATATACTGTACCTGGGGGAAAAGAGGGGGTGAGGGTTGGGGGGTTGCAGGGGGCAAGGAGAAGGAGGAAGGGGGGAATTGCTAAGAAGGCTTGGAACATGTAGTTTGCCGGCTCAAGGGGCTGCCTGTCTACTTCGGCTCAAATGCTAAGGATGCCTGGACTTGTGCTGTTGTGTGTGTTTTGGAATTTTGGAAGGGGGGGTGGCCAGAAAGGGAAGTACATTTCTGCCATCTGTCGAGGAATAATGCCAAAATGTCCTCCATTTTGAGCATGCCTAAGAAACATGAGTTTATATCAATACTTTTTTAAATCATTAAATTTGTTCGCGTGTCCTCCATTTTAAAAATATATCCTACATTTGGGGCTAAATTTTGTCCTACATTGTCCTACATCCCCCCCCCCAATTTGTCCCGGTTTGGAGGTTGACAGTTATGGCAACCCTAGACTTGCCCAAGGTCAGTCAGTGATTTTCCATAGCCAAGCAATGATTCAAACACTGATCTCCAGAGTCAGAGTGCAATGCTCAAACCACTGCACCATGTTGGATCTCATGTAGGGATAGCAGGGAATGGATCAGCAGACAGCAAATACTGCCTTACAACAACAGAACTGAAGTGCTACATCCATGTCATTCTGTCATAGCAATGGATAATTTTATTGGTGTCCCATCAGAGACCATCATGAGAGCATTTCTTTTGACTTGCCCAAAATATCCCTTAAATGACCCCCTTTCCTGCAACTGTTTTATTTTTATTGCAGTGCAAAAGTTGAATTCCATTTCAGTGATGGTTTTGGGGATAGTGGGCATGCTGTGGGTGGGAAAACATGATCAGGAGAGAAGGAGGCAAATGGGGGTGGACACTGCAGTTTGATTTCCTTTGTATCAGCAAGAATCCTTTAAATCCTTTGCCAAATGACCCCCCCCCCCGCACACTTGTTAGAAGCTAAAACTTTGCTGACTAGCTCCCCAGCCTCCATTTCTCGTCCCATTCTGTAGCTATAATGCTACGATGCCCTCATCTCTCTCTCACACGTGCCTGCACACACACACACACACACACACACACACACACACACACACACACTATAAAGAAAAACTGAAACAATCTTACAGTTTAATAAAAGAATTTATTTTTCGTTCATGTCTCTGGCTGTTTGAGACATTTTCCTTTCTTTGTGGCTTTTTTAGACATTGTGTATTACTATTATTATTATTATTATTATTATTATTATTATTATTAACCTTTATTTATAAAGTGCTGTAAATTTGCACAGCGCTGTACATACAATCTTTTTAATTAGACGTTTCCCTGCCCTCAGGCTTACAATCTAAAAAAGACACGACACAAAAGGAGAAGGGAGTGGTGGAGGGGAAGGGGATGAGGTCCAGCAGTTCTTCTCTACCTCCGAGGCCTGGACCAAGGCAGGTGGACTGAAGGGAGGGCTTGTCTTCTTCCAGGCGGGCCTGTTGGAGCTAGCCTGCCTCTCTCTCCCTCAAGATGGTGGATGAAGGGAGGGCTTCTCTTCTTCCAGGCAGGCCTCTTGGAGCTAGCCTGCCCCTCTCTCCCTCAAGATGGTGGATGAAGGGAGGGCTTGTAGTGATAAATCATTGCATAAGGACAGATCATATAGACAGATCAGTAGCTGCTCGGGTTCTTTCACCCAGAGGAGGCAAGAGTCATTAAATGGTGATTAAATTATGATACTAGCGTGATCGGGGGAGAAGATTATCACATCCTCGTGTGCTTCTCCCGTTCATGTCTCATGCATAAACAGTAATGGACACGTCATTGGGTAATAATGGGAGTTTCCATTATTAACCAATGATGAATCCATTACTGTTTATGAATGGGACACGAATGGGAGTAGTGCACCTGAATGTGATAATCTTCCCCCTGATTGCATTATTAACATGATTGAATCACAATTTAATGCCACTTGCCTCCCTTGTGAAAAAGTCTATCTACCATTGATGAGTGAGTACTGATCCTTCCATTCTGGGGTGGGGGCAGGCACACAAACACACATATAGAGATATATGTGGGGAGAGGCCTGTTTAAAAGTAAGACTGATTATAATTTATACTAGGGGGTGGAACCTGTGTGTGCATGCAATCAAAGGGGAAGTACCAAATGCAGAGGTTTTTAGTGTGAACAAAGACTGCAATGATGGGACGATTCCAAACATGTGATAGGGAAGACAGCGATCCCACATTGCACTGTTCAAAACAGTGCTGTTTACCAGATAAGTCCCAATGCAATGAAGGCCTAGGATGGTTCCATCCCTCCTATGGATCCTGGGTTTAGAAGTTTAAGGAGTGGGATTTAGAAATCACAACCAGTGTAAATTACAAGCCCCAGGATTTCATAGGATAGATAAAGTTTAGACAAAAAAAATGTTTCTATATAAGTTTGAGAGGTTCAAGTCTCCAAGACCACATGAACTTCACCCAAGGTACTTGAGCTTCTGTCTAAAATCTTCTTAAGATGTTAAGCAGTTAATTAGAAACTACAGGAAAAAAGATTCCACCTCAACATTAGGAAGAACTTCCTGACAGTAAGATCTGTTTGACAGTGTGATGGAGTCTCCTTCTTTGGAGGTTTTTAAACAGAGGCTGGATGGCCATCTATCAAGGGTGCTTTGATTGTGTATTCCTGTATAGGAGGGACTTGGACAAGATGGTCCTTGGGCTTGTGAGATATAGTTTTCTAAGTACCAAAGTACCAAATCAAATTAATCAGGACAAAACAAGTGAAGCAGCAATATCCAATTTATTAAGTACAGTCTTGCAAGAAGGGGTGTCCTAGGCAAGTAGGCATATGCACCAAATTTGACACAGACAGTTTTTAATCCCTTTTCGCAGAAGCATTTTTCCTCCCCTGTAACTTTATTGGCTGAAGTCATCAAGGTGTACAGCTAATCATGAATGCCTAAAATGAATATATTATCTCTGCCCTGTTTGCAAGTCCCCCTCCTCAAATCTTAAAGTCCCCCAATTCTTATTTACACAGTTCCTTTTATGGTGTAATGCTGATATGATTTTGGCCATAGTCTGATCTGCTGCATTTAACTGGGGTTCGACCTTGCCATCCTAACTAGACTGGATTCCATTGTAATTTATAGCTGTCCTTCCAGCCAATTAGTACGACCTCTCTTCATGTTTATCCAGAGCTCAGGATGGCACCCGTGTCATCTGGAGAATTTCCTTTTGCCAAAAGATAACACCATTCATCTATTCCATATCTTAATGAGCAATTCTCTTACTCCTAGAGAATCATATGGAGTACAAACCTGTTTTACAGCATGAGTGTATAATGTGTATATTTTAAAAAAAACATTTCTGTCTTTCTATTCTATGGGCCCATCTAAAGTCTAAACTCTTGATTCTATTTCTACTAGCTTCTTATATATGTACTTTTGCAGGATTATTGATCCCCTATGGAAGTGTTTTATTTGGGGATGAGTAAATGTCAAGATTTGTTCTCTTACAGTAAAAATAAGCTGACCCAAGTCTTCTTTTCCTAAGAAATACAGAATATTTTCTCTACCAAGATTCAGTTGGTGTCCTCATTTTTGTCCTTTCAGCTTCAGCCCAGCTATGTTATGCAGAGTCCCCCAGCACTAGGATTTTAATATCTGTAAAAGTGGTTCAAATTCTAGCATTACTAGGTTGTTCTATATTATTGTCCATTTCCTTACATGTCAGAATACAGTACAGGAGAAGAAAACTATATGATGTTTCTTAGCCTATTGTCTCATCTCATGCATATAATATCTTTGGGTTGTGTTCTTTTGAAAAACCAAAAACTGTAAGATATTTGATTGCATCGTTCCCCATAGTCTTTTGTATAGCCTGTGCTTAATGAGAAGGAATCAGTATATTGCATTTTCTGGCACCTCTCTGCTGAACTGGCAGGATTCTTTGGGCACCAACTCATTTGCTGTTTAATTGAATTTTTTTACTCCCAGCTCATTTCCATGCAGAACCTCTTTCGGAATGCAGATTTACAGCCCAGTATTGATTCCCTCTTCCCCCATTTTCTCCTGAGCTTGCAAAGCACGGATACCAGTTTTTAAAGCAACCACAGCTATTTCCCCCAGATTGTTTAGGGGAAGAGATTTGCTCTCTAACATAGCTATGTTGTTATTCCTAGGCCAGGGGTAGGCAACCTGCAGCTCGCGGGCCGGATGCGGCCCGGCAAGGCCTTGGGACCGGCCCCAGCCTGGTCCTGCCGCCGATTGCCGCCGGAGCCTTTGGCCTCTCACATGAGGGCGTGGGGCCTTTGGCCTATCAAGAGGAGGCGGGCAGGGGGTGGCAAGCGGCAGGCAAGGGGGGCAATTGTCTATAGAAGCCTCCAAAACATGCATCTATATTAACATTTTTTAAAAAATCAGCTAAATTTTTTAGCGTGTCCTCCATTTTTTTATTTAAAAAAAGTGTCCTCCATTTGAAATTTTTGTCCTACATTTGTCCCGGTTTATTTATTTATTAAAACAATTATTTAATTTTTTATTTTTTGGCTTCGGCCCCCCAGTTGTCTGAGGGACAGCAACCCGGCACCCGGCTCAAAAGGGTTGCCTACCCCTGTTCCTAGGCACAATCATCCACTTGTGTGAGACAGGGACTATCCATGTGTTATTCTTTGTTTCTCTCAGTTTAGGGCAAATATCATGCTCGATACAGGGAGTTCCTCCAATTTTGTATGTGCAGTACTGCTGTACAACTGCATTTGGTGTACATTTCAGATCAGTACATTCACGTAATGCATTATTATTTTATTTTTTATTTTTTTAGAGCTTCCCATGTTTTCTAAGATGCACAAAAATCTGTATTTCCCTTTCCTATCCAACCATAAGTGGTACATTTTCATGACCTTGGGGAGTGCAGGAAGAAGTGTCATGGTTTAAGGTCAACTTTAAGCCATGGTTTAAGGACATTGCCTCCTGCCTCATGATAATCACATTATGAAAGGAAACAGGAATATAACATTCCGAAAACATTCGTTATCACACCTCTCTTCTTTCCCATGACTGCACTGCTTGGACACTTCCCCACCACCACCACCGGTGTGATAAGCCTCCTCACTTCAATTCTGCTATTACAAGTATGAGATGCCATGAGGGTACCTGATTCACCCTCCCTCTCTCCCCACCATCCCCCTACCCTCACTATTCCAAACCAGGTCAGCACCGTACCTGTTGGCTTATTTATTTTTTAATTTTGTTGTGTGCATAATTATGGCAATTAAAAACAATTAAAAATGATTAAAATATTTTTCCTTTATCATTTTGCTATAAGTAGGCAAACACAGCAAAGATAAAAATTAATTTGATTAATTTAAAAAAATTAAAAGTGAGTGAAAGGGGAAGAGAGGAGGAAAATCAGGCCCCATCTTACCACGTGGCAGCTGTAATGCCAAAACTGAAGTGAAAAGGATTTTTGCATCATAATATCTACGTTATAATAGCAAGATTAAGAGTTCTTTGAGGGGTGTTTCCTGTCAATGAAAAGGTGTGGTACTGTAACAGGGTGGCAGCAGGATGAACATGATGCCTTCTGATAAGTACTAGCCAAAGATACTTTTATCCTGTTAAAATTCCACTTCTTTTGCCTTGTGTATTAATGCCCAAAGTGTGGACCCAATCAAAATCTATTCTTAGGTTATTCACTAGGAGAGACATAGCTCTTCTAGAAAAGCACTGCTTGGCAGAATGTACTCTAGAAATACATATCCCCATAAACAAAGAATAAATTAACTCATTCCCAAAATGAAGGCTTCCCCTGTGAAAGAGCAATGCTAGCAAACAAAAATCCTGGTTTTATATTCCAGTATAAAATGCTACCTTCCAGTAGCAGAATAAGATTTTCTTTTGCTGGTGAAAGGAAACAAAAATAAAGATGAAGATGGAGAATAAACTCTGTGCTATCAATGTAATTTATGGGAAAGTATTCCATTAATAATTTCCTGAAGGTCAAAGACAGTGCTCATGAAGGTTAGGTGACCAGAACAGAAAGCCTTGCATTTAATGATTTGCCTACCATTGCAGATAGACTTGAATACAGATTTGCTTGCCTACTTCTCCAAGTTTCCTATAGATTCTACTGAATATATGGGGAATTATTTGATATCAGTACAAAACCATGGATTATTTAATCTGCTGCTCTTCAGTATGAAAATCTGCAAGTACATTATGGTTTGTTTCTTTTCATAACAAGACAAGAGTTTTATTTATTTACTGCATAGTAAATAAATAACGTAAATAGTATGCAAAGGGATCCTGTAGCACCTTTGTGACTAACTGGGGAAAAGAATTTGTAGCATAGGCTTCCATGGACTCAATCTACTTCTTCAGTAAATAGTATTAAATATTTACTAGCAGATGCATTCCTGTATATTGCCTATTAAGTGGCTGGTTTTTTTTCAAATTTCTTAAAATCAAAAAAGAGATGTATCTCATACATCTAGTAGGCATTTTAGATTATTATTTTTTTGAAAAATTATGGCCAGAATCTTCTATCCATTCCAGTGTTATGTAACGATTGCCATTACATAGCTGTGTAGTGAATCCCAGCCTGATCCTCCACTTCCCCCTTTACCAGCCAGTAGCCAGTGCAATCAATGGTGGCCTTTCTTCTGTCACTAAGGATGTGGATGACTAATGTTCCCACCTCCTCATGCAAGCAATTGCCATTGCAACAGGCAGAAATAGGGTCCCTGCCTCAAGTCCTCCTCACAGCAGAGATTGTTCACATGAGCAGAGGGGTGACAGTATCAGTCTACTGCTTCCTGAACCACAGGGGAACAGATCTCCATCAATCACAGCAGCTGCTGACATTTAAATGGGGATTGAGGGACATTCACAGTCCCTATGTATATTCTAAACAAGGGCATATGTAGGGATCATGAATACAAAGCAGTCACAAACACATAACTCTCGCTTAAGCATTCATTACTAACTAGTAAGTTTACAGTCTGTGTTTTATAACCACTGCTTTACCTATATTATTATTATTTTTTGAAGCTGCTGTTTTTTATTACTGTGTATTCCTATTCTGAATGCTGTGACTTGGAATTACAACATTAAACTTACTAACTTACTATTTTATTTTAATATATGCATTGAATTGACATCCTGCTTTTATCCTATATGGGATCCAAAGCAGCTTTTCACATGCTCAGGACCTTTTTTAAAAAAACAGGATTCTGAATGGAGAGGGGAATTTATATTCAAAGAAGCCTTCCTTGTCTACTGAAATTGCCCATCTCTGGTGTAAGCAGTTCCTAGGGGAAGGAGGACCAAGACAGGTGTAGCCACGACTCATTCAGGGCCAGACTCAAACTTAAAAAAGCAAATGGCACCCACTTCTGCTTAGTTCAAGAAGCTCTCTTAAGTCCACAAGGCCATCTCTGACTCCCTAGTAGTAAAACAATTATTAACACCCCAGTTTTCTGCATTGGTCAACTGTTCATTATAAGTTGGAGATGAGCCATCAGTGTGATGCCGTGACAAAGAAGGGAATATTTTAGCCTAAATTTATAGAACCATAGTTTTCAAGTAAAAAGGAGTAATAGTCCCACCATGTTCTGCACAAGGCTTTGTCTGGAATGCCATATTCAATTATGGGCACCACATTTTAAGAAGGATATAAACAAGTTGGAGCAGATTCAGAGAAGGGCAAGAAATATAATAAGAGGTATGATAAGAAAACAAGAGAGAATGCTGCAGATTTGTTCTCTGCTGCCCAGAAAGTAGGACCAGGTCTAATGGTTTTATGTTACATGAGGGTAGGTTTCAATTTAATATTAGAAGGAACTTATTCACAGTTTGGCAACAAAACAAATCACCCAGAGAGGTGGTGGAGTCTTTGTTTCTAGGTGTCTTCAAAAAGGGTCTGAACAGCTACTTGCTGGGATGTAGCAAACTTTAAGGGAGAATGGCTCCTTGAGGACATCATACTTAAGGGCTTCCTGTGATTTGGGTCTGGCTCTAACTTTTCAGATGCTCACTACCTAGTCAGCTAGGATGCTCATTTGCATATAAATAGGTATGCAGTAGTTCTTCTTACCATATTGGCAATGTGTTTGGCCAGGAGCATCTGTGGCTGTCTGCTCAGTCTGGTCACTGTCCAGGAACACAGTGCTGGTAGCTATTTCTTCTGGTTCTCTGTCTTTAAACTGGCAGTAGACTGGACAGCCCTTCAACTAAATATTCATGCAGCTATGTATCTACCAACCATACCTTTTACTTGTCAGACTAGTTTCTTTTAGTTTTGTCAGGTAGCTCAAACAATGGGAGCACAGAGACAGAATTTTAAATTATGTCTCTATCCAACCCAAAGATTAGGGATTAGCAGGTTAAAGGGCACTGTTCTGACCTGTGCACAAAAGTTGGTCCATTTTAATGCAACAAGACAAGCTATGATCAGACAATGTATGCCTCTATTTGCTAGGAAAGTGATATGGAGACACCACATTGAACAGATACAAAATCACCTGAAATTTCCACAACGCGTCTGATCCTCTGTATCCACAAATTCTGCATCCATGGATTTAACCATCTATCATTTGTAAATATATATATATTTTAAATTCCCAAGAGCAAATCTTAATTTTGCCATTTAATATATGGGACATCATTTCACAATGCCAATTTTTCATAGGACTTGAGAGACCATGGATTTTGGTATCAGGGCTGGAACCAATCCCAGCAGATACTGAGAGCCCACTGTACCACAGTTTGTTCTTTTCTATAATGTTACCAATTTATAGAAATCCCATGAAATCTAGTTCCTCAACCCATTACTTATCCTTTCCACATTCAATCAAGATGTGGTGCTTGTGTCAGATGGGGGGGGGGGACATCCTCAAAGCACCAAGCTGTTGTCAATTGAGCCAGTGACTCAAAATGGGACATGAAAGAAACTTATGGAAATATTAGGTCTGGAAGTCAGCTGGGTTTCTTCATGTCGCACATGCTTCTAAGAGTGAAGATATGACTTTTGATCCTTAGTTCCTTCTGGGATGCTTCTTAATCTTTGATTAAACTTGTATGCCTGAGCTGGGCAATGCATGGCCCACCCAATATTGTTAGCCTGTAATTCTCCTCAGTACTATCCAGGATAGCCAGTACTGAAGAATGGTGGGAGTTTCATTCTAGTTATATCTAGAAGGCCAGATATTCTCCAGGCCTGTTGTGTGTGCCTTTCAACTCAGTCCACATAATTCTCAAACTAGCCATCACAGCCCAATTCTGAAAAAAGCCCTGCCTATATCTTGTATGAAGAATGGAACAAATAATGGAATAAATAAAATAACAAGCACCTGGAAATTTACTGATTTCAGTAGATTTCAGGCATGAGTGCCTTTAACCTGTTAATGATGCATTAATTGGTTAAACTACTATAATGTTCTCTGCATGGTTCTGTGCTTGAAAAGTATTTGGAAGCTGCAGCTATTGCAAAAGGCATCAGCCAGACTGGTGTTGGATGTGCATTTTAGAGGCACACCAGTCTTACAAGAACTAAACTGGCTTCCAATTTGCTTCTGAGTTCAATCAAGGATGTGGCTTGATCTACAAAGCCCTAAATGGCTATGGGTCAGGATATCTGAAAGACTACCTCCTCCTGTATGAGCCTGGCTGAAATTTGAGGTCCTCAGAGAAGGATCTGTTGCATGTCCCAACACCTCGGAGTATACCACACGGGGCTTTTTGCAGCTCCGATCCATGGTGATTCCTGGTTCAGCTATGCGAATTCATGTCATAATGTGAATGTTTTATCACATCTGGTTGCCCTTCCGTTGCCCTTCTGAATAGAGGGGGAATCAAATCCAAGGTAAGTCATGTGATGTGGATTCATGCAAAGCGGAGTGAGTGCAAATTGTATTACCACACCGGTGCATATCATGCGGATTCAATGAATCGAATTGAGACCCTTGCACATGCTCAGTGGGGGTCTGGACACTGTCCTCCTTCCCTGCCCCCTCCTTAGCTGTCATCCTTCATTGGGCTGAAGGAGCAGTCAGGGAGTGATGGGATAGGTGGCAGGTTGGCAGAGAGGACAAGATGGGGATGCAGGAGTAGGCAGAGGATGATGGGATAGGTGTCAGAGTGGCAGAGAGGATGAGATGGGGATGCAGGAGCAGGCAGGGGATGATGGGATAGGTGGCAGAGTGGCAGAGAGGACAAGATGGGGATGCCTGCAGACAGAGGATGATGGGATAGGTGGCAGAGAGGACAAGATGGCATGAAGTAGGAGAAGGGGAATGAAGGAGCAGGACGCAGGGGGCAAAGGGGGGCGACATTGGAGTGATCTTCCACACCAAACCAATTCGAAGTGAAATCGAAGTGAGCTTGAAAGCAAATTCTGTGAATGCACTTTTTTTCCAATTTCACCAAAATGAGGGGTCACTTTGGAATCACTGCAGAAGCACCACAGAAGGAGCTCCCATTGAAAGGAATCTCGTCTGATAACACATTAACATTATGACGTGAATCCACATCATTGAACCCACAGTCACCCTGAATCTGCAAAATCTCCAAAATGCTCCATATGATAAACGCCCTTGTGAAGTTAAGTTGGTATGTACATGCAACTGGGCTTTGCTCTGTTGCAGCACTTAGAGTATTTAGTTTCCTACCAAAGGAATTAAGACTGGCTCCATCTTTTTCAAGCTACTAGCAGGCAGCCAAACAGTACTGATCCACATGGCCTTTAATGTTTGAAATAGCCCTGTTTTAAATGTTTTAAAGGTGTATCTTAAGGTTGTTGTTAGGCAGTTTTCACAAGTTTTAAAGAGGATTTAGAGATTGAGAATATTGAGTGTGGGACTAGGAGATACCATGGTTTGAATCCCCACTGAGTGACCTTGGACAAGTCACACACTCTCAGCCTCAGAAGAAGGCAAGGGCAAACCCCTCTGAACAAATCTTGCCAAGAAAACCCCAAGATAGGGTTGCCTTAATGTCACCATAAGTTGGAAACAACTTGAATGGTAACAACAACAAAAATTTAGAGACTGTTTTAGTATTTAAAGAGGATTTTTAGTATTTGAAGAAGAAATTAAAAGGTCTCATATTTATACTGTTTTAAGTGTTTTTATTTGTTTATTGCCTCAGGGGCCCTTCTGGGCTGGGAACTAATATAGAAATATCATAAATAAATAATTACTGAATAAACCTGGGGAGAGGATTGCCAATATTAAATCAGATCTCTGCTATTGTTGTATGTTTCAACCTGAGACTAAGAACTTTGAAGTGCTTTAGTCCCAGCATGGCTGCCAGATTTCTTTACCAATAAATGACCAATTTAAGTAGGAGAATCCTAGTCCCCTGAAGTCTCCCCGTGCTGTGCAGGAAATTTCATCTCAAGCTACCTGTTCAAGCAAATGGAAGCTGACATAACTCACACACCTTACTCACTCTAGAAATGGAAATGTCAACATACTGCATGCTCTCCTCTGGTATTTGCCATGTAATTACATGGTAATTGATGCACCATAATAAAACCTACCTAATCTCAAAGTGTGTTTTCCCACTAGGATAGAATGCTAAAGTTCACATTTCTGATTTAAGGGGCACTCAGAGTCTGTACCTAAATTAGCAGAGGGATTTTCTTCTCTATCATTTTGCTTGATCTTGGGTAGCGATTGGGATTCCGTGTTCAGGAATGTTTGGGCTGAGCAAACAAATTAGCTGAGACCAACTTCATTAAGAATCCACAGCAGTATTTGTCATGGCTTACAGCTGCAAAGAATTCTGATCCAAACCTTCACAACAGGGGGGTGAAAGGGAAAAAATCAGCAAAAGAGGAAGGTCTGCTAATGAAATCTCTGCGTGCTTTCTTCTTTTCGGCTCAGCCTCGCCGCTTCCAAAGAAACTGGAGCAGCAGCTCGGTCAGCTCCTAAGCCAATGTCCCCTTCAGATTTCCTGGATAAACTGATGGGAAGGACATCAGGATACGATGCCAGAATCAGGCCCAATTTTAAAGGTATGCACTGCACGCTCTCATTCTTTTCCTTTCTATTTTGTTTTGGATCAGAACATGACCTTTGGGTTTTTTTTTTTACCACATTCTGTTTGTGGGGCTCCAAAGCAAGGTTCTGGTTCCCTATTAATGAATAACTGCCTTATTATTCTCTAGTTATTCCTGTGAACATACCTCATGATCCACACTAGGGCTACATTGCAGCGAGGGCTGAGTGGTAGGGTAAGCTATAACAACTGAAACAACTAGAAATGTTAAACAGTCCTCTACATTAAAAAAAAAAAGTAGAAAAGATACAAGTAGAAAAACAGCAATTCATGGAGAAAGACTCCAGTCAAGCCCCCTCTGTGTCATGCTAGTTTTTCTTCATGTTTCTGTATCTACTCTCTCTGATCTGCTTCTCCTCAGTTACCATCTTCTCATCTTTCTTTTTAATCTCATCCTTCCACTCATCCAGTCACTCATCTCAACATTCTTTATGTTCCCTTTTGAGCTGTTGTTATTGAATCCTAGAATAAAGTATAGATTTCATTTGCTTCAGTGGTTGAATGTGATTTAACTGTCTGGACAGAAATATAGCCAAAGATAACTTATCTTGAGAACAGTGCTTCCAGGTGTTAAAGCATGTTTAAAACATAAAGCACTTACGAAACATTTTTCTAATATGTGCAAACTACTATGGATCTAGATCCAGTCACTAGTTTCTATGTAAGTAGACTTGTTGAACAAATGAACTTGCATAAGTGTTGACTTAGTAAATTCCTATTGATTCAATAGGTGTACTCTACTTAGAACTAACAATTACATTCAGTCATGTGAATGGTACCTCCCCTATAGCCACTGCATCTGATTTTTACCTCATATCTGCATTTATGCATTTTCTGCTCATTTCTTTAGTACAAAGGCAACAGATCCTATCTGATAGTGGAAGCTAAGCAGAGTCATCCCTGGTTAGTACATGGATGGGAAAATGCTAACAAATACCAGGTGCTGTGGGCTATATTTCAGAGGAAGGAACTGGCAAAAATGCCTCTGAGTTATCTTTGCTTAAGAGAACCCTTAGGTTCTCTTAAGATTTATCATCCCACCACCATGCACACAGGCAGGCAGAGAAAGAATGGGATGTATAGACTTCTCCTACCATTAGGCATAGTGATGCAACCACCTATGCTAATAGAAGCCAAGAGACAGCAATGGCAATCCCTTGGCTGTTCCTTATTTGTCTCATGGCCATTCCAATCAGCTACAGGACAGAGCTGTCTGTTTCATATAGCTGATCTGCTGTCCTCAAGTTTGGTAGTTTGCCAATATTTGATTGCCAGTATTCAACTGTGAGTGCAGTCACAGTCTAAATGTGAAATGGAGGAAGGAAGCAACCTTGCCCTTCACTGCAGGTAGCAAAATATCTTGGGCCAATCCTGGTGCAAGTGCAGTTATGTATACTCCAAGTAATTCTGTGTGCTCAAATTAATGCAGACAACATGTATGTTACACCTGTGGTTTTTGCAGCCAAGATACCACGGCCTCATAAATGTATGTCCATATATCTTTTAAACGTGTACATGCATGCATCTGGAATTACAAATATATTGAGATGCTGCAAAAGCATGTGTATCTCCATGTTCTTCTCCTACATTTTATACACATGATGGAGCAAAAACACACCAGTCTGACACATCAGGGGTGTGTGTGTGTGTGTGTGTGTGTGTGTGTGAAAACTAAAGGGTCAAAGTTAAGGTGCTTTTTGATTATGTCAATTTCATCCATGCCACTTTCACTTACAACACACCTGCTGGTTATCTGAAATGCTTTCATATCATATAAAAAGATGTCCTTTGACAAACATGCAGCAGCTGCTTCATCAGCCTTGGTTCTATCATTTTGGATTTTGCCCATGCAATTGCCCAGAGTAGGCTGGTCAAAAGAGCAACTTCGTAGAGAAGACCTTTTTATAACATAGCATAAAATCTATTTGGATTAAGCAACATATCTGATAGGGATAGCTATCTCTAGCTTCTACCATTTTAATGTACTGTTCATTGTTGAGGTCAGTCAAATCAAATGGAAGGACCACTGTGCAGGAGGAGTAAAATAATTAGCACAAACCAATTGAGAGCTTGGGGGTGTGGAAGGCTGCTGAGCAGAAATAAAAGTTTCTATTTTCTCATGACCATTCCTCACATCCAAATTTAGCTGATCAGCAGTAATAAGCCTTGAGCCATCAAGCTTCTGAACATCGAGTTAACCATAAAGACATGCAAACTCGGGTGCCCCAGTTCCAAGAAGAGCTGGCCTCTCACAGCTGCCACTTCCCTAGAGCCACTTTGCAGCTTATAAACAGAGCAGACATAGCTGTGACTCAGACTGAACCTGCTCCTTGCATCCCACAGGGGTGATGTGGTCAGCAGTGAACTGATGGCCATACACTCACCTTCTTTCAGCTCTGTCATTCTCCTCTCTGTACTATAGCTAAAACCCTGTCACTTTAATATATCTGATCAATCTGATTTCCACCCAAAGAAAGTTACATGAAAATATATTCAGAGTAAATATGGCACGTTTAACTCCCTGTGTCCTTTTGATGCTCAGCAATTAGCCAAAATGGCTGTTATAACACATAGGGTAATATGTACTCCAAATATCTCATTTTGCAGTGCCACCCAGGCATACAAAGCTATTAGGATCTTAACTGCCAGGAATTTCTTATCCACATTTGGGATAATAACTAGCCAAAGACAAAGGCTAGAATCTTGTTGAGTCAATATACTAGCATAAAAACACATTTTATTTTCTCCAAGGCCATATAAGTACAATTGCTAATACAGCCATTCATTTTCCAAGAACACACACCAATATGTGCCCCTTCTGTTTTGATCTGATAGATTGAGAAATAAAGTGGGCCCTTTGTATCCACTGGGGTTTGATTCCAGAATCCCCTATAGTTACCAAAATCCATGGACAGTCAAGTCACATTAAATACAATGGTGTAGTAAAATAGTGCCTCCTATAAAATGGCAAAAGCAGAGTTTGCTTTTTAGAATTCATATTTTTAAAAGATATTTTCAAATCATGGATGGATGAACCCCTGGATATGGAGGGCCAACTGTAATTTACTATTGTGCAGTGATCAGCTCATGCCAAGGCCTCTTCTGTACAGTATCTAGAAGTATTGTGAGATGCAGCATAACTATGCTGGTGTAGATTTATACTATACAATGTCTAAATCTATACAGATTTATACTCTACTATCTGCTGGGGTTTGGTTCCAGGACCCCTGGTGGATACCAAAATCTGTGGATGTTCATGTCCCATTAAATACAATGGCATAACAAAATTGTATCCCTTATATATAATAGCAAAATCAAGGTTTGTGTTTTGGAATTTCTATATTTTTCAGATATTTTCAAGCCATGGATGCTTGAATCCATGGATTAAAAAAAACCATGGATAAAGTGGGGTGGTTGTACTACAGTTGTATAAGGATGCCAGAACAAGCACACAATGGAAGTCATGTTGATTATCAGAACAGCAATTCTATTGCTGTTGTTGTGTGCCTTCAACTCTTTTTCTCACTTAAGGGTGACCCTAAGGCAGACTTATTACGAGAATTTTTTTTGGCAAAGTTTGTTCTGAAGGAGTTTGCCTTTGACTTCCTCTAAGGTTGAGAGAATGTGATTTGTCCAGTCACCCACTGGGTTTCCATGGCTGAGTAGTGATTTGACACTGGGTGGCAGGGGATTGAACTGGATGGCCATTGTGGTATCTTCCAATTCTAGGATTATTCTATGATCCTGGTTTCCAGAGTCCACCACTCAAACCCCTACACCCTGCTGGCACACAGCAATTCCTATACAGATACAGATCTAGAAATAGTCTTTGGTTGACCCATAGTTTTACTTCATTTTGATTGCCTATATTTCTATTATTATTATTATTATTAAGCTTTATTTGTATAGCACTGTAAATTTACACAGTGCTGTACATACAATTAAAACAAATAAAATAAATCTGCCTACGGCATACATTCTACACAAATAATTAAATAATACATATTAATTCATGTTAACATTCAATAAAATATGGTAGACAACAATTTAAAATTACATCAGATAACAATCATGCAATGCCTGGGAACATTTCCCTGGACAATATAGTCTTCAACTTTAGCAAGAACCAAGGCCATCAAAATTTGTTCCTGCAATGACAGCCTTGTAATGATGCATTCTGCTCATTGTTGTCATTTGCACTAGTGTACTTTGAGGACCCCAGTGTGACCATGCCAGTAGGCAGAAGCCTAGGGAAAAGACTAGGTCAGGCTAGTTCACCCGCTGTCAAACTGATCCTGTACCAGCAGGGTCAGTTGGGTCAAAATTTGGCTTTTGGTGGCTTCTGCTGAAATTGACTCTGTAGTAATGCATAGAGATGGGGGAAACTGGTTGGTTTGATCTTATTTTGAATTGATTCACTGTTCTCAAAGAAAGTTCCAAAATATCATGCAAAATGTAGTTTACAGAATATGGTGCACAAAAAGCATATATTAGGAAGAATGACTTACAAAGTCAAAATGTTTACAAAATACATACACATACCATGCACAGAAACATGTTCAAATTTTGTCCCATGTTTCTTCTAAAAAATAAATCAGAAATCAACACTAAAGAGGACAGAATGAATATGGGTTTGGAAATCATGTGAACATTATGGAAAGATAAATAAACAACTTTGCCCATCTGTAGCAATACAGGAGCATATAAATGTCAGGCTAGCTAGCATGCCTGGACGTGAGCTAGGCTTCTTCCCATAGTTATGAAATGGCACTGGCTACATAACAGTAAGAGAGTCACCAGTGTGGTGTAGTGCTTTGAGAAGTAGACTATGATTCTGGTGACTGGAATCCTCACTCAGCCATGAAACCCATTGGATAACCTTGGGCAAGTCACATGTTCTCAGCCCCAGTGAAAGGCAAAGGCAAACCTTCTCTGAAGAAATCTTTTCCACAAAAATCCTGTAATAGGATCACCTTAGGATCATCATAAGTTGGAAACATCTTGAAGGCATACAACAAAACCAAACATAACAGTAACATTTTGTGCCCTCTTGATAGTTCTGTAAATGTTCTTGTTCTTGCTACTGCTGTTCCAGTTACTGTTGTTGCAAACCCATGCAGATATGACCTTTCACTGACAGGAACCACAAGACTTCACCTCCCCCCTTTGTTAGAGTCTTTTGTCACTTGAACATCCTTTTCTAAGATCCCTAACAGTTCCCTGGGAACTAATGATGCCATAGATCCACATGCTGAAAGATTGCCTTTTAGTCTGGATTCCATGTGTGGCCCTCAGTACTGTGGGGTGCAAATGCATGATCCATAATTCCTAGGAGGTATTAGCTGCTGGAATATGCCCCTGCAGTCCACAACTATTCATTCCATTAAATTTATAGATCACCACATCTGAAAGGCTCCAAGCAAGTAATGATGTAATAAATACAGAACCTTCTATCAAAATTAAGTCAAAATCCAATTCAGTCTTTAAATATAGCACAAACTAAACCCCAGAACCTGCTAATTTAAATCTGCTCATACAAATCAAAATGAACAACTATAGATGCTCTGCCTACGTTTTAGAAACAACGGAGGCAAACCCCAAGAAAGTTGACATGGTGTTATGAAAATGGCAGTCTTTTTTGGGAGGACTCTTTTTGTGTGAGAGGGTAGGACCAGTCCAATACAGTAAATTTAGTACTTGGCACTACCAGTTATTACAAATAACCAGTTACCAGTACAGCAATTCCTTTCTTTTTTCAATAATTATAGCATAAACTACATTATATTATGATTATAACTTCTGGCATAACATCACTCCTTTTACAGTTATGGAAGTATGCCCTCACTGAATGATGGAGAATGAATATCTAATAGTTCAGTCACTGTTTCATGCTATATCACACACTGTTGCCTTGTGGCAGATTTTTTTTTAATCTTACTAAAAGGGGTAACTTTTTAAAGTTACTTTGTAGAAAAAGAAAGAGCTACAGTGGTACCTCGGGATACGAAATACCCAGGTTACGAAATTTTCGGGATACGAAAAAATCCCATAGGAAAACATTGTTCCGGGTTACGAATGTTTTTTCGGGTTACGAAAAAACTTTTGGTGCTTTTTTCGGCTTTTTCGCACAGAATCGCGGCTTTTCCCCATTAGCGCCTATGGCAATTCGGCTTACGAAGGCTTTTCGGGTTACGAACGGTGCCACGGAACGAATTAATTTCGTAACCCGAGGCACCACTGTACTTGCAAAATTTTGAAGCTTAAAGGCAACTACTTACCCTTTAGGACCTGTAACTGTAACTTTCCAAGCATTAGGTAAATCCACATACAGAAGAAAACCTGCATCAGCTATTTAAAAGGTTGTCATGAGGCACTGACAGTTGCACAAAGTGGTGGAGTCTCCTTCCTTAGAGGTCTTCAAACAGAGGCTGGATGGCCATCTGTCGGGGATGCTTTGATTTGGATTTCCTGAATAGCAGGGGGTTGGACTGGATGGCCCTTGCGGTCTTTTCCAACTATACGATTCTATGATTCTATGATAATCCATAGTTTACAGTAACATGCCTACAGTTACTGTTATTCCACTTGACTAATTTTTAAATAGTGATAGGCAATACTGGTCTCAACATTGTGTCTGGACAGTGCAGATGACAATAAGATGGCTAGTGTATACCAGCAAAAAAGAAGACAAAAGATAATGCAGGTATGCATACAATGCACATATGCTGATGTTTAGAACAGTTGCTATTGTTTAAAGAAAAATGTAACATCTCACCCTAATGGGGAATTTTGTGACCAGGTGACCCGTGTCCTTGCTCAGTCTTTTCTCCAGGGCTGCCAGCTGCAAATGGGCAATAATAATGATTTAATTGATAGGGCTGTTGTGAAGATATACATTTTTATTTCAAAACTTACCCATTCTATGTAACGAATCTTGTTTTAAAAACTGGCAAAAAATCCTCACAAATTTTATCTGGCAAGGAAAGAAGGCTAGAATTAGATGGAAGCTATTGACAGAGGACAAAAGGAAAGGGGGATGTAATCTACCAAATTTGAAGCTGTATTATTACGCAGCATGTATTCAGTGGATAGAGGAGTGGGTATTTTTGAAAAATGATGAGTTATTGGAATTGGAGAGTACAAAAATGAGATTTGGCTTCCATGCTTTCCTTTGGTATGAAAAAATAAAGGCAAATACTGACTTTTCTCATCATTTTATAATGAATTCGTTATTCAAAATTTGGTTAAAAATTAAAAAAATGTTCTATAATCAGTGGCCATTATGGGTTTCAAGTCAAGAGGCATTTTATAAAAGATCTAAACAGGAAGGAAGGGATTGGATAACATATAAGGAACTTTTAAAAAGAGAAAAAGGGAAATTAATAATGAAATCCCAAAATGAAATAACGCAATTGATTAATAAAAATTGGCTATTGCAAATGCAACTCATGGAAAGATTTAAAATTGATAAAAAAGAACATGAATTAACAGATCAAAAGAACGAGATTGATAATATTATGTTTGATGGGGAAAAAGGGCATATATCCAAATACTACAAGTTATTAAAGCAAAGAGATCTGGAATCGGAAACAGTAAAAGAATGTATGATTAAATGGTCACAAGACACTGGAATAATAATTGATATGGACTGGTGGGAAAAATCATGGCGAGACACGAATTCTTTTACATTATGTCAAAATTATAAAGAAAACTATATTAAAATGTTTCATCGCTGGTACCTATCCCCAAATAGATTAAATAAAATGTATAAGGCTGGGAGTGGTATGTGCTGGAAATGTAAGAAACAAAGAGGCACTTTTTATCATCTATGGTGGGAATGTGAAGAAACAAAGAAATTTTGGGGAAAAATACAGGAATCTATGTCAAAAATATTGGGAATTAATATACCAAAAAATCCTCTATTGTTTCTATTAAATATGACTGGTATTCTAGAGGAAAAAAAGGTAGAAGCAAAACATAGACAATTAATGTTATATATGTTCACGATTGCTAGAGTAATATTTGCCAAATATTGGAGATTACAGTTGACACCTACTTTAGAAGAATGGTTAGAAAAATTAATAGAGGCAAAACAAATGGACATACTCACAGCACGAATGTGCAATTTAAAGTTGGAAGAAAGGAAAGAAGAATGGAAATGTCTTGAAAAATATAAAAAATGGTATTTGGGACCAGACACATAGAAAATATAAAAGGAAAGAAGAAGTTTATAGTTTATAATTTATATTAACGGAAAGATAGATACAAAATATAATAAAGCTCATTGTTTATGTTTAAAAGGTAAACACAAAACTCCATGGAAGTCTTGCGTGATAGCTTGATAGATCAGTGAGAGATCATAAACAAAGATTTATGTTGTATTGGAAAATTTTTGTTTGTAATGTTTGTAATGTTATGTATGATAATGTATGGTATTGTTTGTATGTACATTTGTATATATTTAAATAAAATTTATACTTTAAAAAAAAAAGAAGATATACATTACATTATTTTTGTTGTGTGCTTTCAAGTTGTTTACAGCTTATGGTGACCTTAAGGAGAACCTTTCACAGAGTGAAGTTGAAGGCTTTCATGGCCGGCATACATGTGGCCATGTTCTAGAAGAGTTTGAGCCTTATCACACGGAGGTTTTTGCAGCTTTTTGCAGCTCAGATCCGACATGACTGTGGGTCCAACGATGCGAATTCATGTTATAACGTGAATGTGTTATCAGACGAGATTCCTTTCTATGGGCGCTCCTTCCATGGCGTTTCCGCAGTGAATCCAAAGTGGCTCCTCATTTTGATGAATTTGGAAAAAAAGTGAATTCACAAAATTCGCTTTCAAGCTCACTTCGATTTCACTCCGAATTGGTCTGGTGTGGAATGCAACTTTGCTTCTGCTCTGGTACACCACCGCAAACCCCCTGGGTTGCAAATTTCCCATGATGCAGCTCTGTAATTTTCCCCCATTTCCTTTCAGTGGTCCTTTCACTTTCAGGGCAACTCATTTTGGGGAATATATATGTGTGTGTATGTGCATGAATGTGAATATACAGATATGTATATCTATCTGTCTATATATGTGTGTGTTGAAATTGCTGAAATGAAAGGGAAAATTAAAAAGGGGGAATAAGGAGACACAGAAATATTCACGAGGCAAATATTCACACAATCACACAGTTACACAAAACAGGGAACAAGAACTTGCGCCCCTTTTCACCCCAGAAATGTATAAGGTCACAATGCATTCAGACCCCCACGGAGCATGCACAAGGATGCCGATTCGAATCGTTGAATCCCACCAGTATGGTAATACAATTTGCATTCACTCCGCTTTGCTTGAATCCACATCACGTGACTTACCTTGGATTCGATTCCCTCTCGATTCGGAAGGGCAATGGAAGGGCAACCAGGTGTGATAAAACATTCACGTTATGATGTGAATTTGCATAGCTGAACCAGGAGTCACCACAGATCTGAGCTGCAAAGAGCCCCATGTGATAAACACCTTTATTCCTGACGTTTAACAACAGAACAATACATATGCAAATCACTCCTGCCTTCCCAGGTTCACACAGTATATATATACCCAACTCCTTTCCAATCAAGCATTCTCTGAAGATGCCAGCCACAGTTACTGGCAAAACATCAGGAATAAACTCTTCTAGAACATGGCCACATAGCCTGAAAAACCCACAAAGAACCTTTCACTGAGTTTTCTGAGGCTGACAGTATGCTACTTACCCAAGATCTTCCAGTGGGTTTCCATGGCCAAGTGGAGATTTAAACCAGAATCATAGTCTAATGCTCAAACCACCATGCTCTATGTTGTATTAAATTTATTATATGATATGATATTGTCATATATATTATAAATTAAATTCAAATTAGCATTATATTTTTATAGGTGATATAAAATTAATGATATACATATTAAGTACAAGGACTTCTTTTGTTGTGGAAAAGTGGCCATGACAACATTCCCATGGACTATTCCCATATAATTAAATTGGAAAAAGTATCCTTTGAAGAGAAGTGTTGGGAAATTGTAAAGAATGTCATGAGATACAAGGAGCAATAGTTTTTAACGTTCTTAATGTAAATGGAGATTGCAATAAAATGTTGCTATGTTTTCCCTACCAATAGGACCTCCTTCTTAGGGTTCTATCCAGCCATTTCTTTCTAGCAAGGCATTCAACCTTCCTTCAAGAGAATGTTAGCTCTTAATTTTTATAATTTTTCTTTCCCAGTTCCACATTAATCTACAGGGCATGTTCACTCCTCAGTGGGCTGTTTGAGGGAAATCTACCGAACTCTAACTTTTCTTGACTTTGGTACTTCTGAGCATACTTATACCTCCCTCTTGTTTCGCACTGTGCCTGTTTTGTCTCCAGTCCTGTTGGCATTAGGAATGGATGGCTCAGCATACTTCCACTCCATCTCAGTTTTGCACATCTTCATTTATAAAGCTGTTCCAGTGGTTTGAGCATTGAACTATGACTCTAGAGATGAGAGTTCAATTCCCCACTCAGCCATGTAAACTCACTGGGTGACCTTGGGCAAGTTACACACTCTCCACCCCAGAAAACACTGTGATAGGTTCACCTTAGGGTTGACATAAATTGTAAATGACTTGAAGGCACACAACAACAATAACAACAATCCATCCTAATTGAGCCTCAAGATGTAGTTTATTCCCACCCACCCCCAAAAAACCACCATCAAAATACATTTAAATATGATTTTGAGGGGAGGGCAAAATACCTATTCTGGATACACTTTGCCTTAAAATATGTATTTTTGTATATATTTTACTCCTTGAAAAATAAGACCTGTGTCACAAACTATGTGCAAGTGTGAAATCGAAAGGATATTAGTAAGCAGCTGCTATAACAGAATATCCTTGGTTCTTGTAAATCAAAGAAATTAGAATCAGGCCCCAGTTCATTTCAAAATGCAGATTGAACAAACCTCTTGAGCATCCTTCATTGGCATTCACCAGCTGAGTTCGCTATTAGAGGGAGTGATGTGTGAAATGTTTTATAACCCTTACTTTGTTTTCTCCATGAGACACATGGGGCATATTGCAGATGGGGGACTGAACCTGAGATGCAGTGTCTCATCTAAGGCCAGTCTGTGAGTCTCCTGAAGTTTAAACCCCTGCCTCCTAACTTCCAATTTGCAATAGCTTTGTGCCTGTCTTCTATAAGCCAGTAGATGCCATGATTAAAGTTGGTACTCAGCTACAGAGAAGGCCTAAGTTACTGGGAAAGGAATTAAATCAATAAAGGGTTAAAAGAAATACACCACAGGAACTTCTTTCCACCTCAGCATGCACGTATACACAAAAGAAATTAAACTTTAATATTTAATGAAATATATACATTACCCTTCTGCTGAAGGCAGTCGTATTGTAATTTTATTCAAGATAATTTAATTTCAGATTTATTTCAATGAACTACACCTCCCCCATGGGGGCAGTTTGCTGGCATAGTCTGTCACACATAAATCAGTATCCAATTTATATGAAAGTCACAGCCACAGCTTTTCAGAGTTGGGGTTGTAGCTCTCTAAGCTCGTCATTTAAATAAACCAGCAGTAAGTAACAGGGGCATTTTAATGAAACTAAAACCATAGCTGCACAGGGTCAGTTTCTTATTTTTAGTTAATTAAAACTAAAAGCAAGGATGAGGACGGAAACCTTTTGGGAGGAAAGTACATAATATCCATGTTTTAAATGTTTGTTCTAAACTGAGACAGAAAATATAGATCAAGTGAGAATATGAAAGATATTCAGGGAGAGGAGCTGTCATTTTTGTATATCATATTACTTTTGAAGAGTTTGCAGGGAGGGGAATTAGCATATATGTTCATCTTTTTTAAACAAAAAAAAAAACCAAGGCTAAAATCCCAGAAAATAATGAAGGACCCCATGGGAGTTTGGAGGTCTTCCTTGTAAAGGCAAGAGAAGTAGCCTCACAGGTCCACATTCAGAGATGCAACTCAACTGTGTCAACCATCCCACAAGGCTGCAGTTGGTCATGGTTCAAAGCAGTTCAAGTTTTTTCTTGTGTGGGAACCAAAGCTTGGGAAGTTATTTTTAAAAATAAATGTTAAAGTTACAGATAGGAAAGCTGATAGAAGAGGGTTTGGTGCATTTAGTTAATTGTTAATATGCTTAATATGCTTCAATATCTAATTCAATTGCATTCATATTATAGGAGAGAAAAACCAAACCATTACACCAATATTAAATTGCCATTTGAATTTAAATTAAATGCCTCCTTTAAACTCCTGCCTAGAATGAAGCTGAGATGTTCCATACATTAATATGTATTTGAGTCTGTGTCGTAGGAAACAGCTTCATGATTTTTTTGAATCATGAATTTGAATCAACTGAATTGTTAACTCAACAAGTACTGTTTTGTTCAATGGGTCTACCCAGTTCCACTTTCCAATACTTACAGAAATGGTGAGCTAAGTACCATTTGTCTGATGAGTCTACTCCAATTCCTCCCCCCAAATTTGCATTCTGCTCAAGAATATACCAATAACAGTTCTGAGGACCTCGGGTGATTGAAGATAATACTTTTTTAAAAAAAAAACTACATTATGGATCATAGAGACAAGTAAAGCAAAGCTAATAGCAAAGATCAATGTATCTAGTGATAAGATTAAAAGGTACTAGAAAGACTTGGCAATTGGCAACAAAATCTCCTGAGTAATCAAGGGAGATAAGCAAAAGCTTAAAAATCAAAACTTTTTCAGCCATGGGCCATGCTAGTTGAGGATGCTGAGATTTGTTAAAAGTATTTTCCCAAGTTCTGTCCCTTGCCTCACTCACATCATTCCTCCCCCCCCCCCCCCCCCCGATGTACTTTTTGGTGTGCTTTGTTATAGACAACAAAACAAAACCAAAAGCCTTATAGAGTCAGTCTGAATTTAATACAGGCTAACTTTGAACACATACTGAATTCAAAGTACAAAAGTAGTTTGCACTGTATTTATTCAGCAGCAGAGAGAGAAGAGGAGGAGGCAGAATTTTGCCCTTCCTAGTAGATTCGGGCAAAAGCAACTTCTGCAGCCTCACCTAGCTTGTTTGTAAACTTTTGCCATCTTGACTACATTCAGATGTTGCTTGGCTATACACATTCCAGTTTTGATGCATGAAATGTTGAGGGTATTCAAACATCTAAGCAATTTTGAAATTTTGAAAGACTACTGGAACAATGTGCAAGTAATTCACACACATTAGATGAGAGAGGCCATGTGGGCTGTCATTTCTTTCAAAGTACTCAACAGGCCTCCCCCCCACACAGGTCCACACATTCAAAAACTGTCAAAAAGGACTTTATGAATATATGCATAGTGCTCCTTCACACAAGTAGGCAAAAGCCTCAATCAGAGTCCCTCTTGCATGAAGAAGCCTTTCATGTTTACATTCACAAGCACTTAGGAGTTTATCACACGGGAGAAATTTCTCTTAATTTCAAATGAAAAGAAAGTGGGGCCAGAACGCATTCACGTGAATTTGCTAGTTCCCATTGCCCAAAATTGCTTGTCTATCACACAATAATGTTAAACCCCATGATTGCATTCAGATTGCCATTAGATTATACTTCCAATTTCCCTTGTCTGATAACGTCCTTAGAATTGCTTTTCATTCTGGCCAGATTTGCAGTTACAGTGTGGCCACACTGTCTTCTGGGGTTTGGTTCCAGGACACCATATAGATATCAAAATCTGTTCATGCTGAAGTTCCATTATATACAATGGCAGAGTTGAGGGCTGACTGTAGCAGGGGACATAGTCACTGGGCATATTAGTAGTGGGAAGGGAACAGAGATATCCCTCTATTTGTTTTTCTTTTTTTGTTATGCTCTTCCCGAGTTATGGGAATGTGATTTTAAAAATGTTAAGAAAAAAGAAGAAGATGGGGGAGAGGAAGAAAAGAAACTGGTAAAAGAGGGGAAAGAAAACAGACAGCTTGGAAATAGCAGAGAGGAGAGGGACAGAAGGAGATTGCCACCATGTGTCTGCTCAATATCAGGACTGTTGCATCTGTGGGGTAATGGCATCATCATAATAATAATAATAATAATAATAATAATAATAATAATAATTGTATTCATATTTCCCACCTCTCCCAAGGATTGAGGCGGGGTTACATCATTAAAATAATACAATACAACACAATACATTACACAATCTATAAAATACTAATACTGAATTACACATTCCTATTAGTTCCTTAAAATATCCAATCATCAGATAGTTATACAATCATAATCAGGGTAGAGCCTTAACCATAATTTCTTATACAAAATCCAAAATGCAGCACACTTGGCTGTTCATTGATGTCAATGAAAATATACACTCTACCAATGCTTCACTGGCACAGAAGCAAAGGGTCAGAAGCAACGTCATGCGACAGGTGTTGCCAAAAACACTATTCCCTTCCTACAATTGCTGTTTAAAACCCATGTGTGATAAAATCCTAAGAAAAGGGAGTGTTAGCCTCCTTGGCAATGGTCAATCAGATCCAATAATGCAGTGTTTGCCTTGCAGTAGACAGCTAGAGCAGCAGTTGTCACTTGAGGCCTCTACTCCTCATGGAAAGAAATAGAGATTTTGGCAAGTATTGGCAAGAAACATAAGGAAAGATAAAAATATTCAATGTTTAAGGATACAAGGACACCAATTTAAGATAAGAGTCTTCGCTGATGGCATGGTACTTTTCCTGGATGATTCAAATAAGAGTATAAATAATTTATTAAACATATTAGAAGAGTTTGGTGCTCTCTCACGTCTCAGAATAAGTAAGTCTAAGAGCAGTCTGTTGATGAAAAACCTGACAAAAAAAAAGAAGATGATCTAAGTAAAAAAATGAATTTCAAAATAGAAAATAAAGTAAATACAGTCTGCCCTCCCCCTACATGGGGAATCCATTCTGCCCCTCCCCCCGGAATATGGGGAAAAGAGTGTATGCTAAAGCACCATAGGAAATAATGGGGCGCATGCGCTGCAAATACACGCCCCATTATTTCTGCCTGGGCTTGCCTTACGTGTGAGCTCAAAGTTGCAGAAGGCAAGCCCACCTATAAGGATGGCCGACTATGCCTTGGATTAATAATATCAAAAGGGAACTCAGAATTATATGATAACAATTATGAACGGACTTGGAATGGAATTTAAAAAGACCTTAATAAATGAACCAATTTAAACTTATCACTAATTGGACAAGTTTCAACAATTCAAATGGAAGTGTTGGCAAGCGTGCTCTGCCTCTTCCAAAATTTGCCAATAATCACCAATGACAAGCCATTTGTTCAACGGAACAAGGAAATATCTAAATTCTTGTGGCAAGGGAAGAAGCCCAGAATTAAACTCAAAGTATTACAAGATAAAAAAGAAAGATAAGGCATGGGATTACCAAACATGAAAATATATTATCATGCTTGTGGTATGGCTTGGGTAAAAGAATGGATAAACTTAGCTAACGAAAGACGACTACAATTATTTCCCTGTAACCTCAGAAACCTACCTATTAAATATGCTAACCGGTTTAGGAAATCAGACAGAGAAAATGTATGAGCATATAGTCCTATATGTGGTAACAGCTGCTAGACTGGTCTGCACTAAGAAGTGGAAAGACTGACAAATCCCAAATATAGATGATTGGATCTTAAAACTAATGGTAATGGCATAGATGAACAAATTAACAATCTACCTGAGCAATAAGACACTGCAAACTTATGAAGACAAATTGGGGAAAAAATAGCTAATTTATGGGAAACAAAGATTAAACAATAATAAGAGAAATACTTAAAGTACTTTACAAATGTATAGAGGTCTATATCAAAGAAAAAATAACAAGAGATTATATAAGATTTAATAGCAGATGTTAATATAATGGTATGAATATAGATATGTAATATGACTGAACTTTGTTTTTGTTGTCACCTTTAAAAATAAATAAATAAATAACTCACACATTGGTTTCCAGTAAGTGAACATTTTTTAAAAAGTAAAAAATAGAGATTTTAACTAAGCCAAATTAAAGTAAATAAAGACAGTGGAATGACTCACATCCCTGTGGCTGTCTGACAGGAATTTGGAAGTTCTTCTAAAAGAGTCAGAGAGACAGTCAAATCGAGTAAGTAGGTTTTGAGATGCAGAAATAGGGTCAAGGCTTCTACTGACTTAAATGTGGGCCTGAAACTTATGGGTCCGTCACAACTAGAATATATCCATCAAATCAGTTGCTGAATCTCATTGATTTAGTGGCTCTGTTCTGGTTTGTATTTATTGTTTATTTGTTTCTAACCCACCTTTATTGGAACTAATGATAGAAATCACACACAGTGAGAGAGCAGAATCTATAAACCATATTTAATGTCTTCCACATAAATGGAACCAACCCAATCTAATGATAATGTTTTTTTAGTCTCAGAGGACTCAGGCTGTAAACAGATGAGAGTTTAATCCATCTAGATTTTAGCATTGCCATTTTTTTCCACAAGAGATGGTCTGTACTGGGGAAAACAGTGCATGTTAAGGTTGCCAGAATGAAAACTGGAGAGAGCTTTAATGATCATGCAATAGAGAGAATTTGAGCAGTGGTTATTTTCTACCTACCGCAGTGACAAGCAACATCTGCTGAAATTCTCTCTTCTATACAACCACTAAAGGTACACAACCCCTCTCCAGTTTTCATTCTGACAACCCCAGTGCATTTTGAATTTTTGCATGCCAAAAAACTGTGAAATGTACTAACAACGTCTGTTGAATGTGGAAGAGGATAGCAACCGCAAGTAGTTATACATTTGAAGCTGTCATTAAGTGATTTGACACCTTTGTGTCCCAACTCAGCTGGGACATAAACAACCCTTGCTAATGTGAAGTTGAAGGCTTTCACAGCTGGCATCCATAGATATATGGTTTTTTCAGGCTGGGTGATGGTTGGAGATCTTGTGTAGATATCTGTCCGTGTGTGTAGGATTTCTGTGTACTGTGTGGCCCAACCACTTTTCAAACCAACACTTTGAAAAGAAAGCCCTGGAAACAGCACCAAAAAGTCCACAACATGGTTCCAATATGTGGATGAAACTTTCACCATTTAGAGCCATGGAGAAGAAGATCTGACTGTGCTTCTGAACCATCTGAACAACATCCATTCAAACATCCAATTCATGATGGAAAAAGAAAAGGAAGGAACATTGCCATTCTTGGATGTCCTGGTCATCTGCAAACCAAACCAAGAGTTGGGCCGCACAATATACAGAAAATCTACACACATGGACAAATACCTATACAAACACTCCAACCATCACCCAGGACAAAAAAAAAATGCAATAAAAACACTGGTAGACTGGGCAAAAGAGATCTATGAACCCCACTTCCTGGAAGATGAATTGAAGCACCTAGACTGGGCTCTACAGGCTAATGGTTATTCCGGCTCAGACATCAGAAGGGCTGCCAGGCCTAGAAAAAACAATAGGAGTGAAGATAAAAAAACTACCCAAAGGGAAGATATTTTTACCATACATCAAAGGAGTCACAGACAGAATATGGAAACTGGTGAGGAATCACAAATAGTTACCAACCGGCCAAGAAAATCCAGAAAATGCTTCGTTCAGCGAAGGACAGGAGAGACCTTCAGCAAAGGATATGGCCGCAGGAGTTTACCGCATACCATGCAGCTGTGGACAAGTCTACATAGGGACCACCAAACACAGTGTTCAAACACAAATCAAGGAACATGAGAGACACTGTAGACGGAAGCCGGAAAAATCAGCAGTAGCAGAACATGTTATAAACCATCCTGGGCATAAAATACTGTTTAAAAACACTGAAATTCTGGAGCATGCCAACAACTATCAGGTCAGAATACACAGGAAAGCTTTTTTTTTCTGGTTAAAACTTGATGTACTAGAGTTTGTTTGTTTTTTCAAACCAAGAGTTGGGAGGAAGGGGCAAAAGAGGAGTCTCGTGGCACCTTTACAACTAGTTAATTATTTTAGTACTATATAGGCTTTCATAGTGGAGCGTAATATCCTCAGCCCTAAATATTTTATTCCACCAAAGTAATTGAAAGCTATTGAATTCCATAAACACCTGGACAATTTCAACAGGAAAGAAGAAACCCTTAAAGTAAACAAAGTTTGGCTACCAGTCCTGAAAAACACCAAAATGAAGACCCAGCAAATGCAAATGAAAACCACTCAGGGTGAGGGGGGAGGGTTCCCAGCAGACATTGGATCATTAATTAAATAGACACAATGAGGCCTTGCCATTCATCAACAGAACAATACACAGATTAATATCTTTCTCAACCAACAGTATATATACCCCACTCTCTTCCATGCCAGCATTCTCTGAAGATGCCAACCACAGCTGCTGGTGAAATGTCAGGTATAAACTCTTCTAGAACATGGCCTCATAGCCCGAACAACCCACAAAAACTAATCCTTGCTACATTCACCTCACCAAAATGGAGGGAAGCTGAAGATCTTAGCTATTAACAACGATGCATAAAGACAGGTCTTCAGGGCAGAAATCCAGGGCCTCACTACAGAAAATGAGCAGGAGAGCCCTGAAAAGCAGCAGGCCTGACTTATTACATTTCGGTAAGACATGCTCTTATCAAAAGATACGGGCTCCACAAAATGACCTAACTGCATGACTGGCTGCAGTTGCTTTTTGATATAGGACATTTCTAAAGTAGTAACCTATGCTGATTCTGTGACAATGTAATTATCATCAATCCTTTCATGCTACACAATTATGGCGCTGTATTCCCTTTTATGGCATGTGGATATGCAGCTTAGGGAAGGGCATTTAGAATTTTCAGCCAGAGAGCTCAAATGCCTTGCCAGACTAAAATTCCAGGGATTCTGTAGGATGTTTCCATGTCATTTAAAGAGAAATATGGTGCTAAATTGCGTAGTGTGAAAAGGCCTCATATCTTCTCCCCTGTCCAAAATCTGGGAATTGTAAATTGATGTGAATGTTGACTATTTTGTTAGATATTGCTAGGCCGTCTGACTGAAAGAAACTGAAAATCAGCTTGGATGTATAATGTGTGTTGAGTGGTAACAGATCTAGACTGGTTTCAAGAAGAGACTAATAAAAAGAGTAATTTCCAGGTTATAGGTGGGATTACTCTTTAATCCCTAGGTAAAATCATAGTAGCATACACTTTTCAATACTGTGTCATAATACATCCTGAAATTATCAGCAAGTAACTCAGCATGCCCACTCAGAATCTATAGCATAGGGTATATATTAGTGTCATGGGAAAGGGACAAGTAGGAAATGTCCTTTAACATAATGGATGCAACCATAGCTTTTAATACAACCACAGTTAGTGAAAGCATCAGAGCATGATGTTCATTTGCTGCCCCTGAACTGCTAGACAAAAGCTACGAGAAACATTTGTTCTCTCCACATCTGAGGAATGTTGACATGTTTTTAAAGAAAAGCCATCAGATGCATTAAATCTTGAAGCCTTCTGGCCTATAGTTTAGGCAAATCCTATAATGTTACCAGCTCTCCCCAAAGAAGTCACAACAGCTCATACATTATATTACATTAATGTATGCGTGTATTTAAGGTTGAACTCTGTTTTACATTTGTAGAGAACTGGCAAAATGATTAGGACAATTTAAAGGAGAGTCAAAACTCATTCAAAAGAAGGAAAATTGAGTATTATGTAAAACAATTTCTGAGACTTCCTTTCTTACTACTTTTTTACTTTATTGGGATAAATGCAATTTCTTGTCCCAGGAAGAGCAGACCCATTAAACCAATGGGCACACTTCTGTAAGCTCCATTGATTCCATTGGTCCACTCTAGCTGGGTCTAGCAATTGGACTTAATCCATTATATTTCATAGAATCATAGAGTTGGAAGAGACCACAAGGGCCATCCAGTCCAACCCCCTGCCATGCAGGAACTCTCAATCAAAGCATCCCCAACAAATGGTCATCCAGCCTCTGTTTAAAGACCTCCAGGGAAGGAGACTCCACTACACTCCGAGGGAATGTGTTCCACTGTCAAACAGCCCTTTTGCCAGGAAGTTCCTCCTAATGTTGAGATGCAATCCCTTTTCCTGTAGTTTGAATCCATTGTTCCATGCCCTGTTCTCTTGAGTAGCAGAAAACAAGCTTGCTCCATTCTCAATAAGACATCTCTTCAAATATTTAAACAGGGTATCATAACACCTCTTAACCATCTCTTCTTCAGGCTAAACATACCCAGCTCCCTAAGTCATTCCTCATAGGGCATGGTTTCCAGACCCGTCACCATTTTGGTCACCCTCCTTTGGACATGCTCCAGGTTGTCAACATCCTTTTTGAATTGTGGTGCCCAGAAATGGACATGGTATTCCAGGTGGGACCTGACCAAAGCAGAATATAGTGGCACTATTACTTCCCTTAGACACTATTCAGCGCGCCCGTGTTATACGCGGGTGTGACTTAGATGGCTTTCAGCATATACTGAAAGCCGTGCCAGGAGAAGGCTTGGTGCGCCCTGGAAAGGGTAATGGGGAACTAAGTTCCATGATGGACAGTGACTTTCAAGAGCTTTGACAACAATCGACAGCACTCCTTCTGTAAGCCTGCAAAAAATACGGAAGATCAATGATGTAGACTCAAGTCAATTGACTCACTTAAGTTGGACTCAAGTAACTTCAATGACTTGACTTGGACTTGACATGACAAAAATGACACACTGAGTTGACTTGAGACTTCCAAAAAGCACAATCCACCTCCTTTTTTTCTGTTAAAAGTTGGCTTCCAGACTTGAGAAATTTTCTTGCAAGGACTTGAGACATGACTTGAGACTTGAAGGCAGAGACTCGAGATTTGGGACTTTATTACATGGGAGGCTTCCCGTGAGTAAATCGCCATGAAATCATTAGATATCATAAAAGAAGTGTGATCAGATTTCACATCCCCATACGCTTCTCCTGTGACTAAATAATCATGGAAGCTGCAGGGCTCACTTCTCTCATCAGTAAATTGTCACAGAGCTGCCATTTGGCAATAACAGAAGATCCTGTTATTACCAAATGGTGGCTCCAAGGACGATTTACTGATGGAAGAAGTGAACCCTGATGCATCCATGACGATTTATTCATGTGAGAAGCACATGGGGGCGTGAATCCCAATCATGATTCTTTTACAATTTCTAATGATTTCATAGCGATTTACTCACAAGAAGCCTCCCGTGTGAGGAGTAAAATACTTGCATACATAACTGCTGAAGATTTTAAATAGGGGAGCAAGTATAGAGCCATCAGACATAGAAATCCAGTAACTTCTTGCCTGTGTGGACGAGGCCTTTGGTTCTATGCAAGAATCCTAATGGGATTCAGCATGTCTAGACAGCCAGTTACAGCTGTTTCCTGGCAAGACCTTTGCAGCTGGATGAAGCTCCTTTGCCCTTTTCCCCTTCATGTTCAGTCAGCCAGATCCTAGCCCTGAATATAGATTGATACATTATCCTTACTGAATGTTGCAGTCTGCTGCTGCTGCTATTCAGAAAGATTTATTTATATTGGGAATAGGTTTGCTGTCTTGTTTAATCCTGTAATCTTTTCAAGGGAGAGCTGTAAGTAATAACAGGTATTAAAGAAAAGTGAACAAGAGCAAACCTCACAGTGGCCCATTTCTGATCATTTCATTGTTTGCTTCAAGATATCCAAGATCTCAAATGCTAATCCTCAGTCTCTGTTGGAATCTTCTCCTGATGCTCCCCAGTTTGGGTTCCATTTGTCACTCACTTGTTGGAAAGAAAAGGCTGAGCTTTCTGTTAGTTTTTCTCCAAAGTGATTTCTAGAGTTTTATAATCTAGAGTTTATGAGCTGAAAGTCTTTAAGTGATATAACTCAAGGGCATCATCCCTGGTTCACTCAAAAGTCTTCCTGTTATCTAAATCTAAAAGTCTTAAGGTCCAAAACACACTGAAGAAATAATCCAGTTTGATACAGCTTTAATTGCCCTGGCTCAGTTCTAGAGACTCATGGGAATTGTAGTTTATTGTAGCATCAGAGCTCTCTGACAGTAGGGTAAATGTCTCACAAAACTAAAGTTCTCAGAATTCCCTAGCATTGAGCCAGGACAGTTAAAGTGGCCTCAAACTGGACTATTTCTGCAGTGTGTTTTGGACCTAAGTCTAAAACTCATTTTGACCTACCATTGCTCATCTATTTTTTCCAACTCTAAGTCTTTAAGGATTCCAAACCTATCTCTGCTTGCTTTACAGGCCCTCCAGTGAATGTCAGCTGCAATATTTTTATCAACAGCTTTGGATCTATTGCAGAAACTACAATGGTAAGTAGAAAAGAAAATGTAATATAAAACTTATGTAAGGCATATTGAAATTGAGAGATCTAAACTGAACATGTCATTTACTTTCCTTGTACTACAGAAGGTGGTAGGCTCCCTGTTGCCAGATTCCTTTTTCTTCCCTTCTTGTCATGCATAGAAAATACTGATGCTTAAAGAAAGCATCACAGTTTTCCATTAAAAGCAAAAAAAGATGGTGCTTTCCAACCAACAATGGAAAATTAAACCGATTCCTTAGTTACTCTGGAAACTTTGCATTTGAAATTGGAAGTATTACCATTTGAAAAATCGTAACTTAGAAATTGTACTTTTTTGCACTTTAACTCAGTGAAGTCTATGCTGGCTGGGGGGGTTCAGTGTTCAAATTCCTGCTGAGCCATCAAACACATTGGGCCAGTCACACTCTCTTAGGCTCAGAGGATGGCAATGGCAAACCCCCTCTGAAGAAACATGCCAAGAAAACCCCATGATAGGTGTGCCTTATGGTCGCCATAAGTCAGAAACAACTTGAAGGCACACAACAGTAACAGAGTACAAAAAAGTAACTTTCTAAGCTCATAACATCAGTGCAGTTTACTTGATTAACCCGGGGGGAAAATAGAAAGCTCAAGGTTTCAATGATGGCTACAGGTTTCGGGTTCTCCAGGTGTATTCTAGGCAAACCATATGATTTGTACCATATTTCCTGTTGATTGTGCACAGCGCACTGGTAAGCAAATACAAAATGACATCAGCTTGCTAAAGGGATACAATTGCTCATGTCATTAACCTGTTAGTATCTGTAATGTGGTTTGTACATTGCAGAGGCAAGCACTATAGCAGTTCTAATTCAAAGTTCCAAAGAATTTAAACTGCCTCTCATTTTTTTGCCATGTCAAACGAATAGGCCCTTGAAGTTGAAGGAGCTGTTATTCTTGGAAGAGCTTTGCCCACATTAATGGAGGATGCCAGTTTTACTCATGACAATCGATAGAAAAAATGTTTGTTGAAAATAATCTTTTCAATTTACTGAAATATTAAAAGAGTTATTTTGAGATTAAAATACAATTGTATTTTCATGTTGTTTTGGGTTAGGTTCAGATGGAGGACTATCACTCTGTGCTTTTGTTTTAGCTAGCCGAGTCTGGTGACTGCACACTGTCGTTTTTGGGATTACTTTGAGAATATCGCTGCCCTTGGGAGTGAAATTTACATAGTTATTACAATTCCAGCTTTTATCTAGAAAGATCATTAAAGTGCCAGTACTGGGAATTTTAGTTCACATGTAAGACACTGATGTTGACATTTAAGGCACTAGAGGCAGTCTTTTCAGCACACAAGTCAATGGCAATCATTATGTCAATATGCAAAGATCTAATGAGTTCACAAATACAGTTTGGGGCACAATCCAATGGGAGAATAATAGCAGCTTGAAGGAGTAAAAAGGCCATGAATAAAGGAGAAGCATTATCAGGAGATTAGAGGAACAGGAACTCTAGGATGCAAGTTTGTATTCATCAAAAATTAGTGAGAGTAAGATGGGAAATTAGAAAGATGTCAGAGAAATATGTTCTTATGAGATAATTGCTGGTGATAAGACATGCTTGGTGAAATTTACAAAACATGAGGCAGCAAGGAAAAAAAGAGCATCATCATATAAAAAATAAAAGAAAGAGAAAAAGAATAATTTTGGAATGCACTGTCAAGAGCAAAAATATCCTAAAGGGATAATATTGAAAGATCTTAGTGTCATGCCTTTGGTCGGTGTATGCTGTACATGTATTAATAGACATGTATGATTGTCCAACTGAATTAATCAGAGTGGGTCACTCTGTAGATTAGGGTTGGGGAATGTGTAGCCCTCCAGATGTTGTTGGATTGCAACTCCCATCAGCCCTATCCAGCATAGCAGTGATGAGGGACAATGGGAAGTGCAGTCCAACAACCACACATTCCTCACCCCAACTATAGATGTTGTATTGCAGTTAGTCTCCAGAACATTTCTAGTAAGAGTTCAAAATCAATCATTACCTGCTGCTCACGTCAGTAGTCATAAACCCTTTCTCAGCTGTTTCATTCAGTCCTTTACAAATATAACTATAGCCACTTTTAAAGATGCTAACAAGTTCTTACCTGTCAAATTATAGTCTGAATCCTATTGGTGCTCCCAACTAAATCAGACCCATTAAATCTCATAAGTGTTGATGCAACCATTTAACAGTTGATTGAATGGATCTACTCAGGAATAACTCATAGGATTCAGGCCCATATCTTTCTTTTCATAATTATGTGAATATACCACTTTTGGTTTCACTGCTTGTCAGGTTGTTTCCAGGGCCAATACAAATTCAAGAATGGGCTACTGTGGCCAACTGTGTGCCCTTGGGACCTGCCAGGGACTGCTCAGTCATCCTACAATGCAAAAAAAAAAACCAACCCTAACCGCCAAACCCTAGCAAAACTGTCCACTTCTGGTTTTAAAGAATGCCTACTTTTATGTTAAGTTGTGCAAGGAGAGGGCTGCACTCTAAGGCTCTTCCACACTGCAAAATTATGGCACTATGGCTACACTTTAATTCCCATGGCAACACTCTTTGCATTTGCAGTTTACTTTGGCATACTTAGAATTCTCATCCAGAGAGCTCCAGTGTCCCACCAAGCACAATCCCAGCAGTCTGTAGGATACAGCCATGGTAGTTAAAATGAAATCAAAGTGCTATAATTGCATGGAAAGGCCCCTATTTAGAAGGATGAATTTCTACCCCTAGAGGCTCCTAGAAGAGATCATTTACCCATAAGGAGGAGCTGACAAAGGGTGGTCCATGGCATTTCTAGACATGACAATGGATCACGTAATGTCATCTCAGTTTATGAACCTGGGAAGTCATGGTCCCCTCAACAACACTAAGGGGGGGGGGGCACATGTAATCCTAGGATCATACCTTGTCCACACTTGGTCTAATTATTGTGGGACCAGTGTTCCTCAAGAGTTCCCTCTTTTTATAAGCATCTATTCAGGTGTCTTGTTGAATTATTGATGGGACTGCACTGCCCATTGCTCCCTGATGTACAATAAGCAGGAACACTGTTCTACTGCCTCTTTCTTTCTTTCTTTCTTTCTTTCATTTATTTATTTTATTTTATTTTATTTTTGAGGCCACATTTCAGTTGTAGAACATCCTACTCCAAGAAGTGGCCTCCATGTCTCCTTTACCAGGTGTTGTAAACTTTCAACTGTTTAGGCTGATACTTTGTCTACTCGGGTGAGTCCTTGGTATCTGCTGGGTCTTGATTCCAGGCCCTCCCGAGGATATCAAAAATCATGGATGCTCAAGTCCCATTAAGTACAGTGGTGTAGTGAATTGGTGTCTCATATATAAAATAGCAAAATCAAGGTTTGCTTTTTGGAATTCATACTTCTTAAAATATTTTCAAACTCTGGCTGACTGAATCCTTAGATAAAGAATCAGTGGAAATGGGAAGCCAACTGTATTCCTTTACTGTTTCTATGGTGGTTTTGATTTTATATTTATTATTTTTAATGGAGGGCTATGGAAAATCCCATGATAGGGTCACCATAAGTGGGAAACAACTTGAAGTAATAAAACAACAAATTGAAACGCCATAGCTCCTCACAAAAGCTGGAGCTTACTGTAAGGTAAGATGAAGTTTCGTTAATGCAAAGGTTGGATCGAAATACCTTAAATAAATTTCAAAAGTAACATTATGAAGACCTCTACGCTTATCAATAATGGAGACAAAATATTAGATGACTATTCAACTAGTCAACCCTTCTAAACACTTGAGAAACAGAAACAAGAGCTGCAAATGTGAATTTTTAAATTAAATCTCACTAGCTGGCATTTGGATTCTTCTTTTTAGAATGCCCTTTTGTATCTATGTGATCTATATATAATTTTATCTATTTAAAGAAATTTCATATGCTATCCATCTCACTTCAAAAGGTTAGATCAAATGTAACCTTATAGGAAACTGCAATGCAACCACAGCAGCAAATGAGAGTAAAATAAAGGGTGCAAGAAATCAGAGGCTGCAAGTGTTTTAACTGAAAGTAATTGTTAGGCATCATGTGGATATGAAATTAACTTCTCAAAGAGAAGATAGACTGTTTGGGTGAATAAGTAGGTATCCTATTATGCTTCCAAGCACCAAAAAGTGGCAAGGACATAGAACTTATGGAAGTATGTATGCTGAGGCAGAGGGAGTGTTTGCTTCCCTGCACCACCACCACCAACAAAAAATTTAAATATAAGTATTTGTTGTGATGTACACAAAGAGATGTACATCCAACCAGTCAGAAAGAGGCTTGAAGTAGCCACTCCTACTGAGGATCTGCCTAGAGAGCCAGTGTGGTGCAGTGGTTTCATTTGTGAACTAGCACTCTGGGAGAGCAGAGTTTTAATTCCCACTCAGCTTTGGAACCCCACTGGGTTACCTTGAGGAAGTCACACCCTCCCAGCTTTAGAGGAAGGTAATGCCAAACCCAATATGAACAAATTTGTTGAGATAATAATAATAAGGATTTATTTATAGCCCACCCAATCACAAGGAATCAGGGTGGGTTACAACAATAAAGAAAGTACAAAGCAAATAAACAATAATAAAATAATGAAGCAATTCACAATAGCAATAAATAGCCAAAAAAAATTTCATGACAGGTTCACCTTAAGGGCATCAAAAGTCAGAAATGACTTGAAGGCACCCTACAACAACTGTCATATATGAAGTCTCTGCATTGTTCCAGAGGAGACCCTCTCTGAGGCAGTAGGCACATTAGATGAAGGCAGCATATTCTGATCTAATGAAGCTGCTTCTGCAAGTTGTTGTTTTTTTTTCTTACAAGATTCAGAGATCTTAGAAATAACATTATAATATAAACAAGATATAAACAAGTGAGATATAATTTGAAATGCATACAGTTTTAATTTAGGTGTTAAATTCCATGGTTGTTTTGTTCATATTTCAGGAAGTAAGATTATGTCAGCCCTAAAAAGGAGACAAATGAGGTGGGCAGTAAGAGTGCTATGAGGCAACGCTTTAGAGTAGTTCAGTATTACTGCTCTTTTTCTGGTTTGTTGGCTTTTTGTAAGGAAATGCATGGACAGAGCTGTGATGCTGATTATAAAAAAACAGAGCAATTTAACAGATAGGGGGCCTGTAAAGGGAAGCATAGTGAAAAATGGGTATGAGTTGAAGGTGAAAAAATATGTTCCAGATACTAGGTCTGCTCAGTAGGTACCAACACAGAACTATTCCAAGTACAGTTGGTCCTCCACATTTACTGGGTTGAGAGGCTCAGGGTCCCAGTAAACGTGGACAAACCACAAATAAAAAAAACACTTTTTTTTTACCTGAGAGAATACCTATCTATAAATCTCTAGTTCCTCCAGTGGAATTCTGTGGTCAACCTCTATCTTTACACCATAGAATCACACTGGAGGACCTACAAATGCCTATAGAAGTATTTTCTCTAAGAATTTCTATGTTCTCCATCATAAGTTCCCCTTGTTCATGGGTTCCTCAAAATGATTGAATGCATTACTAAGGATGAAAGCATATGTGCAGACCCACAAGTAAGTGCTCTTGTGGACTGACACACCACATGTCACAATCGTAAAATATGTTCACCTACCAATGTGCTTTTCCCGCTCGTGCATGGACACACACACAAAGAAAAAGAAAAATGTACAGCATGCTAAGAAATAGGTTTATATCCATGAAAGCTCATGCTAAAAATAAAAAGCAGTTGGTCTGAAAGAGCTGTCACATTTCTTTTTCTTTTTCCCCTTCCCCCTCTACCCCAGGGAGTTGTTCATTGACTGTAGATCCCCTTAATGTGTTTACTATTTATGTCATTCAGTTGTTTCTCACTTCTAGTGACCCTAAGACAAACCTATCACAGGGGTTTTCTGAGAGTGACTCTCTCAGGGTCACTTCCATTTACTTCAAAGTGTACATGATTGTATGGTGAGAACATTTGATCGATTAATTTTGTGCTATGCCATAGGGTCACAAAATGCCTATGCCAGAAATGCCTATATGTTAACAAATTTCATTCCCTCCTAGAGTAATAACCAAATAAATGAATTAATTGCCAATTTGCTGCTTTTGGAATTTTAAAGTAAAACTCTCAAGCTTCACTTGAGTAATGCTAACATGATCAGTGAGATGATCACAGGCTTGAAATAACAGAAAGTGCAATCCAATACATACTCTACCCTGAATTCCAAATGAGCTCAGTGGGAGTTACTACCAAGTCACACATGAGTATAAAAGCCAGTGTAGTATAGTGGCTTTAGTGCTGGACTACAATTCTGGAGGCCAGGGTTTGAATCCCTATTGAGCCATGGACATCTACTGAGTGACCTTGGGCAAGTCACACTCTCTCAGCCTCAGAAGAAGGCAAAGGCAAACCCCTGCTGGACAAATCTTGCCAAGAAAGTGCCATGATAGTGTCATCATAAGTCAGAATCGACTCAAAGGCACGCAAGAACAAACATGCACAGGACTGCAGCTCTAGATTCTCTCCCCACCAATGCCAGATGTTGCATTTGAGCCTCTCTCACTCCAGTTGTGCATAGTGGAGAGGAAAATTCAAGTCTGTAGTCTAGGTCACAGTAGGCCAAGTGTAGCCCTACAGAAGTTGTTGGATGCAATTCCTAGCATTCTTCACCACTGCTTAGACTGACTAGAGCTTATGGAAGCTGCCATCCAACTTCTGGAAGAACATATCTTGTCCACCACTAGTACAGGAAGCATAGGCTACCCAAGTGGGAATGGTCCCATTATAATCCATATTGCTCTTTGGAGCTGCAGTATGTGACATCTTATTCCTTCAGTCCTTCACACTTCTGCACACTGCTCAAACCTCCATTTATTCTAGGAGCACTAAGTTCCACCAAGCAGTTTCTTTGCTTTCTAAAACCACTCTTTGCCATTTCATGCAAGGCAGTTCTCTGAGCAGCTCCCACTGGAATCTCTCTCCTACACAGATTTATTTCATGTCTTACATGAAATAAGCACAGGAACAGCTCTGACTTGCCAGCATTCAACTGGTTTGCAGCTGAATAAGCAAAAGAGTCATTTGCTTTCTACCTGTTAGACCAATTACATTGATTTTCACTGACTGCAGCCATCACTGATTTTCACAAACAGTAAAGGGAGGAAATCAATGCATTTGATTCACTCAGGTAGCTACCATCTGCAGATATTCAAGTCCTCTTCCCTCGCCCCCTTCAAATCCTTCCATTTACTTGGCCTCCACCTTTCTTTCCTGACTTCAGACTTGCCTGACTGGTTAGTTTTGCATCAGGCCAGTCACATTATTAGCTGTCTTCAGCTATTCAACAGTTTTCAAAAGACATCTTACCTTGGGGAGGAAGAAATGGGTAATTAACCAGTACATGTGAAGGTGACTTCTTGGAACCTGGCCCTTCTTACAAAAAAGAGAGAATAAAATTTTATCCATGCCTCTAAGACGTGAGCTTTCAAGTTCAAATAGAGGTGAGATGCCAGGGAAAGGGGGAGTTATGTGGTGCCATTAGCTCTGCTGAAAAAGCCTATGGTGAAATGTGGACCAGACATCTTGATTTTTTTGTCAGAAATACTAACTATATACTAATATGATATTGCCTATTTTCAAACTGATTATTATGTATAACCTAGTAATAATAGCATCTGCACAGTGTCTTGCAAATTAATGGAAATATTTTACAAATGTTTTTGCAACACCCTCTGCAATTTTTTTAAGGGCTATTAAGGATTTGAGTATTATGAGTTTGTTTCTTATATGAGAGGTATGCATGAAACCTGATGACAGTAACTGGAGCACCACCTTGAGTGAAAAACACACCATTTCCTGTTTGGTTGTTTTTCAGCATTTCTGGCCACCACTGCTGCTGGTCTATGCACTGTGGAAAGTATAGCTCCTACACCTATAGTGAACTTCTGCTCTGGTCATTGTGTGGACAGAAACACACATGTGGCCAGGTCCTATGGCTAGAAACACAGAGTCAAGAGAGGATGCCACAGAAGCTGATTAGGGTGGGCTACCCTGCTGAGAGTAGATTCAGGACACATCTGCACTACAGTAATAATCCAAGTTGACACCACTTTGACTGCCATGGATTAATGCTATGGAATTCTGGGAATTATAGTTTTGTGAGGCCATGGCAGTTAAAGTGATGTCAACCTGGAATATTTATCCAATGCAGACATAGCCAATGTTAAAGTTCCTACATATGGTCCCAACTACAGAATCCACCCATAGACAACAGCCAGAAGTACTCAGGTGAGAAAGAAGGGAGTTAGTCTATCCTATCTGTAATCATTGCTAACCAAAAGGTCAAGTGGGGTGATGTATTCTTCTTTGGATGTCACTTTTTTAAATTTGATTTTCTTTGGAAATTTTATATATTGCTCCTATGGATCACTCTGACATGGGAGCTTGAGTAGATTACATCTTAAAATGAATATTTAGCATTTTATCAATGGGACTGTGTAAAATCTATGATGGTATTGTGCAAGTAAAGAGTTGGATACCAGATACAGAAAATAGCATTCTCAAAATCTTAACTTTCTTTACGTTTACATTTATAGTTCTTAAGATTATTGGAACAAGCTTGTGCACCTATTGGCATCATCATCATCATCATCATCATCATCATCATCATCATCATTATTTGCACCATCTATGGGTCACCATAAATTGAAAACAACTTGAAGGCACACAAGAACAAATGTATATGGTGTTACACAAAGAAGAGGTAGGGTACTTCCCTATTCCAAGAGATTTACAGTCTGAAATATGAACAACACATGCAGTTTTTTTCAGGCAACAGTCCTGAATTTGTTCATCTCCTCAGAGACCTATTCAGGGGCAGGAGCGGGGGTGGGGGCACAGGCAAGGGCAAGGGCAGGGAATCCACAAAAATGGGAGAGACCAAGTAGTAACCTTTTCTTTCTCCTTTCCCCGCTCCTACTTGGTGCTAAATAGGATAGACTTCTAAAAACTGAAACTCATACTTAACAGGAGACAGTACACATGCTAAATACACAGAAGATTCAAAAGAGTTGTTGGGAAACCTAGCTGACAATCTGGATACCATAATCTGTGCCAGCTGCTGAAAAGTCTGCAAACAGAGACTCATGCAAATTATGTTACAGTAATCCAGCAGAGATGTTATCAAGGTATTTTTTGTGGTAGCCAAGTTCTTCATAAAGACTAACTGCCAGGCAAGCTTATTCTCAAACTATCTGGAGCAAAATGCTCCTGTCCACTCTTTTGTTGCCACCTTGTTCTGTACTTTTGATTTATACCCATGCTACTAGTCTTAAACTACTCCTCTGTTGAGCAATATCAGGGCCACTTTCATAATGAGTTTTATGTTCCTCAAGATGAGATAAAATAGCCCCAAAAATAAAAGCTGGCATTTCTAAGAAGAATTTCTAATGAATTTCATTAAGAAGGAGGAGATCATTGGCATCTGTCTACAGTTTTATATTATTTTGCAATCAGCATACATATAATTACTCCTACACACACCTTCACTTTATTATCACCTTCTCACTCACTGCTTCAGGTCATCCCAAGTAAGAAAAGCACTAAATAAAAACCATAAATCCTAATGCTAACAATTAATTTGGTCAAAGGCAGTGAAATTGGTTTATGACCTGCCATTCCTGCGAGCACATTGAAAATGCAAATGAGGAAAAGAGTCTGAGCTTTTATCGCCTCTTTTTGTTTATCCAAAAAAGCCACCTGCTTCTTTTCTCCTGTGAGGCTAAGGAGGAAAGGGACAGATAGCAGAGGGGAGTCTTTGTGTGTCTCCAGGACAGGCCAAACCAGACCCTTTCTTTGGACAATAGGTGACAGCTTCGGTTTCCTTTGTCTAAAACCATGGTTTTGCTGTACTGCGCCCTGAGTAGGGAGCTATAAGACATGAGGCTATGAACATTATGAAGCAAAAGCTGTTGAAACAAGATTTGTTAAATTACAGGGGAACCCATAAAGTCTGGAGCATTGTTTCATTCTGCAGCTGGACCAAAGGACCTTATAACCAAGTGACTTTTTCATAGCACTATCACCATCTTTCTTTCTTTCTTTCTTTCTTTCTTTCTTTATTCCTCCCCCTCTCAATCTCAGTCAGACTTTCCTGTCCCCTCCCTCTTTCCCTCTCTTGTTTTCATTCCAGCCCCCAGTTCCTAAGCACACTGAAATGGCACCCCAAGTGACACATTTGATAGCGTTATAACAAAGCAAATAATTGTTGGTTACTTTGCTACCATTGTAGTTTTACTGTTAGGGTGGAAAATTAGGTGCTTATTTTCTACCTCAGGTACCAGAATCGTTGGCTAGATTTAGATTGTGGTTTTCTTTGTTCTTTGTTGTAAATGTTTTTTTCTTTGTTGTACATGGATGGGTATTCTTTGATTTGTATGTGATTCATCTGTTTGGTAGGCTGTTCTTTAATAGATAGATGGCTAGATCATATAGTGTAAAAGGCAGAATTCCTTACAAGTTGAAGCATTTATGAAATGTGTGTCTTACATACAATGTAATGAATTGAAAGTAATGTACCTAGACCTTGAAAGTTGATATTTCTCTCTAAGAGCAGTGTATGGGCATATGCATAATGCTACGTATAATAATATATGCCTGTACACTCCTCTTAGGAAGAAACATCAATTTTTCAAGATCTAAGTACAGTGAGCCTGTGTCATACACAGGCACACCTTACTCGGCTTTCAGCATATGCTGAAAGCTGCACTGGGAAAAGGGGCACCATGCCCCATAGGGATAATGGCGCGTGTATGAGCCCCATTCATTTAAATGGGGCTCGAGCAGAGGCGGATCCCCTTTTACGCAGGGGGGGGGGTTCCGGAACGGATCCCCCACGTAAAGGAAGGTGGACTGTACATTGTTTTCATTATTACTACTTATAATAAAGAGCCAGCATGGTGTAATGGTTTGAGCATTGAACTACAACTCTGGAGACAAGGGTTTGAATCCCAGCTCAGACATGTAACCCACTGGGTGACCTTGAACAAAGTCACACACTCTTAGCCTCAGAGGATGACAATGGCAAATCCTCTCTGAAGAAACTTGCAAAGAAAACTTCATGATAGGCTCACCGCCTTAGGGTCACCATAAGTCAGAAATGACCTGAAGGCACACAACAACAAACATATAATAAATAGCTTAAAGGTTAACAGAGAGCCTGCTTCTTTCCCCACATTTATATTGTGAGATTCCAGTACTTAGGAATGCATAAGTGAGGTGTTGATGCAACCTCTGCCTGTTTGGACTTTACCATGATTCTTGAGTTGGAGGCCCTGGTAACCAGGCATTGATAACAGGGGCCTCCAAACAGATATAGATTAGCTGGCAAATGGCAAAGCACCCTTAATTCCTCAGTCTAAAGCAATAGGGGTAGGGAACTATGTCTGTTACCCAAGGGTTGCTGAGAGAATGTGAAATGCAACTATGCAATAGCTTGTATATTTTAAAAGGCACTTTGAAAAGCACCTGAACACTTTTTAAAAGGCAGCTGATTATAATTAAGAAACATGTGGCAATCCTCCTTCCAAGAACCATTTTGCATCCTCCACCCATCAGTAGTATCTCATTGTTGTAACCCCTACCAAATAGTAAACAGAGTTATACTTTGTCCATCCATAAGCACGAATAAATTGTTATCTTAATAGAATAGTTACTATTTTGAACAATATTAGACTGAGGAATTAAGGAAGCTTTGCCATTTGCCAGAATCTCCAAACCAGCATAAACACAGATTGTGTCTGCTGGAGAATCCTGAGGATTGTAGCACCAAACAACTAATTTTCTGATCTCTGTTCTGTTATACACGCTACAAAACTGGCCTGTCATAGAACAGCCTGAAAATGGAGCATGGGGCAGGTGTTGTGGGCTGCTGCTGTTTTCTCTGTGATAAACCCCTTGGCTAAAGAGCTAAAAATAAGGACAGCTTGCTATGAAAGAGCACCAGCAGGGACGCTCACAGACTAAGGGCATGATCCTAGTGGTAGTGAAGACTGAAGATTTTTTTTGCTCATTCTGCCTCAGCTACTCTTTGGTGCCTTTCATGCTGCACTTAGCATTGCCATTTGAGGGCATTTCTTTTGGGTACTCAGCAATAACTTTGCTTTTCTTTCTTTTCTGCAGGATTACAGAGTGAATATTTTCTTGCGGCAGACATGGAATGACCCTCGACTGGCATACCATGAGTATCCAGATGATGCCCTGGATCTGGACCCATCTATGTTAGACTCCATCTGGAAACCAGATTTGTTCTTTGCCAATGAGAAAGGAGCTCACTTTCATGAAATCACAACAGATAACAAACTCCTACGCATCTCCAAAAATGGCAACGTCCTGTACAGCATCAGGTGAGAGAAGAAGAGATAGAATTCATGCACAAGTTTTCAACACAGTGAAAATTCTATGACCAGGGCCCAGTCCCATTAAACAATTATAATGCTGCATTCCACTTTAAGTGCAATGGCAACATCCCATTGAATCTTTGGATTTGTAGTTTGGGTAGGGGCCTTTAGAATTCTGAACCAGAAAGCTACTCTAGTGCCTCTGATCAAACTATAAACCTCAAGATCCCATAGGACAGAACCATGTCAGATAAAGTGGAATAATAGCACTGTAACTATGTAGTGTGAATGAGCTCCTGTTGTTGAAGCAAGACTGAAGCCTTATGGCCCTGTGCAGGGGTGGCCAGTGGTTGCCATGACAAGGATGCAGCGAAACAATTCTTTTATTCCAGATAGCAGAAGAGCTGTCCAAGGTACTGAAGGTCCTTTACAGATTTCATTTCAAGTCTGAAATAAATCCCAGAGTAGATTTACCACACCCCCACCATGGAAACTACTGGCCCTGTGTGACTCATGAAATAGCCAGAAGTTTCAGTTCTAAAGGAAAAGAAGCACAAAATCATGAACACTCATGTTCAATGTTAATGTATGGTGCAAATGAATGCAATAATAGGAAAATGATTAATAATAATAATAATTTTATTTATATTCCCCACCTCTCCCACGGATCGAGGCAGGATTACATCAAGTGAACAGCTCTTACAGTCAAAACGTTCTTCCTAATGTTTAGGTAGTAGTTTTCTTATTTGTGGCCATTCGTTTATGTTCTGGTTTCTGGGGCAACAGAAAATAAGCTTACACCATCCTTTCAGATATTTAAAAATGGCTATCAGATCACCTCTCCGTCTTCTCTGCTGAAAGCTGAACACACCCAGCTCTCTAAGTTATTCCTCATAGGTCTTGGTGTCCAGATCTCTCACCATCTTGGGCACCCTCTTTTGAATCCATTCCAGGTTGTCAATATCCTTCCTGAACTGTGGTGCCCAGACATGGACATAGTATTGCAGATGAAGTCTGACTAAAGCAGAATAGAGTACTATTATCCCTTCCCTCTATCTGGATATTGTACTCCTGTTGATGAAGCCTAGAATTGTTTCAGGTTTTTGGTGTGGTTTTTTTGTTTTGTTGTTTTGTTTTGTTTTGTTTTGCTTTTTTCTTACTGCTGCATCACACTCTTTAACTTGTGGTCTACTAAGACTCCTAGATTCTTTTCATTCCTCCTAAATATTAGAGCTGAATGTTTCTTCCACTACACTATTCATGTAGCACAGTCTTTCCTAACCATCTTTATTCCAAATGTGTTGGACTACATCTCCTATCATTCCCAATCACTATCAGTCATGCTGCCTGGAGATGATGGGAGGTGTATATCTCGAAAAATGCTAAGTTGGAGATTTCGATTGTAGCACTTCAAACACCCCTGATTAGCCATTGTGCAGAATCTGCACAATAAGATCTGATAGGATCCGACAATGTTCCTAAACATCCTATGCAAGACTATTTCATTCAACCTCAAAAATGAGCTGCCATTTTGTGGTTCCTTGATTTTTAAAATTGATTTCTTGAAAGCTATTTGCTTCCCCTTTCCTCTGTTCGAGTGCACATCCTCAGTGATGATGATTTGTTTAAGTGGCAGGGAAGCAGAATATCATTGTTCCTCCTACAGCATACCTAGTGTTCTCTCCCTCATCTCCATTACCATAGATTAAAATAACCCTGTGGTTGACACAGAATCAGTCCCCGCATTAGCAGTAGTAGAAAATATCAAGTAAAGCATATGTGGTCTTCTGTCATCTGAAGAAAGTTAGCTGCTCCAGGCATCAGTTGCAACATACTTTGTATTAATTTGACCCTGAATTGAACTTTTACTGTGGCTCAGAAACATTTTACTGTGGCTCAGACACATAGTCATAGGACTGAAAAGAAGAGAATGTGTCAGTGGCATCCAAATAGTCTATTATGACAAATGAACAGAGTGGTTACACATGTACAAAAGGCTAGGGCCACTGAGCAGTCTTGCATACAAACTATTAAAAAGCACTGAGTCACATTGCTTAGCATTTCTCAGCATAAGCATATTTTTTCTTGTGAGGCTGAAATTTCTAGTGTGACTGATAATCTTGTGAATTTCAAATCACACCATCAATTTTGTCAGCTTTCAGTTGTCGATATGAAAGGATAATGCAGTGGAAGTCAAAAGTCTTGTTTGTGCCTGTATCATCAAGACAGCTAAAAGTGCTAATGGGCAAAGGCAGTTGTTGCACTGGACTTTTGATTGTTCCAGGTTTTTTTTTAAAAAAAAAAAAGAAACATTACTTTCCTAAAATGGAATAGATAGAAGAGAGATTGCTAAACACTGATGGACCATGTGCCTGCAAAGAATCTTAGTAAAAAAAATTAGATTATTCATCAAACATCTGTCTGATCCAGCAAAGCACTTCTTATTTTTTGAAATGTGTATCAAAATGCTGTTCATGTCTACATAGAAGTAAATCCTATTGCATTTAGTGGGACTGCTGTTGTTGCTGCTATGTGTCTTCAAGTAATTTCTTACTCATGGCACTTGAAGGCAAACTTATAATGAGGTTTTCTTGGCAATACTTGTTCAGAGGGGAGTTGCCTTTGCCTTCCTGGATTTCCATGGCTGAGTGAAGATTCAAACCCGGGTCTCCCACGGTCATAGAACAGGACCCCTACATAAGTGTATATCAGGCTACAGCCACATTCAAGATCACTAAATACATATTAATTATGCCTAAACTGTTCTAGAAACCTAAGACTGCATTCTTGCTTTGTAAATTTGCATCATGTCAGTGTGATCATAGAAAAAAGAATGTAAGACTGAGCTAAGCCCACTTCATTTCATCCACAAGTAATATTTTGAACATGTAGCATAGTTTAGGAATATATATGTGGATTTTCTACACCCTGGGATATTGCAGCGGGCAAGTCACACTCTCAAAACTAGATAGATCTGGCTTTTTTTCTGCCATTTCTCAGCACAGTTATTTCTGGGTCATTGGATTTCAGATTAATCTGTGTGAGCTGAAATAACTGAACTTGTTTTAATTTGGAAATCATCCACTCAAGCCACCTCCAAACCTCCCTTATAAACACCTCAGTAAAAGAATGAAATAGAGAACATGCAATTTTCTTGTTAAGTGCAGGGTAATGACAGAGAATAGTGCACGTGCGCACATACACACACATTTTCAAAGACTACCTTTGTGTGAACTCACTATGTTTGCAGACTCTTGTCTCACTGATGCCTGGCAGTACTATTCCAAAATGCAAAGGGCCACATCCCACTGGGACACCTGGCTCATGTCACAGGTGCCATGCTGGTTTCTGAAGAACAAAACAAACAGCGAGGATTGCAATGCAGACACAAAAGAAAAAGAAAAACAGGCGGTAGCTTCAGCTCAAACAGCAGACACCAGACAGCCAAGCAGTAACCAAAGCACGTAGCCCAGGGCTTGGGGAACCTAAAGCTTTAATTCACACAGCTGTTTGAAATGCTTTCCGGGTAACAATGGGTAGGTAATAAAACAACCGCCACCAAAGGTGACCTACCATTCATTGTTCTGCTTGGAGAGGTGAGAGACATGTGTTTTCATATTTCTGCTATTAGAAAAGTTTACTGAAAGGCAATACTCATGAAGATGAGGGAAAGGGAGGAATGATTTAGTGGGGGAAATGTCAGCAGTTCTCACTCCCAATTCTATTAATCCAGATGTACATTTTCCTTCTTAAATAAAAGGTTAATTGTGAGATCTGAAGAGACTCCAGTGGCAAGGCCAGATTAAGATGCTTGTGCCATGAAGCAGGGACGTAGCCAGGGGGGGGGGGGGTTTTTGGGGTTGGGCCCCCCCCCCCTTTGAAAAAAGGAATGGGTGTGGCTGCTGCGCCGCCGCACCCAAGACCCATTATAATTGGGGGCACTTAGTCTGGACCCCCCCCCTTCCTAAAATCCTGGCTACGTCCCTGCATGAAGCAATTCTAAGAACTGCCTCCCCACTTGGACTGAGCATGTGAGCTCTCCTTTTGGACTGCTGACTTCAAGCTGTGCTTGGTAGTGTTGTCAGGCCAAGAGGAGCTCTCCCTGGGGCTGGGACCACAGCCAGTCTCTTTCAGGCCCAAGGGAGGGGGCTTTGGTTTTCGCTCCCACTCTCTATCTCCTGGCTAGTGTGACCAAGGCCAGTGTCCTTGAGGCAGTGATCCCAACACACCACCTCTCTGCCTTTTCTATTGCTCCAGAGCCAGAAAATGAAGCCAGGGTGGTGCTAAATGCTACCAAGCTTTGGGGAGAATAACTAGAGAGAGAGAGAGAGAGAGAGAGAGACAGACAGACAGACAGACAGACAGACAGACAGACAGACAGACAAATTTTTTATTTATATTTTCCCACCTCTCCCAGATGGATCAAGGTGGGATTACATCCTAATATAGATATACAACTACAAAACTCATCAATAAAATATGTAAACATTTAACGATTTAAACATTTAACAATTAAAAACACACTATCACGCAATTAAACAATTAAAAACACGCTATAGTTCCACAGTTCCCCACTTTGCCAGGACCATTTTTGCCTTGACATCATCATATTGCAATCTATGTGTGCAGGAGCAGTTATAGCATGGAACCCCTAGCCACTGAATGCCTTGGAACATTTGTCCAGTTACATAGCCCCAATCTGGCAATGAAGAGTCCTCATTTAATCTTCTGATAGTTGTGAAGCTTTTTACCTTTGTAACCCCCTTTACATCTACATGCAGATATCACACCCCCTTCCCACTCAATGTAGTATATGAATAAAAATATTTTGTTTCTTTAATGTGTGTATTTTCATTTGCACACTCATGCATATTCATATTTTGTTCAAATTAGAACAGATTTATTTAAATAAATTTAATATTTAATTCAACATGTGTAAATTTTGCACATAAAAAGAGTTTGGGAAGGGGAGGGGGAGGGGGAGAAGTTGGAAACAGGGTCTCCCAATCACACACACTGCTTGAGCAACTCTTACACCCTCCAAAGGTCCCACCCCACAGTATGAGAACCACTGGGCTAAACTAACCATTCATCATGTTCACATGCGACCTTATGCACACTGAGGAACAGCCAGGTAAAGGCTAGCTCTTTCTGAGGTCATGTCTATGTTTTATGGGATATACCTGTCCACATACTAATGCTATCTATCTTTGGAATTTTTCTTAGTATAGAACATGGTCACTTTTTCCTCATTGTCTGATAGCTAAGAGTCCAGTTACATGATTATCTGCCTCATATAATGTCCCCCTTGCTGACTCTATCACATTGAACTCCTGGTGGAGTGGGAGGGGGTGTCAAAGGTTTTAACATTCCTCCTCGGTTTTTAAATGTTCTCTAAAACAGTGTTTCTCCAACATTGTTTCTCATATTTGTACCAAACATCATGAATCACTGCTGTGAAGTATAAAACTAATATGGTAAGGTAAATACCAGTATTCCAGCCTAGCTGAGCATTCTAGATTTGTATTTTATTATTTGTTTATTTTATTTATAGTATTTATACCCCGCCCTTCAGCCTAAAGGCTCTCAGAGCGGCTTACAATTACTATGCATCTTTACTTATTTGTGTAGGAAAGCATAGATATTAAGCAGCTAAAAACTGAATAACTGTAATAGAAGTGAAGGAGAACAAATAACAGTAAGATGATATTGGTGGTAATGATGATATCTGGAACACAGCCATACCTCCAGCAGGAGTGGTGTCTCTTATATAGACCTCCTTCATTCTTAGGAAAAAAGCTGAATGTACATTGACCTCAGCAAAGTGCTATCATCCCGATGGCTTGAATATAATGTAGTTGTCATTGACTCTTTTCATGCTACAGGATTACTTTGACACTGGCTTGCCCTATGGACCTGAAGAACTTCCCCATGGATGTCCAGACTTGCATCATGCAGTTGGAAAGCTGTGAGTCCTGAAGGTTTCTAAGCCTAAAAATAACTCCCATTCTGTAGATACACACAGCCCACATCATCTGTTCAGCTCTTTGCCAAATCCTCCAATTATGGAGGAGAAACTGGAAAACAGTAGGAAGAGATGAAGCATTGGGACAGACTGTGTGTCATATGCAACTTTTCATGCTTCTCTGATCACATTCACTGTCAATTGTTCAAGCAGTCCAGCTTAAATTTAGCATAGATTGTCCTTAGAGTTATGTGGGAGGAAGGTGGAATCCCTTGTCCAGAGAAGAATGTAGGACAGAATACTTGCTAATTAGTCAGTCCTTGACCTCTGGATTTCATTCCTGTCTGATCCATTTAAGGGTCAAATTAGACATTGTGGTAAATGTTTTTTTGCCCCAAGTTGTTGACATGCATTTGGTAGTTCCATTCCCCCTAGAGTCTGAAAGAACTTATGTCATGCTGTCATGATAGTCATATTTCCTTTCCTGATGCATTTCAGGGACTAGCAATCATGTTACCCAGAAAATGTATGTCATTGACAGCACATCCTATGATATCTAAGGCCCGGGACAGACCGTCCCAAAAGGATGGGCTGGTGGTGGCCTGATTCCCTCTAGAGGGACATGGCAGCAGCCAAACTGCCCAGCATCCGTACACCCCAAAAAGAACCCAGAAAAACTGGGTTCCTTTTTGGGTTGCCAGGTGCACTCGTGATGAAAGTGACACGCAGCAACGTCTATATGCTGCCATTGCTTACATCAAGATGGTGGCGCCCATGTGGACAGGATACTGCCATTAGGCCGCCACCGTGCTGTGCTAGGGTTAGGGACCGTGCAGTTGATGCACAGTCCCTAACCCTAGAATTGGCGGTGGCACGCCGCTTCGGGACCATCTGTCTCAGGCCTAAGATATGGGAAGAAGAGAACGTTTTTGTCACTGCTGCATATTTATCTCAACATCTCACACAAATGTCAAGCTTTCTGGACATGAACAACATTTTTTCTAGAGGTGGCCAATCCTAGCATCTTGCTGTTATTAAACAAAAAACGTTGTGCTGTTGGGTGTTAGCCTTTATCATATCAGCCTTCTAAATTTACCTGAAGTCCCAATTGGTCTTCAAGTGTTTTGTCTGTTTTCTTGGTCCCTCCACAGTTGGCTACACAATGAATGATCTGATATTTAGATGGCAGAAAGCTAATGCTGTGCAGATTGCTGAGGGGTTAACCTTGCCTCAGTTCATCCTAAAAGAAGAGAAAGATTTGCGTGACTGCACTAAAGAGTACAATACAGGTCAGTAATAAAAGATACATGCTAAGCATTTGTCCTTAGAAATAATCAAGGGATGACAATTCTAGCTCTGTAAATTGTACTGAGTGCTTCTTTTTAGTAGTAAAAAGAGACAATACTGTTTGATGAGCTATAAAAATGATAGTATGCTAGTGATATTCCTCAAAAAGCTCAAAATGTTCGCAACAGCAAGTTTTTCTCCTTTGACCACCATGAAGGTAGAATGAAAGACATGGAGTTACTGGTGGCTGTTGTTCTTTCTCCCTTCTTCCCTGTTACCCTTGTCACATTTCCACTCAGTACTGAAATACATTTTTTGTACTTTAAAGAAAGTATGAAAAATGTTATTTGTAGCAAGTAGAAGCAGTAATGATGGAATGGACCTATTGTTTAAAAGTCCTTCATTCTACTAAGAATCTAATTTGTCCCCAGCAGCTCCTCCTTTAGACTAACCTTTGCATTCCTTCTGTAATTCCTAGGCATGTTCACCTGCATAGAAGCCCGTTTCCATCTGGAGAGGCAGATGGGCTACTACCTGATCCAGATGTACATCCCCAGCTTGCTGATTGTAATTCTCTCCTGGATCTCCTTCTGGATCAACATGGATGCTGCACCTGCCCGGGTTGGCCTGGGCATCACTACTGTGCTCACCATGACCACTCAAAGCTCTGGTTCTCGAGCATCTTTGCCCAAGGTAACATGCCCTCCATTATAGAAAGCAGGGAATATAGGACTCTCTATAAGAGTTCAGCAATAAGCACAGTTTAGAAATGGTCAGAATGATGATGAAGAAGATGGTTGGTGTTGGTGTTGCTGCTGTTAGGAGTGCAGTTCCCAGAAATCTGCCAGCCAACATGGACAGTTCAAAAATTTAACTTTTTCCAAGCTCTCGTGGGAAAGCATATGTTTTACATGTAAAATGTATCAAATGAATTTCTAATATCTACAGCTGAAAGGATTGGTTAGCAGGTAATGGGAAAAATTCCTTGCCAAACCAAAAGAAGCAGCTGCTACCATCAGAGTAGACAGTGCTAGGCTAGATGGACAAATAGTCTGAGTTGTTACAAATATGTTTGATAGATGCCACCTTGAATCCCATGATGGGAGAAAGGTGGAATAAAAATTAAATAAATAAATATATTCTCAAGTAAAGGCATTCAGCAAATATAGTAAGGCATCCTTATCCTCCATACTGCTTTCCATGATTTTAGTTATGTGGGCTGAACTCCACTTAGAAAATATTAAATAGAAATGGAAATGGAAATACTTGTGCAGTATTAAATGGAGAGTAGAAAACTCCAGAAACTGTGTGCTGTTCTGAGCAGTGTAGTGCACTGAACCTTCATGCTATCTCATGTTTTCATGCTGTATAAGCTACCTACCCACTCATCACTTGGTTAGCTGATCTGATCATGGTGTACAGTACAATGCTTGTGTAAAATGTTTGTGCTTGTAACATGCTTATAATGGCCTTAAAGTGCAAGAGTGGTGATGCTGGCATCTGTAAAGCGTTTCCTTTGAGTGACATTGCCATCATCATGGCACTATAATCCAGGATCATCTTCTGATGATCCTCCTTCTGATGATGATTCTCCTTCTGATGTATCAGCAGAAGGTCATTGCTAGCCTAACACTATGGCATTGTGACATTAGCATTGGGCAAGTGTTGCTCTTCTGACATTGCAATGCCTTTGCCTTTCAACTCTCTTAAAAATATAGAGTTTGCTACTATCTGTAGTTTCAGGTACCTGCTGAAAGTCTTGGACCGTGTCTTCTGTGGATAAGAGTGCCTTACTAAATCTTTAAGAACTTTTACTAGCCACATTTACTCATTGTTCCTGGCCACTCTCTACACCCCCATTACAACATATCTAACCAGAGAGTTTCTTTAAAGCAGTTAAAGGTGGGATTGTGGGGTTCTCCAATCCTTCTCCCATTACACTACCACCAAATGTGGGAGTTTCCTTTCTAGAGGCCCCCCCTCCCCACCACCTTGCCATCAACTGGGGGAAATCCCACCACTATGGCCAAAGGTGGGTTTTCAACTCCTTAACATACTAAATGTGAAGATTTCCATGGGGTTTACTGCAATTACCAAAAGTGAGAGCTTTTCCTGATCCCCATTGCCACCAGTGCAAGGACTTCATCCTTTCCCTTTTGTGTGACATAACTGTGGGGACCATCTGAATACCCTCAAGATTCTTGTAAAGATTTATACAACTTCTATCCCCAATGGATATCATCACTATTTATTCAGTGTTGCCACTTTGAATCCAAGCTTTGAGTTAGATAGCATTCCCAGAGGCCAAAAGTGTATAAAAACAAAAACAATTCTTTATTTACAGAAATTAAACATAACAAAGCAGAATAATGATTTATTACCATATATACTTGACTATAAGTTGAAAACAGGTTTTAAGGCCAAAATTATGGATTTTGATATGATTCATGGATAAGTCAGGGGTAAAACTTAGCAGCATGTAACAAGGGATGTAAAGGATGAAGCAAAGGAAAACAATGCTAAAGATCTTTAAAAATTTTGACAGGCACAATTGTTTGTGCTCACCCTAAAGGCTGGATGGATGAGCTAGTAGAGGGGGTTGATGCTTCTTTTAGGTGTAAGTAAGTAAGTAAGTAAAATTTTATTTGTATACCGCCTTTCTAAGACCAAGGCGGTTTCCAACATTCCACATAACAATAACAATATGACAATATGTCAATATAAACAGTATAAAATCACAAAAACATAACATTAAAAACCTTATACAATAAAAACAATAAAAACCACCACTCATGCCAGCTGACATGTTGATGAAGGGGGTGAGGAGAGAATACTTCAGGGGTCAGAGAGTCAGGGGTAAGCCTGCTCAAATAGGAATGTTTTTAACCCCTTCCTAAACTGAGTAAGGGAGGTGGCCAAGCAGAGCTCAAAGGGCAGCGCGTTCCAGAGGCTGGGGGCTGAGATGGAAAAGGCCCTCCTAGTAGTAGCAACTAAGGTGCTCTGAGAAGGGATTAAGTTCTTACCTTTCAGTAGGCCATGAGTCCATTTTTGATAAGCATTAAAGTGCAGTATTTACTTTGACCGGTGGATAAGTCGACCCAGGTTTTTTTGAGTCAATTTTGACTAAAATTTCTAGACTTATACATGAGTATATACAGTACATTTTTAAAGCTACACGTGGTTGTGCTTACTCTCCTGTTTAGCTAGTTCAGATAATTATAAACCACTCATTTATTCCTGAACCTGATCCTTAACTCTAAATCTTCCACATCCTTTCACCCATACTAAGTATACTAACTCCCTCCCTAATACCAATACTAACTAAGGCTGCATCTGCACTGCAGAAATAATCTGGGGTGACACCAATTTAACTGTCATAGTTCTGTCCTATGGAATCCTGGGAGCAGTAGTTTTGTGAGACATTTAGCCTTCTCTGTCAGAGAGCTCTGGTGGCACAACAAACTACAATTCCCAGAATGCCATATTATTGAGCCATGGCAGTTAGTGTCGAACTGGATTATTTTTGCAGTGAAGATGCACCTTAAAACACATACCAACTGCCATTCATCAACCTTATGCAAATATTCTCAAATATTCCACTAACCAGTGTTGATTCCAATGCTCTGTCTTTAAACAGAGGCTGGATGGCCATCTGTTGGGGATGCTTTGATTGCAAGTTCCTGCATGGCAGGGGGTTGGACTGGATGACCCTTGTGGTCTCTTCCAACTCTATGATTCTATGTTCCATTGTCTCCTTCCTCCCAGCACCTCCTTACCTTATTCTCAGGATTGCAACCAATGAATTAACATTTCCCAATACAAGTCCATGATATCACAGTGATCTGTTTAGATGTAAGAGGCTACAAATAATGGTATTCCCTAAAATACATTACTTGTGTGGACAACAAAGACATATTTTTTTAAAAATTGTATCCAATCTTTCTTTCATGAATGGGAGTCAAAGTGAATCAATCTTTTTGCCATCTGCTGTTTCTTTACTTTGAATCCATCCACACAGGCACAAATTAATATTTGTTTTAATCTTATTGAAATATTTCTAAACCCCCCTGATCTCAGATTATGGTTTGTTGATGGTGGAGCATGCCCTCAAGTCATTTCTGAGTAATGACAACCCTAAGGTGAGCCTATCATGGGGTTTTCTGAGGGATGAGAGTGTGTTATTTGCCAAAGGTTACCCAGTGGGTTTTCATGGCCAAGCAGAAATATGAACTGTGGTTTCCAAAGATGTTGTCCAGCAGTCAAATCACTATGCCACACTGGCTCTAAAATCAGTTAATTCACTTTCATTTTCATCTTCCTAGACTTGCATCTGGAGCTCTGAAAGAAAGGTGCTTTGGGGCAGGGAAGTGATCAGTGAGGTCCATGTTAAGCCCTCCATTCCTCTGCCATGTCTCTGGTCCAAATCAATGCAAAACATCCCCTACTTTTCTCTCTAAGAAAAAAAAAACCCTAGGTTTTTGTTACACACACATTTGAGTCATGGGTAAATGGCTTAAGGTTAACCCTCTCAACATTTAATAAAGCCCTTTAAAGTGACTGAGTCATATAACAGACCAAGTGAGGAAGTAAACGTCTGCATGCCACTTTAATCCAAATTGCTTTAAGAGGCATGTATAAGGTCAGCACAGCTGAACAAGTCTGAGCTTTAGAAATCCCTTGCTAGCACACCATCTGCAAATCCTCATGATTTTGTTTAAATTCTAAATTTAGAATTTAGAATGAGTCTAAATTTCCTAGAGGTATGCAAGATGCAACTATGATATATTTTTCTTTTTTAAAAATACATATTTCTCATACACGAGGTCCAGATGGGGGAGAGTTTGCATATCAGAGCTGAGGTTCTCCCCAAGTTTGTTAAAGATCCTTCCATTTTCTTTGGTTAGAATTGTTGCCATTATTGTAGGTTCAAGAGTTTAGCCTTACATTAAATGTCTTCCTTCAGTCCCCCTACCTGTAAATGAATATCTGGCCTATTATTGGGTATGTTTATAGTGTCATCCATCTATATGAAGACAGACCAGGCCTCTACTCTGTAGAATTTATAATCATATGTACAAAGAAGACAATAGATATGTGATTGTTTCAGTTACATATACTGAGTATCATTTATAGTAAGGTGATGGATATTAGGAGGTTGTATCGACTGGAGAAACTCAGAACAGATTGGACATTGTGCTAATTTGCCAGTCTCTCAAGGATGAAATGTTGCACCTTAACCACATGAGGGGGATAACCTGGAATAGACTTTCTTGCTAGCTCAGGGCAGGGAGACCAGAGGTCCTCCTTTTCCAGACATGTCCCACAGATCAACCTTATATCCCAGGGTCCTGGAGCAATTGCAAATAGTCCTCTATTTTGAGCCATAAAACTTGTCCTTGTGTCATGGCAGAAGGCAAGCAAGAGGTAGTTCAACATGTTTATTACAACTCCAGCTATTGCAAAGGGCTTGTTAATTGCAGGCTGCAGAGAAGACTGTTGCTGACCATGTGGCGGTTTTGTTTGTTTTTTCTGATGGAGGTGTGGAAAGGAAAGGTTGCTGATGCAGATCAGAGGCACCAAGGGGACATGAAGGGGGTGCAAAAGTGTGTGATTTCAGTTGAAGAAGGAGCCGGTGGGATGAGAGAGCAAATGGGGAAACTAAGTAATAATTTATATGTAGATCCAGTCAAGGATTTGTTGCAATTAAAGTACAGTTTTAAGCATTTGTTTTGTTCAGTGTTCTAGAAGTATATTGCAAGTCAAGGGATTTTAATGAAGGTAAGTTCATCAGTTCGGTGGCTGCCCCTTGACTCTGGAACTCCCTGCTCAGGGAGACCAGAATGGCTCACTTCTTGTAGGCTTCTGCCAGCAAGCTAAAATCTACCTGTTCAAACTGGCTTTTAAAACGGAATGGATGTAAAGGACCATCTTGAGATGTTGTTTTCAAGTGTCTTATACAGTTTTATCTTTTTAAAATGTATTTTGTTTTTAATAGCTATCTATTTAACATTGTAATAATTTAATTCCTTTTTAAGACACCTCTTTTCTGTGTTTTTAATTGTATTTTTTTTAATATTGTGAAGCCATTGAGTCCTAGTTCTGAGAAAAGAACAGGATACAAATAAATATAATTATAATAATTATAATAAATAATCAGAAAAATATGATTGAGTACAAAATAAAATACAGTATATGTCATATAGCCATGTGAAATGAATTTATATTTATATGAGTGTCTTTAACTTTTATTTGGTGATGTCCTACATTTTTCTTCAATGTCCTGCATTTTACAGTGTCTTTTCCTCCTTTGCAGTTAAGGACATCTGGTCACCCTGGCTCAGGGTAACAAGCACCCGGCACCAATTCTGAATCTCATTTCACTCCATTTCCTCCATCAGGTGTCCTATGTTAAGGCCATTGACATCTGGATGGCTGTGTGCTTGCTGTTTGTGTTCTCAGCACTTCTGGAGTACGCTGCTGTCAACTTTGTGTCCCGGCAGCACAAAGAGCTCCTCAGGTTCAGAAGAAGGAGGCGGCACCACAAGGTAAGCGATACACAAGTCAACGCAATGATGCAGAGTACAGCTGAAATGGCTGAGTTGCAGTACAAGGCCAACATGATCCCAGAAATTGGTACTGGGGATTGCATTATTTGTCAGGCATAACTGTAGTATGTCATGCCTATGTCAACAATATAAACACTATAATGTTGAAAGAGATGATATGCATATAATATGAGGCAAGTGACAAGTGCCTGGGGGAACCACAGCCAGAATAATGCTCCCTTGCACATCTTCATGGTCTTTCAGGTGCACACTTTCCCACAGATATTATGGCACATGTTAATGATCATAGTGTATATACCACACTGTAAATCTGTCCACTGTACAAAGGTCAAACCAGCCGTAAAGAAGACATAAATAGGAAGTCGAGATTCAAAACAGAAGGCCAGCCCAGTTGATGCTCCTCTGCCATTCAGCTTGCTCTCCTCCTTAGCAAAATTTGCCAATTACAAGTCTGTCTTTGCAAAGGAACTTCTCCCTGTGGTGTGTTCACATTGCTTCATATGCAACAACATAATTCATATTGCTCATGCTGGTGCTTTTTTTTCTTTTTTCTTTGTTATGGGCTGGGTGGCAGGGACAGTCTTAGCATGATATTGGAGATTATCACACACTTAAAGAAGTGATTTACCCTTCCCAGGACACTGTCGCATTATGGATTACAGTCAGGAATTATTGCACTCAAAAACGATGATGCTGCCACTGGGCAACTACAACCCCACTCCCAGCTGCTCTTAGTCTGCCGCTTTTCAAAGATAGCAAGCTCCCATTTTTGAAAAGTGTCAGCCAAGAGCAGCTGGGAGCCAGGTTGTAGTCACCTGGCAGCAGCGGTGTTTTTGAGTGTGATAATTCCCGATTGCAACCTGTAATGCAACTGCATCCTGGCAGGTGTAAGTCGCTTTTAAAGAATGCAATAATCTCCATTGTTCAAGAAGCCAGTTTCATATTGCTAAAGGTAAGCCATAGAAACCCATTGGGTGACCCTGGGCAAGTCAATATTTTTCTCCCCACCTCAGAGGAAGACCAAGGCAAACCTTCTCTGAATATGTCTCGCCAAGAAAACCCAGTGGTAGGGTCACCTTAGGGTTGACATAACTTCTTGAAGGCACACAGCAGCAACAAGAACATGTGTATTTTATATTTGGATTAATAACCTAGATTAATACCTTTAACTTCAAGGCAAGCATGACATTTCCCTTGGGCTGGCCCTTCCTGTGCACCTCAACTCCAAACCTGCCCATTCCAAACAGATTTCATGATGATGCAGATTGTATATGAAACAAGTCTAACCAGTGAAATCTGTGAGAAAATGGCACAGTTTATTCTTAGTGATAATAATACCTTTGTTCAGGGTTCCAGACAGCTTTGAACAATTGCCTTGTAGTCCTGTTCAGCCTCATGGGTGCCAGAAGGGTTTCAGAAGGGGGAAAGAGGGAAATAAAATCCCCCAGTCTTCCCTTTCTGTGCTAAACAGATTAGACAGCATAAGAAAGGTAGCTCCTCTACAGGGCAAGGAGGAGAGTGTTGAAACCTCATAATATACATTCACTAAATCTAACTTTTGTAGGTTTTATGTAATTTTATACTGTTTAGCTAGATAATTTTAATTGCTTTTACATTTTTATTGTAAAGATTTTAAATGATTTTATCTGTGATCTGCCTTGGGTCCCTTTCTGGGAGAAAGGCAACATAGAAATGAAATGAAATGAATCACCTCTGACTATAAGATGCTATGGACTTGAGCAAGCCAGTTCTTTCTTATCTCTTAACTTTTCTCAGTCTCCCCACCTAACAACTCAACTTCCGTGATGCCTCTTTGGTGTTCACAGATAGTTATTAGTCTGTCTAGGATTGGTTGCTCCCATTTGTTTTCAAAACCCCTTGCAAATGTAACTTAAATTTGCCATTTAAATTTACAATTTTCAAACATTAATTTTCTGCATACCTAGGAATTTATAACCTACAAATGACATTTTTCTGCATACCTAGGAAGAGTCCCTGCTATGTTGGAGGACAGTTGCAGAGGGGCCACTCCACCAACATTTGTTTCTCCATCACCACAAACCCTGGGTGGTGCCTGTGTGTTGGCAGAAAGCTCCACCAGTACAAATTTACCAGCTGTGAGCAGTAGTAGAGAAATGGTTACTTCAGAAACATAATGGGATCATGAGACACCTTGGATACTGATGAGGGGAATAACAACACCAGCCTTGGGGCTGCCATAGTGATTTTTCCTTTCATTAATATCAGTAAGAGATGAGGAAATTAGAAATGGAAGTTGGGATGAGAAAAATCCCATCCTTTCCTCTTCTACCATTGGTGATGCAAGAAGCCAGAAGAGAGAATATCATTTGGATAGTTCAGGAAATTTGATGATTTTCTATTTTGCCACCTCTGAGAAGGCAGTCCATTGCATCTTTATAGGTTACATGCTTTCTCTTCTTCCAAGGAAAAGTTTTACCAAATATAAATAAGGGAAGGGATAAGACTGAAATGGTATTGAGGAATTGCAAGAAACCTCAAAGGAATAACAAATGCCTAGGGGTTTTTTGTTTTACTTTATTTAAGTAATATATCTCAAGTCTCTTGAGAGATCAGAGCAGTTCAATAAACTGAATCCTTATTCCACTGAGGATAGCTTCCACCCAAAACGTCTTGTGCAGTTTACCACTTTCTTCTAGTTCCCTATTATTTTTCAAGATATTTTAAGACTTGCTTCCCCACCCCACCCCTTTTTTTTAACCTTTCTGGGCTGTTAATCCTTAACAAAGGGCTGCAGGAGTTCACTAGCAGGCTGCAAAAGCACATTTATGCTGAGGTTTGGTTCCAGGACACCCTCCCCCCCACCTGTGAATACCAAAATCCATGGGTGCTCAAGTCCCATGACATACAAAGATAGTAAGATGGTGTCCCAGCTATAAAATGGCAACATCAAAGTTTGCTTTTTTTGTTGAGTACTTTTGAACCATGATTGGGTCAATTTGTGGATGCAGAAACTGTGGCTAGAGAGAGCTGACTGTATATCTCGTTATCCTGTTTATGCATTTTGCCCTGTCAGAGTGAGGTGAAGCTGACAGGTTGATAAATCCCACATCTTCAGCCAGGATAAATAATACCACTTTGTGAGGCACCAGTGCTGTTTTGCAGAGAAGGCTAAAGACCTCATAAAGCTAAAAATGCCAGGATTCCATAGGATGGAGCTACAGCACTTAATGTGTTGTCAAACTGCATCATTTCTACATCTGAGGAATATACAAGTTTTTGAATGCACATGCTGCCAGCTTCTTTATTTCAGTTAGTTAGTCTCAAAGGTGCTACAAGATCTCTCTAAATATTATTTCTACAGAAATAGATGCACCCTTGGTTTGCAGCAACTGAAGTAAAATAGGGACAGAGGGAGAAAGTGGAAGGAAGAGAGAGAAACTGGGACTTTTTAAAAGATGGTCAAAAACAGAGTATAACAGAGGATTAATCAGGACTGTCCCTGCCACATTGGGACAGTTAGGAGGGTTGGAGAGTTAATATTACAGTGAACTGTACACTTGACCCTTCACATTTGCTGAGGTTAGGTCCACAGGACCCCTGTGAATGTGGAAAAATTGCAAATAACAAAAACACTGTTTTTACCTGAGAGAACACTTCTTTAGGAATCTTTAGGTCCTCCAGTGCAACTTACCATAGAAGTGCTCTGGAGGAGTTTTAAATGCCTAGTGGAGTGTTCTCTCTAGGAATCTCTAGGTCTTTCAGTGCGACTTTTGGTTAAAGTTGACTATAGAGTTGTGCTGGAGGACCTAGATATTCCAAGAGAGAACATATTAATAAAATTCATGAATAATCAAATCCGCAAAAGTAAAAGCCACAAATGTGGAGGGACAAGTGTAATTATAAATCCACATGTGTGGATATACCAACAGTCTCTGCACACAGTTCTTCAGCTCCTTTGAGCTCTGCCTCTTATTGGCTAAATCTGCCCTTGTGGCACTGCTGAAGTGCAGATTGTTCTCTCCTTAGAGAGAACTGTTTTTCTTGCTTTACATTGCTGCCACCTGCTGGCACAAGCAGCTTTTTAGCATGGAAAAAGATTTGAGAATGCAGGGGATGCTTTTTTGTTGAGAAGTGCCTCTGAAAAGCACCTCATGTCATTCTGAGGTTAAAGGGCCAGTTTCCATCCTATTTCTTAATTCATCCCTTCATTTAAATTAGATGGTAGTTTTCAATGCTTCATCTATCACATAAATTAAAATAGCAAAATCCTCTTAATAACTTGATAACCCACTTTTTCCTGTGTCACCATTATCTAAATCTGCCTATTTAATAAATTGGAAACCCTTTTTATAGCTAAAATTATGGAAATAATAGTTCTATGAACTCTTGACTTCCTTTTATCTTAGTTCTTATTGAGGACAAATATTATGCATGCATGGAAATTCCTCAGAGACGATGGTAGACTGAGCACCCCTACAACTGCACATGCTGCCGAGCATTATCTGTTAACATGAGCAGTTGTTCTTAGCAGGCAGTGATCTTTTCTCTCACCACTTTTCTCTGTTTTGTTGTTCTATGCAAAGATAAGGCATAGGATTTTCTCAGCAAGATTTGTTCAGAGGGTGTTAGCCTTTGCCTATTACACCAGCAAGATATCATTTCTCTTTTTCCTCTCTTTCCCCCAGAAGCAGGTTGAAATGGGAAATACATATTTTTCTTCAAAACATACAATATTTTTTGTACAATCAATTGTATGTTACATGCCAACATGGTTTAACAACACATTTGGGAGGGCAATAAAGCGTGTCTCTTTAAAATGAATCCCTTGACAAACCTACAAAAATAAAACAAAAACAAAAACTTTCAAACCAAATGTAATGCTCTAGTAAGAAAAGGTTGTGATTTTTAAAATAATCATTAGTTAGCTGTTTGGGTTTTATACAGTTTGAACAGCTAGACTGTGATGATTTTAAAAATCGTAACAGTTTTTTAAAAGTGTTGTTGTTGATGCTGTGTACCTTCAAGTAATTTCTGACATATGGTGGCCCTAAGGCGAACCTGTCATGGGGTTTTCTTGGCAAAATTTGTTCAGAGGTGGTTTGCCATTGCCTTCCCCTGAGGCTGAGAGAGTATGACTCCATTGGTTTAATGGCTAAACCAGGAATTGTACCCTGCTCTCCAGAGTCATAGTCCAACCATCAAGCCGCAAAAAAAAAAAAAAAATGCATCCCAAGGGGGTATAACTGTTTGGTGACAAATGTAATTTGTTAAAATGTAATTAAACTGTCCAGGGACATGGTGCAGTTGCTTGAGAATTGAGCTATGGCTGACAAAAAGGACTCGAATAACCTCTAAACTATGGAAACCCACTGGGTGACCTTGAGCAAGTCACATGCTCTCAGACTCATGGAAAGGTTGCATAAGTCAGAAAAGACTTGAAGGCACAACACCTACAACAATGGAATTCCAATCATTTAAAACATAGCCCTTAAAAAGCATTAACATCAATAGAATAAATAATAAATAAATAAAACTTTTATTTATATCCCACTTTTCTGTGACAAGACAATCAAAGCGGCTTACAACACGTTAAAATCCACATTTACAAATTTATGTCCCAAATTCCCCCAACACACTCTTGAAGCTGATATCCCAAAGCTTGTCAGAATAGTTAAGTTTTTGCATGCCAGCATAAGGACAGCAAGGCAGGAACCAGTCTAACTTTCCTAGGCAGGGAATTCCAGAGGCAAGGGTCAGTGACCAATGACCACCAGATACACTTGTGAAAGTGGTAGGACTGAGAGAAGGGCCTTCTAAATAGTTTTAAATGACCTAAATGTTTGTTTATTTATTACCCCACCTTTGTATGCCTTCACATCAACTTTGACTTATGGTGGCCCAGTCACAAAGTTTTCTTAGCAAGTTTTATTCAAAGATTTGCTGGTGCCTTCCTCTGAATCAGAAAGAGAGATCACATAGTTGGTTTTCATCGTCAAGCAGGAATTCAAACCTTGGTACCCAGAATCCTAGTCCAATGCACAGACCACTGGACTGTGCTAGCTGTCATTCAAAGTGATTTACCTTATCTAATAAATTACATCAGATTATAAATATAAAATTATACAGCATTTTAAAGAGACACAGGTGACCACCTCAGCTCATTTCTTCCAAAAGGCACGTGCTGGGAAACAGTGGTGTCACCCCCCCCCCCCCTTTTAATGGTTTCATCTGGTGTGACTCTAGCCATACATACACCATGGACTTCTAGCGATGCCCCTGACTAGAATAAGGGCACAGGTTATTGTGCTGAAAGTAGCACTTAGAGTCCCACCTTCAGTATCTTTCACAATTAAGAAAGTATAATGAGATATAAAAAACTATCTTGCACTGTGCTGTTCCAGGATAAAAAGAAACAATACCTGAAACCATTTGTTAGTCCCAATTAGAGTAAACCCACTGAATCAATTGTAGAATGCTACATCAACACTATATAAATCCCAATTGATCCAATGGGTCTTATCTAGTTAGAACTAGCAATTGGATTCAGGCTATTGCCAATGGAAAGAAGAGGTATGAAGCAGTGCCATCATTTTAGTGTCAACTATAGAGAAAGAACAGCAGGCTCAAAGGAAACTGGATTGAGATTTACAGACCTGGTCTGTTGCAGTGGCTACTAAAGGGTAATGCAGGTAAGTCATATGCCTTGCAGCTTAACCAAATCCTAGATTAACCAAAACTCCATGAGACATTATTTGCTTAGATTTTCCAAAGTGCTCTCAACTTCATTCACATTTTCTTGCTATAAATTTGTGGCAGTACAATTCATCCCATTCCGTGCAATGTCAAAAGAAGGCCCATTGTTAAAAGATACTCTCTGCACAGAAAGGCTTTAAAAAAGCCCCATCATTCTAAACCAAAGCCCGCAAGATGGCTTAATTGAGGGTTATTTTCATTATAACTATAGCAACACTTTTTCTTCTATCTGAGTCCTAACATTTAACTTGGAAAGGTCATATTTCATCCATGATAGTGAATGTGTCTATTTAGAGTCCAACATCTTAATGGTATTTAAGGAATCCAGACAAATATAAACTTGCATCTGGGGCAGAAACTGGGGAAAAACACTAAACATTTATTGTGTTTGGGGCATCAAAACAGCTAATTCGTTTTATGAACTAAATATGAACTAGTTTTATGAACTACATTATGTGGTTTCTCTCTTCCATCTCTGGCTGGAGCCATGGCTCAGAAACACTGGCTGGGGAATTCTGGGAGTTGTAATTTAAAAATAATAATAACCCTTTCAAGCTCTACTCAGGAATACAATATACCTCTTTTAGATCCCCAGCAGAGTATGACACATTAGTTATAGGACCATTTCTTAGAGAATAACGTATTTTATTATCCTTCAGTGCCTGGGGGAACATATATTTATTTATATCCCACCCTTCTCCCAAAGCTGGGACTCATAAGCCTTCTGTGAGGTAACAAATATGCTTTAAATCTCTCCACCCACTTCCTCATGATCTTTACTTTAAGAAAAATCTTAAACTTTTCAAAGCAGTCATCTTGAAGCATTCATCTTGAATTTATTCCAGTTTAATGATGACAAGTTTTATCTAAAGTAGTAGTTCTTAATTTTAGTCTTCCAGATGTTTTTGGCTTCAGCTACCAGAATCCCTGACTATTGTCCATGTTGCCCGCACTTATTGGAACTGAAATCCAAAACATCAGCAAGACCAATGGTTGAGAAGCACTGACCTAAAGAATCCTAGGAACTATTATTCATTTGCTGTTTTCATGAGCCATTACTTTAAGAGGATGCTTTGTGAGGGATTGCCTGCAGCAGAACCATATACACACCTCTCTAATCCCTAGATCTCCATAGGGTGCATATAAGATCAATTAAACTGCAGCGTAGATAAGCCTCTATTATATTCTTGTAGATTTATTTAAGGAAGAAGCAAAGTGAAGCCCCAAAGAAAAGCCAAACAGAAGGAAACCAGATCTCAACATACCATTGACAGTGCATACAGATATCTTTTAAAAAATGAGCCTCTCTGCCAAAAGTCCATGTAACTCCATAGAAATACTCATGAAATGACTTTTACTATAAGAGTTACATGGAGCCCGTTCCTTCTGGGCAAAGCCAAAAACAAAGAAGGTATGGATGGGGAGGAGGGACAGATGCAAAACAGGGGATATCTTGTTGAAGGAAAAAAGTGGTTCCTGAAAGAAAGCCAGATCAGTCCACTTTCCAGTTTGTAAACAGATCCCCTGCTTTGCATCTGTGCATTATACCGCACCCATCTATAAGGCTGATCTCCCCTAGAAAGAGTTGTCTTCTTCTGTATGGCATTGTAGGAAATGTGTGTCTTCGGTGACTTTGGGAGCTATGGCAGGAGAGCCTTATAGCCAGGGTGCACTGTCTATATCTTATTTGTAAGTAGAGCCCTATGTTCAATATATTTCAGGAGGATGACACTGGAGAAGGCCGATTCAACTTCTCTGCCTATGGAATGGGACCTGCCTGTCTGCAAGCCAAGGATGGCATCTCAGTCAAAGGAGCCAACAACAACAACACAGCAAATCCAGCACCACCCGCTTCCAAGTCTCCTGATGAAATGCGCAAGCTTTTCATCCAACGAGCCAAAAAGATTGATAAGTTCTCACGGATCGGTTTCCCTATGGCTTTCCTCATCTTCAACATTTTCTACTGGATCATCTACAAGATTGTCCGAAGAGAAGATGTACACAAGCCTTGAGTTGAGATGGGGAGAGTTCCTATGCCAAAATCAAGGAGGATGGATGGTTGCAAAGGCAAGACAGTTGGTTACTCTATACTCACCATGTGCAATAGCAATGCAGTGATGCATGAAATTAAGAATGTGGCAATATCTATTTTAAAAAAAAGGGGGTGACTTTTAAAATATATATATGAACTGAAGATTACTAGGGGTGGGTGGGCTTTGGGAAGAAAGCTTTCAAAAACTTGAGTTGGGGAGGTAATGGGAGCAATGAATTGTTTTACAGCATAGGGAAGTTTAGGATTGCTATGGTGGCAATCCAAGCAGTGTAATATATTAAATATATATTCATGCTTAATTATAATGCAAAAAGAAATCCTTTTTTAGCCTATTAACAGCTTAGATTCTAAAGCCAATGGAATGATTCATTATTCCATGTGCAAAGAGGATTGCAATTATGCTTAAACCAGACTCTTGCTCTATAAGGCCATACCAGTCCCAGGAAAGCATGCAAAACAGTTATCTTTAAAAACAGTTTGGCTGGGAATATTTTAAAAGAGAAGGGAAGAGCCAGGGTTTGCTGGGAAGGACAGAGAATTTAAAGTTGCATACAGTACAAGAAAACAATCACCTCATGATTCTCTCCCACAAAAGATAGAATATTTAAATTGATAGGTACATAAGAGTCCTATTTTGTATGCCTTTCAGAGAATTATGCAAATGAAAGGGGTAAAAATGCCTCTGTGACATTAATTTATAGCATAGCCTACATCCTTTAACATTCATTGGATTTTCCCATTGATTTCAATGAGAAGTGAGTTGCATCTTCTGTTCTTAAATCACAAGAGGTTGGAATTGTCTCTTTTGAGACAACTCACACACATTGACATTAATAGGATTCCAGGGGGTGTGATCATGGAGTCATCACACAGTGTTTCAAAAGCATTATTCATTTTACAGTGCTTGCCCTATTTCTTTATGTTGCAAAGAAAAAAAAGCAAGTAACTAATATGAGAAACTATGGCTTTAAAGCAAAACACTCCTAAGGAAAGTATTTCATGTCTGCAATTCAGAATAGAAGCAAAAAGAGTGTAGGCAAATGAGTTTGCGTATGTGTGTAATTAAAAGTTAAATATAATAATTTTAATTGGTAAGCCTGGGCTAGGACTTGTGAAAGTACAATATATATACAGAAAAGACAAGTATTATTTTCTGACATTTCATAGCATTATAAATATTCAAGCGAGATTGCTAGCCAAACTATATTTTTGTAACTCTCTTTGGTGCTGCATTAAGCTTTCATGACTAGCAAGACACAAATGAGATGTTTATATTATTATTATTATTATTATTATTATTATTATTATTATTGAGTTCCTCTGCAGTTTAGTATTTCTCCTAAGAATTAGATGAATGCTATGTTGCAGAGGATGAGAAACAGTCATCAAAGTTTACATGGACTGGGGATGCAACCAACTCTGCAGGGAAAACTGACAGTAGAGCTCTTTATGACAGAGAAATGTTCAGTCAGTGTTTAGGGTGGTGATGGGTAAGAAGAGGAAAGAAGTGTGTGTGGGTAAATGTCTGTGTATATATGACACAAAAGTGCTGTTTAATTACGCACAAACATGCCCACATACATATGGACTACTTCCCCATTTTTTGCACTTTAAAATGTTAGAATGAAAAGAGATTTCAGCGACTAGAAAGACAATCAGTGTGCATTAAAATATTGGCCCATAATGAGAGGACTGACAAATAGCTCTAGTTAGGCATATCTACACCTAACAATGGACAAAGGCAATACTAGTCTCACAGAAGTGTTTCCTATAGCACGTGTTGGCATCATGAACATTCAGATCCATGTACATATGCAGAATATATATCAATGATTATTCAAGTCTTTTAGTCCAAGACTCATGTCACGTCTCAAATCCTTGCAATTGCAAGATACTTTCAAGTCAAGTGTCAAGTCTGGGAACCAACTTCTTACAGAAAAAAAGAAGGCAGAATGTATTTCTGTGAGGGGAACAACAAACATGTTAGGCAATGGGCTTGTGGTGAGGGTTGAAGTCTGCTCAGCAGTCTGTCCCCACTGAACATCAGAGGAGCCTTCTAAAGCTTTTCAAAAGCTTTAGAAGAATCCTTCCACCTAAAAATCATCTTCCTTTTCTATTCTGGCATATTACATCTGAACTCAAATAACACTGCCATGCTGGTCCAGCCTTTTCCCTTGTTAGTGCTCAAATGCTGCTGTGGGTCTCCACACCTGTTCCTACCACCATCATCTCTGCAAGTAAACACAAGTCACAGGCTGCAATCTCCCACCATCAGCACAAACACTGGGTGCAGTTTATGAACATAGACTTCACAAACATGAGAAAACAAAAGTGCTGCTTAGAAATAACAGTCTGTGTCCTTAAAACTTCTGTCCCTGATCTCGAGCTGTTTTGCGGCTGGTTGAGATTATACAGTAGCAGAAGAGACCACTTGGTATATTCTCAGTCTTCCCCCTTTACATAGTGAGGGGAAAAATAGAATGAAGCAGGCTCACTAATACATACCTTTACAGCCCCCAAACCTGGAACTACTATACAGATTGAATTTGGATAATTCATATTTGAGGTGTATTTCCTAAGACAAATTATGTCTCTAAAGCAGAGGCAGGGAACTAGTGGCCCTTCAGACATTTCACAGTACATCACCCCAATTCCTTGAGATTGGTTGTGGTCCCCATCCTTCTGGGAATTGTAGATTTAAACAACTGGGGGGACAAAGTTTTTACATCCCCATTTTAAAATGTGAGGCGATACATGCTTTTATAAACAGGAAGGGATAATCTATATTAAAGACAAGCCAACAAGAGCTTTAGCAGATCTTTAGCACCTAGTATAATTCCCTTCATTCAGATAAACTAAAAATTGGATATAACTGTCCTTTCCTTCCTTTTCATAGTCTTTTCCGTGTGTGTGTCCATCCATTCACACAGACACCTTCTTGAAATCTCAAGCCTTAGAGAAGGGAGTTGATGCTGCAGTCCAAAGACCCCACTTTGAACCCTGTATAGCGTCCTTAGATGGGGATGGGCTGAGCCTGTTTACTGAATCTGCTGCAGCACAAATCACCTCTTTTGCCAGCTCTGTACCTAGGAAGCACTCTCACCATCTTGCTCTTGTCTGATGTCAGAGGGCAAACGGAGGAATTCCCTCTACTTGCACTGTCTGACCCACAAGCAGACTGCATGGCTACAGCCTCTTTTATCTTCTTCCACCTCCCTCCCAGATCCCTGGCTGCATCTTCTTTCCTTTCTTTACTCATGTAAAATGGAGTCGAGATTCACCTTGGCACAGATGCTACAGACCAAGACACATTAAGTAAGGGCTCGCATGGGTGCCTTCCTACTCTAAATCCAGACTTGCCTGACTGGGTTTTGTTCACTGAGCCAGTTTCTCCCAGGTGTAACTCCATTCGCTTGAGAGGAGGTCAAAGCATGGCTGAATACTATTCTCTGAAAATGACAAAGACAAAACACTTTATCGCATAACCTGTTGTAGACTGCAGGTTGCATTCCATGGAAACTAAATAGTAGTTGAAAAAATGTGTTAGTCTAAATTCCCACAAGACTCTGAGTTGTTTTCATTATATGGCTACCCTGTCCCCTGAAATTTTGTGAATCTGAATTTTTGCTAAATATTACTTCCCTCTTCTCTTTTGTTTTGGGAGTAGGGGTGAGTTGTCCTGCCACGGTCTTGTGCCCTGTTTGAGATTTGGATTTTCTTGCATCTATTATACCTAAACTGATTACTATATGCTTTTCATTTTAAAACAGTAGCTCTCTTTTGCTTTCTAATCTTGAAAGTGACAATTGCAAACCAAACAGACATGTCTCATGTAACTTGTGCAAACGCTTTTGGGTGTTTATTAGCACAGTATGACCTCTAATGCCTTCTGCCTCCCTTACCTCATTTCTGCTAAAGAAATTTTAAAACATTTGCACAAAACTGTCTGTCTGCCTAAAGCTAGCTAGCACATTATACTTTACATCCCAATCTTATGTTCTGGGGCTATTGCACACAACGGGCTAAGAGAGAGAGAATAAGACCTGATCCTAGTCCCACTACTAGGGTAAATGATACTTGTGATGGATACCAGTGAAATAAGTCAGTGCCAGGTGCTTCTACTTCAGTGGAGTAGTGGATTTGCTCTGGATTTTTTTAAAAGCAAATAAGATCTTTAAAGGAGCTATCCAAGGTGTTGAAACCTCTCCCCAGCAACTTGTATGGATCATTTACAGTTCAGAGTAAACCCCAGAGGGGATTAATTATCCCACTCACCTGAGGTACACCTGCCACCTCTGATATTGTAGAGAAAAAGATGATGCTGTAGTGTAGACTGAAACATGGCTTCTAAAGGCTTCTCCCAGTGTTCTATGAACCCAGGTTTTGACGCAACACTGCACTTTCCTTTTAAGAGCAAGACAAAGATGACTGTGCTTTAACTGCCAAACCCCAAAACACTATCTGCACAGCGACAGCTAAATGGGTGCCTAGGATCTGGGTGTTTTTATTCTTATTTGTACTTAATTTGCACCATAATGATGCCACCACAGAATTATTCCCTCCTGTTAAATAAGTTACCTTTATACATAGCATCCCAGTTGAGACAGATAGGTATTATTTCATTTGCCTTGGAAGCAGCCAATTGTTTACTATTAAAACTCCTTTTGCCCCCCTCTTCTGTTTTTTTTTTTCCGGACAGAATGCTACCCTGTTCTAGCCAAGTGCACTAGACCATTCTTGTTCCACAGCAACAGGATTAGATGCCCCTCAATACACATAGTGCCATTCTTTGGCAACCATTCTCTTACAGCTGTATCTAGCTAAAAGGAGTGGGGAGGGGAGGATGTTTTATTATATTCCTTCTATATTTATCAAGTCACTTTATTCTTCTGAAAGATATTGATATCAAGCTGTCACCCTTCAAAGCATTACAGTTAGTTCTGACACAGAAATTGCTCTGCAATAATATTATTTTGTAGAGTCACCAAGGTATCCCTAGATTCTAACCCGAGGCTCTCCTGCTCTCACTCTTCTATCCCTGGTGCTTACATATCTGTGGTTCAGGCATATATTATAAAATTTAGAACTGAACTCACAACAGTTTTACTTACAATCTAAATGAAGCTGTTGCAAAGCCAATTAGAAACCATTTTTAGTGTTTTGCATATCATTGCATTCTACTCACTTGGGAACCAGTTCCAAATATGCAATAGGCCCATCTCACTCATAATGGCAATGTGCATGTGTATGAATGTGGGGGCATAACCTCCAACATTTCACAGATGAAACCAGGACACATGTGCCCAAGCAACATCAGAATGTGGCCAAGATGGGAAAAGTTATTGATGAGGAAGAACACAAAGCTAGGAGACTGAGGCAGTTTGCTTTTGCCTCAGCCTACTGGGAAGTGCAAAATTCCTCACTTTCTCTCCTCCACACTCCGATCCACCAAATTAATTGAGTGCAAACTGCTTTTACAGTTTGAACCTAATCTGCAGCAATTCAAATAAAATGAAGACATGGGGGAGTAGGAAGAAGAGAAAGAAACAAAACTTCAGATACAGCTGGAAAAGTAGGGTAATCAAAAATTAAATGGAGGCGTCCCTGTCAGATCAGGACAATGGGAGGATATGGTGTGAGAGAGTGTGTGCATGTGCATGCATGTTCACATCTCCCATTTCTGTGGCTTTACTTTATATTGACCTGCCTTTTCTTACCAAACTTCTTTATGGTATCTATATGCTATGAGGTAAGAGAATGAGAACTACAAATAAAGATGATTGGCAGAGGAACAAAAAGGAAGTGTCTTTTGTCTGGTGATCAGAACCACTGGACTAACAAATGGGCTTGCTGTTTTTGATTTCTGCTTAAACATTGGAAGAAGTGCTCTTCCATTATCAAGCCTGAAATAAACCACCTTTTTGCAATAATTCATGCAGTACCATTATATACTATGTATTAGAATTAATTCCTCTGTCAGGAGTATTTACATGTTGAAAAAGATTCACATTAAGCCAGTGTGGTGAAGCAGTTTGAGTGTTGGACTAGAACTCTGGAGATGAGGTTCCCAGCTCAGCCATGGAAACCTACTGGGTGACCTTGGATAACTGACACTCTCTCAGCCTCAGAGGAGGACAAAGGCAAACCTGCTCTGAACAAATCTTGCCAAGAAAACCCTAGGATAGGGTTGCCTTAGGGTTGCCATAAGTCAGAAATGACTTGAAGGCAACCAAAAACTACAATACATCTGACTGAATACTTTGACTCTGGAGAGGAAGTATTTAGGTAACCAGCACCTATTATTAAGTGAAAGAGGCTAAAGCAGGAACAAAACAGCTGGTACTCACAAGCTCCCTTTCCATCTCCTGGCAGCAAAAATGATAAATCCATAACTGAGCAACCATTTACTTATTGCTCTCAACATGGGATCCCAGACAGCTCACTGCATAGATCAAAACAGCTTAACAACAACAACATTTTCAAACAATTAAATATAAAAAATCCTATAAAATTAGCACTAATTTAAAGCAGTTTAAAACCATTTAAAACATTGAAATCATAATAAAAGTACAGCATGTATACAGCATTAAATGATACCCCCTATCTTCTGCCCGAGGCAGTTGACTCTCTTTGATAAATGATAGAACCAGCCTTGCTTTATAAAGCTGGGGAGCACATTACAACAAAATAACACAGACTGAGATCCTACATTGCCCAGCATAGCATAAGAAGTCCACAGGCAAATGTCCGCTATGGTTCCCACGTACCACCCCCAGGTCTCCCAAGTTTTTTGTGATAGACCCCCAAATTGTCATTCCACAGTTGTAGAAGAGTTTCTCTACCAGCCCCAAAACTGTTCAGGAGGGGGTTCACAGCAAAACTGAGTGGGCTCTATCATTGCAGCAGGTGGAAGAAAATACCTCCTCAATGACCAAAACAAGACATACCTAGGAATAAGGTGTTACACCTGTGTTTGTCATTAAGAAATGCCAACTCCCATGTGCTACCCTACATCTTAAGAATCATTACAGTCAGGAAAAAAATGAGTAGGGATAAATGAGTTTTAGCCCGGTCTTTGCCCCAAAGAGAACCCACAGAAATATCTATTAAAGCACTGTTTGCTTTAATGATGATCTGTTACAATTTTAATCTCAGACCATTTCATCCTATTGCAGTAATATGTATGCGTAGAGAGTGCACATTAAACTTCAACAGCTTCTGTCAAAGAATCTATATGGAGTCTCTTAGAATTATTCATCCACAACTAATTAAAAGGAGAAATGTTTTTGGCATGACAATCTCAGTAATATTATGAACAATTGTGTGAGGAAGAACAGATAGGAACCAGAAGATTTCTGGATCTGACAATACTATGGAACAAAGACAGGTTTTTCTCCAGTTGTTAAGAAAGAAGACATTGTCTTGACTACCACAGTCAGAAGGTAATAAGCTGCAAAACATAGTACTCGAGTACTCCTCCTTTCCTTCTTTTTTCCCTTTTAACATACATAAGGCAGTTTCAATAGAAAATTCTAGTTTGGGGGGATCCTTAAAATAAATGTCACAAATTAATGTACATTCACAGATCTTTTCATGTACCAACCATGGAACTATGACGCATTACAGATGGCCCAGAAGGGGCCGTCTCACGCCGCCGGCGGTTGCAGTGTCCGGGAACCGCAGCAGCCAAACGGCGCGGCTCCCGGACGCTGCCAAGAAGGAGCGTGAAAATCACGCTCCTTCTTGCTCCCTGGAAGAGATGCTGCGAGGCACTAGTCGCACACTCGTGGCGTCAGTCCCAGGGCGTGACATGTGGACGCAGAGTGTCCATTACGTCAAGATGGCGGCGGCCGTGTGGAACGGCCGCCGCCATTTGTTACGGACAGAGTCCATAACAGGAGTAGGGGCATCTAGAAGAGATGCCCCTTTTTTAAACTGGGACGTCCTGAGGACATCCCAAATGGCAGTATGTAACCCACCTATGTTTCTGATTAAATGATACAACCATTTAAGCATCCCTTTCTGGGCATCTCACATGATGTCATCAGTGCTACAGAGCAAAGGAGATGTCAGAGGATTCGTACCAGGGACAGTTCTTGAACTGAAGGTGTGAGAAATCAATGCAATCACAAAGTATATTTTAGACACCACCCCTAAGGAAAACAACGGCATTGCTGTGCAAATTGTCAATGTGATCCCAATGTAGAAGGCACATGATCCATACCTGTTCTGTTCTCATTTCCAGAAGGGGGAGTCACCATGTTAAGTCTGTTGTCACAAAAACAACAGTCTTTGTGGCACTTCAAAGATGAATATGATTTATTTGCTATACGATTTGGGGGATTGCATTTGATGAAGTGGGATTTAGCTCACAAAAAGAGTATGCTGTCTAAATATTTTTAGCCTTTAAAATATCACACGACTGGTTTTCTTTTCTTTTATCTACTGGTTTTATCTTGATTGAACCACTTAAACACTATTCATTTTTCTTCAGGCTTTGATGAAAAAAAATTATTTCTTCATCAAGACGTTTTTTAAAAATCTAAAGGTTCAGCATACTTTTTAAGACATATGATTTTTCAAGAGCTGTTGGCAGTTTACTTATCCAGAGCTTCAGTAGAATTTTGTTATTGTATGCCTTAAAGTCATTTCCAACTTATGGTGACCCTAAGGTGAATGTAGCATGGGGTTTTCTTGGCAAGGTTTGTTCAGAGAGTTTGCCTTTGCCTTCCTCTGAAGCTGAAAGAGTGTGACTTGCCATAGGTCACCCAGTGAGTTTCCATGGTCAAACAGGGATTCAAACCCTAGTCTCCAGAGTCCTAGTCCAACACCCAAACTGTTACACCACGCTGGCTCTCTCAGCAGTTACCCACTAAATGTATTTTTAAGACTCTACTTTTTAACATCATTTGGGGGCTTAAGGAAATATTGTAATTACAGCTTCAGACTTCTAAAAGCATTGTGCCTATAACTTGCAGCAAAAGCAGAAAGCTAAATAAACTGAATTATTACTTATCTAGCTTTACAATGTACATGTCAGTTTATGCAGAAACAAAAGCAAAAAGACAAAGGCTTAAGAGTACACAATCTAAACTTCAGCCAGAGTTAAAAAGCAAAAAACAAATGAAGGGGCTAACAGGATAATAATGGGTTGTAAATGTAATTACATGTATTTAGGATTAGTTTCAGTAGGGAGGATGTGCATGTGTTGTGTACCTTCAAGTCATTTCTGACTTACGGTTTTCTGGGATGAAAGTGTATGTAACTGATCACTAAAACACTGCTGAAGGCTTCACAGAAAAGATTTTGAAGAAGAATTTCAAGGATAAGAGACTGCCACTTTATCAAATGCCATAGGTTTACTAATAATCATTATCAATTTAATATCCACATTTGAGGGGAAAAGGGTAAATTTATTACTGTTTTTCTCATACAAAAGCTAAACACAAATACAAAATTGTATTTAGAAAATTAGTAAGAGCAGGTTATAAAACCACTCAATGTACCATTAAAGAGAATATCACACACTTTATGCTTAAATCTACCAAATAATCAGAGATGTCCAGCACTGCTGGTTTAGGGATACTAACCCTATTGCTTGAATGTAATATGGACAAGGCACTTTACAGATAAACTTTTAAGGCACTCCACTGCACCATCAGAAATAACTTTGGAAACAGCATTGGAAACTAATGACTTTCTGTCTGTGAATTGATTTTCTACTTCCTTTTGATCCTGTTCTGGTCTTTGCATTAAACAAAAGCAAGTATCTCCCAAAGAACTGGAAACAAAAGTAAATATTTACCCATTCGTCATAAAAATAAAGTTAAAGGGGTTTGGGGTGGGAAGATGTAAAACAGCTCCAAAAACTGAATTCTGATATAGGCTTAATGGTCACCAATCAAGTGTTTAGTGCCAAATGCTGAAAGTCTTTATTAGCTCTGCCAATTAATCACATATGTAGATTTGCAAACAAGCTCAGTTACAGCAATACACTCAAGTGCCATATTGCTACTGAATGTGCTTCTGAAGCTGTCTCTCTGTTCTAAATCAATCACGCTCATTCCAACCTCATCTGAATTACAGCCTTCATCCAGTTTCATTGTCATGACTTCCACCATCACCCCAAGATGTGGAACATCTTGCTGAGAAATTTTGTTAGAAATCTGCAATCTCTTCTTAAAACAAAAACACTCCAGGGCTCCATAGGTATAAGAAAACCTATCTGAAAGTAATTTAAAATCAGAACCTGTCCAAACAATGCAGGTGGGAAAGACAATGCCATTTGATTCATCATTGATTACAGGCCATGCCATTCCACCTCATAAGGCAATACAGAATAACTGCACTGAGCTGCATATGCAGCAATAATAGACTAGAGACATTGAGTTGTTAAGGCAGGTTTACTCAGTGATTGAGAAAGTTGCATTTTGGACCCAGGATCTCTCAGGTATGTCCTTGTTGGATGGAACTTTACCAAGCTCTGGTTTGAAATGCAAAATGGCTCCTTAGTTTTCAGTGTAACTACACTTTGTTTTGCCCATTTTAACAAGGAGTGTCATTTCTTTTCTTTTTTTAAAAAGAGCTTTGTTACTCATTATTTCTCTCCTGCTTCTCCTTGTTATTTACCATTTAAATATGATGTCTTCTTTGGTTCTTCTATTTTCTATCTTCTAATTTTATGGATCTTTTGCATTTTATTGCCACAGGCCCACAAACTTTAAAGGAGACCTCCAAAGTATTAACCCCCGTCCCCCAAACAGATTCAGCACCTTAAATGGCTCCCTTCAAGTTCAGACTATAACCCAAGGCAGATTCACTCTCCCCCCCCCCCCCCCCGGCATAATGGCCACCAACTGCCACAGAGTATAGCACAAGCACTCCCTGAATATTTGCCTCTTAAAAACATTTTGTATGAAGATAGAGTTAGAATATCTTAAATTATTAAAAAAAAATTAAAAAATCAATCAAACATTTGCAAGATTAAAACCCCACCGAGCCTAACTTAATATTTCATAAACTAGAGTTTCTGATCAAGTCAAGTGATCAGTCAATTGATCATTTGCCAGAAGGCTGTTGCCTTCAAAGAACCAGCTCATGCAGGCACTGGCAATGCACTAGAGAAGCTAGCAGCTGCAGCATGTCAAATCAATGGGCCAGAACCCCAGCTTATTGAGGTCCAATTCCAGCTTCAAAATAGAAATGGTTATGGCAGTCTACCATGAATCTAGAGAAGTATATTCCTATCAGATCCAAGCATAGAAGTACAGCAGCAGATCAGGCATATCTTGGAGCAATCATGCAGCATTTCAGAATGTATATTATTTGGTTCTACAGCTTTGTTGCTGGATGAGCATAGCACTGCCAATAACTTGGAAGGGGAACCAATATCTATTTTGTTGACAGCAAAACGAACTAGAGAAATATGCACTCTTAAGAACACTTTCACAGTATGCATTTGTAGCACTATGATTGCACTTTAACACAGGCAGCATCCTCTGTAATCCCAAGATTTGCAGTTTTAGGAAGGGCATTTAAATTTCTTAGCCAGAGATGTCTGCCTCCTCAAACTATAAATCTCAGAATCACATATCTAACCACTCATTCTTCAGTTTAAATTCTGAATTCAGTTCACATCTCTGGAGATGTGAAGAATCCCCTGCCTTCCTGGCTTTATCTCTTTGGAGATATTTAAACTAAAGAATGAGTGGTTAGATCAGAGATGATCACACTGCCTGTGACTGTCTGTAGAGAGGTAGTGAGTAAAATAGGTACAGTATGTAAAATGGGTGTAGCTCCTCGGTATCTTCAGACTGACATCCACTTTCCAATGGAATGTTATTTTTAATGTTCATCTTAATATCCCCTCACCTTTACTGGAAATACTAGGAAGGATTCACTATGTTTTCAGACAAGTAATGCTGTCCAAGTGGGAATTTCAGTTTAACAGAAGGAATTCCATACTTGAGATAAAAGAGTCTGAAACTGTCTTGTTCTGTAACTGCTCTGGTAGCAGAGGATCATGTAACTGTCACACAGCTAAAAACTTAAGGGAAAACTATTTTGCCTTCACTCATTGAACCTCCTTCTCAATCTACTATTTAGCATGGGACTGGAGTACAGTGCACAAAACAGTAGACTGTGGCAAATCTGTGTGAGCTTCCAGTTAACAGGTACTCTTCTCACGCTAAACATATGTCAAGAATCCTCAGCAGGAAACTTACAACTTTCTAAATCACTGATATTTAAAGGCACCATAGTGAGTTACAACATGTAAGGATGACCTGGACAACATACATCACCAGATGCAAGCAAGTCTGCTTGAATGAACTTCAACTGAAGTAAACAGAAAGACATTCATGGGCACCAAGTCCAGCTCTATGACTGTAAAACCACATCACTGTTGTTCACATCTTCAGTTGCCAATCTCCCCAGTATATCTTTTTTCTAAAGCCTTGTTCCACAGTACCTATTTGCCAGTTCCAGTCAAAAGGTTGCATGAGATATAATCAGGAATTATTCACTTACCATGAGTGCTGGACAAGGGGACATTACATTTAATCCTATGGACACCATCTACATAAGAGTATGAAGAGAAACATGGGGTGAGGGAACTAGTTTTAAATTTAGCAATAACTTTATTAGCCGTTTTATGTTATGAACTGCAGATTTAATACTCATAGGGTTTTTTTTGGGGGGTTGGAGTTTTTACTACAACATAAAAATCGAGAGAAGAAAGAAAAGTTCATAAAGCCAATATTTCTCCTCTTTTTCCCATTGAGCTCATTAGTTTGTTGCTGTAGTTGATTATGTAGCTTAATTTGCCTTGTTTTCATTCTGTTAGGAAACAGAGCACCATCTTAGTTCTGGGTCTCATTAGTCAAAGACTGAGTAGTAACAAGGCTGTGGGGAGTTGAGAGAGAAGAAATGCCCACTTTGAAGACATACTTTGAACATCCAAAAGCTTCATGTTCTCCATTTTCATCTTTCATTATGTAACCGTGAACTGCCTCAGAGTCAGATATGCTACAGACACACAATCTCACTTGGGTTAATGTAGTTATTTAATGGGCCCAGTAAATATTCTGGTATAGCTGATGAACTAACATTGACAAAACTAAGCAGGCATGCCCCTCATCAATGCCTAGATGGGAGCTCCATGGCATAGATCAGACTGTTTGCCCAAAGTGGAATAGATCCTTTGAATAACTGAGAATTTGGTACATCAGCCATTATGCAATTGACACTGACTCTATGGATCTACTTTTGTTGGGACTACCAATTTTATTTAGACATATGCATTTTTATATTATCTTTATATCTAATCTTTGTCCTCACAGACAGGTAGCATACAACATTACATTCAGCATACATTAAAAAAAGGAATTTCATACATGATCAATTAAACCTTATTAACAATTAACAACCACATTAGCAACAATTTAAAACATTTAAAAAATAAAAAGATAAAAAGTAGTTGCAAAGCATTGGAACACAGTTGTAAAAACCCTTCATTTAGAACCAGTCAGTTCCTGTTCAGCCTTTTTAAAGTCTTTCCCTGCTGATGGAAGGACAGCAAGGTGAGTTTTCCTTGGAAGGGAATTCCAGATCCTAGGGGCAGCCACCAAGAAGACCCTTGTTAACTCCATCTGACTCAGTTAAAAGTTTATAGTTTTAGGGTTGGATCCTAAAAACCAAGGGAAGACTTCCGCATGCAAAGCAGAGCTTTTTTGCAGCAACTTCAAAGCAATTAACTGTTTGGGCAGTCTTGATAATTGGCACTGAATATGATATTGAGGACTGCAGCTGAATACCGGCAATCCAGGGCCAGTCCCACCATTGGAAAGTGAGGTCTCATATTAGGCTGAGCAAAGGGAATGGTAGCACGGTGTTGAAGGACAAAGCTGCCTGGGTGCCACATGGCCTTCTTTCAGGCATAAAGTGGAGGACAGCACTGTCAGCTTGGGGCACATGGAGTGGGGAAAGGACACTTTTGTTTATCATTCCAAGCAGCAAGGTGTCTTGAGCCAGCCTTGGATGAAATTGGGACAGACTTTTTCCTCTGTATAATCAGAAATGCCCCCAACCCAAGACTCCTTAAGCAGCCATTCCATGTTTCAATTCGTTTCACCCATCAGCAAAGCATCCAAGGTATTTCCCCTGAAAAATAATCACCTAAGTGTCCCATTGTCCAAGTCACACTTAGAAAAAAACACAGTGCACATTCTGAGGCATGTTTAGCCTCATCGTAGCTCTTATTACCAGTTCTTGTTTGTATATTTTGTGAACTGAAGCAGTGTGGGGATAGAAAGAGAGCCTCTTTCAGTTCAGCCAGTGCTAGCATTGCACCTGCTGCGGGTCAAACTGCTTTTCAGCAGTCTGGTGGGGAGGAGGAAATCAAGATGTTGAAGCACTGAATCATTGTTATACAAAAGAAATATTACTGTTCAGGGAAGAAGGATGTATTATATCAGTTCTAATCAACATGGTAGTTCAGGGACCCGTTCCAGGCCATAAGCCATCGGCTGCCAATCTGCAGTGTTCTCCAGGAATGAAAGGAAGCACTGTAGCCAATGGGCACAAATATGGTACCAGTTCCTGGCACATTAGGAAACTGCCAATCCCCATCATCAGACAATCCAAGAAACATTGTGTTCCATAACAACACATCTGGCATTAGTTATATTAGTCAGATAAGCTTTCTCAATTTCCCCCGGTGAGTACATATGCTGGACTACAGGTCTCATCATGCCCAGCCAACTCAAGCTGGACAGGAATGACTGAACTGTAGTGAAATACAGCTGGAAGGTACCAAATCAGGGAAGTTCTTCTGCTGCATATTATATATAAACCATACTAAAAAAATGTTGGAAGTGCACACTACAGCAGGGTTGAGATGGAAAAGTATTACAAAGCCTTTATTGTCTAGAGTGAAGACAATGAGTTCAGACCAACTGTTTTCAAATCAAATTGTACATCTCTCATCTAACTGTGTTATTGTGTGGCTCCTCCACAGCCACTCATGCATAGCTACAAGGGACCTGTTCCTCCCATGAGGTAATCCCAATATTCTAAAATGAAGCAACTGTGCAGGCAGAAAATAGCATGTGGATTGTCCCTGACCACACAGAAGACAGTTAGCAGGAAAAGTTGGCATACTATGGGTTGTACCTGAATAGTTATGACATTCACACACTTATTCGGGCTATTGAGCATCTGCTCTCATGTTGTTGTGAGTACATGTGTATCTCTAGTGGACCTCAGTTAATCGAGGAGTCAAGAAGACTTGACTATATCAACACACAAATCCTATCGATGGCGGGATACACACCGCCATTTAGTACGTATAGGATACGTACTAGGGTTAGGAAGGGGCGGTGCTTCCGCACCCCCCTAACCCTAGTACGTATCCTATACGTACAAGATGACAGCGCCCCTTCTACATGGGCGCCGCCATCTTTACGTACTGGACGCACAGCGTCCAGACGTGTCGCGGCGCCTATGACGTCGCGAGTTCGCGCCAGGCGCCTCGCGACGTCATAGATGCGCCGCAGAAAGAAGCTCCAAAATGGAGCTTCTTTTTTGCTCCGCGCGGGAGTCGCGCGGTTTGGCTGCTGCGGTTCCCGCACGGAGCAAATGGCGGCGGCGGGGAGCGCCGCAAAGCGGCGGTTTGTACCCCGCCTATGATAATAGCACTGGATCATCAAATGTGGCCCAAAAATACAACTCAGGTGGGAAGAAAGCAAGTGAGGATAAAGTAGTAGGTTTGTTTGGTTTTTTTTTAAATGCCAATATTTTCAATCAAGCTAGAAGTATGTGTATATTGAAAACATGCACTTTAGAAGGTATGACGGACCTTCCAAAAATAGAATGACGACTAAAGTAAAGCTATTAGTTGAGTTGGTAATTCTGCACATTGTTTTTCCCCTAGGAAATGAGGGACTGCCCTGCCTTTTCTATGTGAAATTTGTATGTATGTGTCCCATTGGTATGGCCTTAATGCTCCATAAAGGATGTTTTTGCTACATTGGACCCAGAGTGCAAAGCAACTGCTTCCTTAAGAGTAAACATTTTTACATCATAATAAACCTGTAACTTATATGAAGTACAGCTTGCATGCACATACACAGGGGGAAAAACATTCAGATGTCAATGGCAGATTATTTTTTTGGCTTGTAAAAATAAATTTTAAGAGGAAAAAATCTATTTCAGCAGTTTGAAGATGGAATGTAAATTTCTGTTAAGTGTATATAATAGTATATTTATTCAACCATACATTCATGGCAATTCCAATTAAAAACAAAAATAAACATTTTCTGACAATTTTGTTTTTGTGTGTTGCTTGGGGAGGGGCTATGGTTGTGATACACCACAGAGTAAGAATTATGCACCCTTCACATACTGTCTGGCAAACTGCTAGTGACATATACGTAAGTACACCTTATGCCTGAATCTGCCCCTTTCTTTCTTTCCCTTCCCTTCACAGCACTCTAATAAAATATCTTGACAAATTCTCACTCATCCACTGTTTTCAGATGCAATTTCTTTTTTCACTTGTCTTACAACATATGATCAAAACCAAACAGATAAAAAATGTTTTCACACTTTCAGGTTCATAACAGAACCATTTTCTAAGGTTATCTAAGGCTTTAAAGATCAAACAAAAGCTTGTTAAATGGACAACTAATGTAGAGAAGAGTGGAATTGCACATTTCAGTTACATCCTTTGATCATCTAGTACCTGACATCATTCATCTCCAATGAAATTTACCAGGGTCTTTCAAAGACAATGGCCATGAAAATCCAGTCTGGTAGAAGTAACCAGAGCAAGGATCACTGACACCTGGATCAATGTTCTTCCACAAAGGTCATATAGGGGAAACTACCCAAAACTGTTTAAAAAAAACCTCTCCTTGCCAATGCCCCCCTTCTACTGCATAAACATTAGAATGTGGAGGGGGGCTTGCCCAAAGACTAACCTGAGGAGGCTGAGCACTTTCCCTACGATGAACTGGTAAAATGGAGCACCAAGACTCCTATGTAATTGAGTCTCCTCAGTTATTGTCCATTAGCAGTGTACCAAATGATCAATCAGCTAAGAAATATGAAGACAGGCATTGTCATTGAGCCCTCCCAAGAATAATAAACACTGCCTGTAAACTGTCCTATTACTTACTTGGTTGTAAGCAATACTGAACACAAGGAGATCACTTTTAAGTACACATTGTGTTTGTTGGTCTTTATCTTTAAGGGAGGCAGCCACCAGAAGAAGGAAGGAAAGCAGCCAGCCACAAGGTAAAGCAGAATCTAGTGGGACAAAGAGAGAGAGGGGAGGCAAAGTCCATCTCAACCCTCATTATAGTCCCACGAAAGGAAAAGGGAAGCAGCTGGCCACAAGGCCAAAGGAGAGATGAAGACAAGACAGAACAAGAGAGTCCAGAGGAAATGCAAAAAGAGCCCAGAAGACAGCTGAGGAAAGAAAGAAGAACATGAGGGGAGAAGGGAAACAAAGGGAAGGAGGAGGAGACGGGTAGAGAATCAACCAATTCAACAACAAAGGGGTGTGTAATAGGAAATAGCTATTGGGCAGCAGCAGTGGTGGTGGGTGTTACTAAAGAAAGAGAGCAACAGTGACACCATAGCTAACACTTGTTAGCACTGCACAGGGAGGTGAAGGTAGTCCTCCTTGATTAACTCCCTCACCTAACAAACTCTACGATGAGACATCCTAAGTGATACACAGGCAGGATCAGAGCACTAACACAGAAATAGGGAAAAAATAAAGATAGTGAGACAAGTAGTAGACATACTCAGAAAGGCAGCTGTAATCAGAAGCATCACTACACATAAAATAGGGACTTGGAATGTGAGAAGCATGAGCCAAGGGAAGCTAGACATAGGAAAAATGGAAATGGAACGCATGAACAAGGCAGTACTGGGGAAGAGTGAATTAAAATGGGCAGGAATGGGTTACTTTGAATCAGACAACCGCGCAACGTTCTATTCAGGGAATGAAAAGACATGAAGAAAGGGGGTAGCTTTCACATTAAAGCAGTCATAGGATACAATGCAAAATCAGACCGAATCATCTCAATAAGGCTACATCGGAAACCAATGAATATCATCATAATTCAAGTATATGCACCAACCACAGATGCAGAACAAGAAGAAACTGATAGATTCTATGAAGGAGTACAGGAAGAAATTGACAACACATCAGCACAGGATGTCAAGCTGATTATTGGAGATTTGAATGCCAAAATTGGAAGCAAAGAGGAGTCAAAAACAGTAGGCAGATTCAGATTAGGCATAAGAAACAAAGCAGGTGCGTGTCTGACAGATTTTTGTGAAGCCAACAACCTATTCATTGCTAACACAATTTTAATCCAACCAGAAAGAAGATTATACACATGGACATCAACAGATTGCCAACAGGGGAAAAAACAAATAGATTATATAACTGGAAGCAAAAGATGATGAAACTCCATACTGGTGTCCAAGACAAGACCAGGTGCCAATTGTGGTACAGATCACATATTACTCATATCAAAAATAAGAACAAAACTCAAGAAGAAAACAAAACCAGTCATCATTCCAAAATATGATCTACACAATATCTCCATCGAATTCATCGATAATGTAAGGAACTACATTGTACTACTAAACATAATTGACCAAGAACTGGAAGAGTTTTGGTGTGAAACTAAGAACATAATAAAAGAAGAATGCAGACAGACACTTCCAATGGGCAAAAAGAAGAAGAAACCATGGATGACAAGTAAAATGTTACAAGCAATAAAGGAAAGAATAGAAGCAAAAGAAAAAGAAGATAGGAACAAGCTAAGAACCATAAATGCAACAGTACAGCGGCTAGTGTGTAAAGATAAAGAAAACTACTACAATGAGCAGTGCAGAGAAACAGAAAACAACAACAGAAAGGGGAGAACGAGAGGCCTATTCCACAAGATCAGGAAAATCAAAGGAAAGCTCAAACCAAGGACTTGGACGCTCTATGACAATAAAAATAACACAATTCAAGACCAGGAGGGAATAAAAAGGCCATGGATACAATACACAGAAGAGCTATATAAAAGAGATGACAGAATTAAGGACACATGGAACAAAGAGCTATATGAAGATGCACCCCAAATTCTAAAAATTAAGGTGGAAGCTGCAATAAGAGAAATGGTGAAAAAAACGTCACCAGGAACAGATGATATTCCAATTGAGCTGCTGCAATCCACACTGACAGAGTTAACTATAGTGTTAACTAAGAATGTCAGCAGATACGAAAAATAAAACAATGGTCGACAGACTGGAAACTATCAATATTCATCCCCATCAACAAAAAAGAAGACAAAAGATTGCAGCAACTATAGGGCCATAGCATTGATCTCCCATGCAAGCAAAATCATGCTCAAAATTCTACAACATAGACTCCAACCATACATGGACAGAGAAATCCCTGAGGTCCAAGTGGGGTTCAGGAAAAGAAGAGACACAAGGGACCACATTGCAAACATATGATGGATAATGGAGCACACCAGGGAAATTCAAAAGAAAATCAGCACATGCTTTATAGACTACAGCAAAGCCTTTGACTGCATAGATCATGAAATGCTTTGGAACGCCCTTAAATACATGGGAGTGCCAACACATCTGATAGTCTTGATGAGGCATCTGTACTCAGGACAAGAAGCAACTGTCAAAACAGAACATGGAGAAACAGAATGGTTCTCAATTGGCAAAAGAGTCAGACAAAGCTGCATCTTATCACCCTACTTGTTCAACTTATATGTAGAACATATTGTAAGAAAATCAGGCTTGGACACAGAAGAAGGAATGAAAATAGGAGGGAGGAATATTTATAATCTGAGATACACAGATGACACCATAGTACTAGTAGAAAACCTCAAAGACCTGGAACAACTACTAAGAAAGATCAAAGAAGAAAGTGCAAAGGCAGGCCTATTGTTGAACATAAACAAAACAAAAATAATGACCACAGAGAACCTACACAAATTTGAGTTAGACAATGCAGAAATAGTAAAAGAATTCTCATACCTGGGATCAAATATTGATAGAAATGGGGACTGCAGCCAGGAAATCAGAAGAAGGTTAAGAATGGGAAGGACAGCTATGAAAGAACTAGAGAATATCCTAAAATGCATGGATATACAACTGAGCACAAAAGTTAGAATCATACAAGCATTGTATTCCCTGTTACTTTGCATGGATCTGACAGCTGGACAGTTAATAAGGTGGATAGGAGGAAAATCCATTCATCTGAGCTGTGGTGCTGGAGAAGAGTGCTAAGGATTCCATGGACAGCCAAAAAGACAAACAAATGAGCCCTGGGTCAGCAGGGTCGCCATGGGTCAAGACCAACTCGAGGGCAGTTAACAACAAATCTTTCAGGATGTTTGAGTGATAATGGGTAGGAAAAGTGATTCCCCCCCCACACACACACACTTTAAGTCAAATAGGTAGAATAAATAAATAATGAACTGCCTGCCAATGTTGAGCCCCACTCCTTCCCCTCTCCCGCCTACCAATATGTCATCTTCATTGGTTTAGAAGAATGAAACATGAGTGGTATGTCATTAACATACAGATAAATAATTCAGCTATAGACAACCTCTTACAGCAGTTTGATGGAAATGTTGAACAACACAATATGGAAACTTTGCCTGTGGCTACTGGAATAACAATATCTCAATAGCATCTCCCAACTGCAGCACTTGTTAAGATGGCATTCACTGAACTGATATGATGTTTTCTTTATATTTGCCTTTGTGTTGTGTCATTTTACAACCAGGCTCCAACCAGCTCTAAAAGGAATTTGAATCACCAAGTTGCTAGAGCTTCCAGTTCTAGGATCTAACCATGATCTAGCACAGATACAGCTTCCAACTGTGCAATGGACAGATAATAGAGATTACAGCACTATGCTGCTTCAGTGGGAGAAGTTCCAAAGATCTCCTTTACAAAACTGACCTCATGAACCTTTTAAATATTGAGACTTCCAAGCAATTCTGGTCAAATTAGACACAGATGATCAAAGAATAAGTGGTTTTGCTTTTGCTTTGTGATTTTTGCTTCTGGAATGACCAACACTGTTGTAGCATTTTGAGGTGTGTGTTTGTTTTTATGAAGATGTAGGAGCTTAAATTTGCATTTGAAAACCTCAGATATTTTAGGAATAAATAAATGAACACTAGTGAAACTAAAGGTCTGTGGGACACAAATATCCTTCCTAATTTATTCCAGATTATAAAATTCATGCATTTTATTGCGCATTATTCAAGATCATTTTTAAAACTATTATCATATTTAATAAACCTTAAAATATTTCAGTTTCTTTCATTCACAAAGATAGATCACATTCCATTACTCAAAAGTAAACAATACTATTTTCTATTAAACATTATGGATGCCCTGTGCCATCAAAGGTCTATGTATTCAGTACAAGAATAGGTTTTCAGCTTTCCTGTACCCTGTTTGTATTTTCAGCAACTACCACACTTAGAATAGTATGGCAGGATTAAATGCACTATTTTGGACACAGCCTATTAGATACAAAAAGCTTTAAAAACTTGAGCAGGAAATGATTAAGCACCTCCTAGAATAGTATTTGTTCAGCCTTGCTCAGAGTGAAATGGGAGAGAACCAAATTCCAACTCAGATAAACTTTTGAATCCCACACATTATGCCAACAATAGCTGCTATTAAGTCAATTATGACTAAGATTTTTGCATTTCAATTTCCTATGGCCCTGTCTATTATAATCCCATCCACTCTTAAGGTGTATAGAATATATAGTATATGCTAATTCAGATAATACTTCATATGCTGGATGAAACAGCAGTGGCTGTGAGTTTATTCTATCATAAATTTGGTTAAGGTGCCACAACCAACACCTCACGATTACTACCTTTCCAATCTTTTCATTGGCAAAATTTCAGACCCAAATTGTGCTGCTTTTTTATAAAAGTTGTCAATGGCTATTTATAATAAGTCACTTGAACTGGATTCTGCTTCTTTCCTCTGAAACATAACTCAGTCCAAAATCCTAACCAGTAAACAGACTGGCTTTCCATCTTAAAAGTTGTACTTCTGAATGAGCTAGCTTAAAGTCTTAACACTGTCCTCGAGTCCTCATTCTTTTTGGAAACTATTTTTTAAAAATGAGCAGAATCTAGCAGAATCTACTCAGGGTTCTGTAACTCTTGCAGGAAAGAGATACAGGACCTCTTGATGTTTCTCTAAGTTGCAAAACCCAAGAACAAACATGATCACTATTTAGTGATGCACAAAACAATGAAGTCCCCCCTCTCCATAATCACTGGAGATTTGGATGAATCATTAGATCATGCTTGGAGCTGGAAGTACCACTGTAGAGGAGTCTGGACTGAGATATCTGAGCCTATTCCAGAAAGACCTGGCCTCTCCACTGTTCCTGAATCTAGAAGTTCTGAAAGAACAAAATCAGTACTGTATCTCATTGTGAAGTCAAAGACTTTCATGGCCAGTATCCAGTTTTTTGTGGTTTTGGGGGGCTATGTGGCCATGTTCTAGAAGAGTTTATTCCTGACGTTTCGCCAGCATCTGTGAAATCTGAAGATGCCAGCCACAGATGCTGGAGAAACGTCAGGAATAAACTCTTCTAGAACATGGCTACATAGCCCAAAAACCCCACAAAAAAAATAAGCATCTCAAATTTCTTGGTGGCCTTTCTTTCCTCCATATGGGAGAAGTGTCATCTCTTTTTGTCTCAATCAGTTGTTCACATTCCACAAACACAATTATGCTCAAAGATGTTCTCTTTGTTCCACTTTGACCATAGATGTGAGAAATGTCACACCAGGAGCTAGTAACAATGACCAAAAAAGTGGTAGTTATCTAGACTGGCTGTGGCAATGATGGCACACTGCCATGGCTGTTATTCATGTCATAAATTCAAGTTTATTGTGTGAGACCTCCTGGATTTATTCCAGAGGTTTCTCAGTGTTAAGGTCCTGCAAATATACAAGTAGCCTTAGCTTCTGTAAGGATGGTATCTGACGATTCACTCTGCTTTTCTTCGGGTGTCTAGGATTCTGTAAGGAAACAGTATCATCCCTAGCTTCAGACATCACTGACCCTGAAACTGAGGCAGCCACTAACGAAACCTTGAGTTTTCATTAGTTTCTTGGAAAGGCTACATAGCTTCATGATGATTCTTAGAAACAATGGGTTTTGACCATTCACTATGAATCAAGTCTTCAGTGGTGAGTATGGGGGGGGGGCTTTCAGGTGGTCTGTCTTCCCATGGTCATTTACATTATGGACTTTACAATCTTTATTAATCAGACATATTGTGAACTGAAAAATTTTCAGTGGAAGCTGAATTGTGCTATTTTTTTTCTACTCCCAACTATGCAAAACAAGACCTCCCAACTCTAAGATTCTCTGAGTCAGGACACCCTACCTTAACAGACTTGAGAGCTGGCATCTTATTTGCCAATTACCTTCCCTTTGCAGATACAGGAATCATACAGTCCTTTGAATATTAATGGACTGCAACTCCCATGAACAAAGAATACTGGGGATTGCAGACCAACATTTGGAGAGTTGCAGACCAATACCTCTCAGACTGTATTTCTCCTATCTCTGGAAACTTTGTTCTTTACTAGTCCATTCAATGAACTCATAGTTTTGGTCTTGATGATGTCAGCCTTCCCTAATTCCCCTCCAGATGTTTTTAAACTACTGATCCATTCATTCTTGACTACTGACTATACTGGGTAGGACTAGCAGGAGCAGTCCAGAACACCTGCAAGTCACAACATTGAGAAATGCCAGTAGGAAAACCCCCAGGGAGCCATCTAGTTAGGGTAGGGAATGGAAATGCAAAATTTGTATTGCTTTTAATTTTGCCTCCCTACAATCCACACATTGTTGAAAGGTATGACAGAGTGTTTCACCTAAGTGGTTTCCCCATACTCCTGGGCTGGGGACAGGCTGCTCCAGTCCCATAGAGGTCCCGCTCGATACATTTACTGCCCTACTGAGACCCCCAAGAGGCACTGTTACTCTGTTTTTCTTCTTCCCGCTTTCACCCATGCCAGCAGGGATGTGGCAGCATGTTGCTGGATTGCAACTCCCAGCAGCCCCAGCCAGCCTAGCCAATGGGAAGAAACGCTGGGAGTTGTAGTCAAACAATATCTGGAGGATCACACAATTGGCACCCCATCCCAGTGGGTTGAGGGTAACAATGCAGCCAACCCATTATCTAAAAAGCAGACCTGAAAATATAAACTGATTTGTTAAAAAGTCCATGTGTTACCTTTCAACCCATTAAAAATTTCAACAAGTATAAATTTTGTTATTTTAATCTGTTAAATGCTAATATTACTTTTGAGTAACAATTAGCAGTTCCGTCACTTTGTTACCAGACTTCTGAGTAAATTTTAAATTTTTTAAACCGTTTAACAAATCAACCAATAAAGTAACAGCTCATAATCCATTTAACAGGAATAAATTATTACACTAAACCTTCCAAACAATAGTGTGTGTGTGTGTGTGTGTACACAACAACAACAAATTATGTTAAGTGGTCACAAGACATTCTGAAATCTTACAATTGCTCCTTTAGAATAAAGCAAGCTGTAGGCCATGTCAAAGGAACAACAGTTCAAATGCCATTCTTTCATAAAAAGATAGAAGACTGAAAGCTTTTACACAAAGAATTCATCTGATGCAGACTTTAAAAAGCTTATGCTATCAAAGTCTGTCTCTGTTAGCCTGAAAGGTGCTACAGGATCCCTTTGTACACTGAGAATATAAGAGTTGTGCTGGATCACATCAAAGGTTTATCTAGACCAATGTTTTCCTTTCGGTTGTCACTTAGGTGCCTTGGAGCTGGGGAAAAGACTGAGCATGTTAAGGAGAAGTACTGAAAGGAAACATAAAACAGTTTATTTGGATACAATTATAATATTTTGCAGGTGAAAATACTTTTTTCCTTTTCCTCCTGTTTTGCTGTCATCTTAAATTATTTAAGAAGTAACAGGAACAACACTCCCCTTCACCTTGCCACCTCAGACAAGCTCCATATTGCTTCCAATTCAAGATGGATCTAGTCCACAAGTGTTCAACAAAGGCAACCCGAGAGATCAATTTTCTACATCAGGGACACTTCAGGGCCCATACAGTCTGCCAAAATTAAAGAGAAAAAACTAGAATCCGTTTTTATTTATTTTTTGGCCAGGGGAGGGGAGTATTGCTTAATGTTAAATAGTGCAAGGAAAGCTGCAACCTACGTAAAAAATGAATTGCCACTCCAAGGAGGAGCAACTTTTCTTTTTAAGTCTGAAAAAAAGCAGTCCAGTCTGGAAGTCTACAAACGCTGCTGAACACAAGAGACAGATATTTAACTGTGAACCACCACAGATACCATCTCATTCATATTCTACAAATAGGAAGACCAAAAAGAGAAGAAAACTGCTTATGAATAACCATGGGGGGGGGATTCTCCTGTTTGGTTTGTAACATCTTGCCTGATGAAGCCCATGGAGCTTCGAAAGCTTGTAACAAGTATATTGTGCATTTTAGTTGGCCGATAAAGGCATCACTGATGGATTTTTATTTGCATTTGTTAAATGGCCCACATAGCTAGCCCAGCATGTTTTCTGTATTGTGAGATACCGCATTATAGCTGCAACAGGGGAACCATGAAGAGTGGCCTGTGGACTGAAACTTTAACCAAGGTAAAACATTTTTCTTCTTAAATTTGGGCTGAATTTGCATGTTCTACCTCTATACCTCCAAAATGTTCCTGGTGCGAAAACATGGAGACTTCTTGAGGAATCCATTGTTCTCTGCCTACAAAGAGGCCTGTGACCTCACTGGAATGGAGACATATTGCATTGCAAAAGAGGGGTTACTGTTGAGATGCAAATGGACCTTAGATTTCGTGGCTTTTGAAAATCTCCCTATTGCCCCATGGCCAGGAAGAGGGGGAGCCTGTCTGCACAAAATATATCCTCCCCACTATACCATCTTTACTAAGGATTGAAACAACATGCAGACATCTGACAAACATCTCCAGTTGTTTTTTTTCTCTCCTGTTTGGTCCATAACATCTTGCCTGATGAAGAAGCCCATGGAGCTTCGAAAGCTTGCAACAAGTATATTGTGTATTTCAGTTGGCCAGTAAAGGTATTACTGATAGATTTTTGTTTGCATTTGTTAAATGGCCAACAGAGCTACCCCACATGCCATTTGAAAAGTTAGCTATTCAGTCACATAATCAGCTTCTGGGTGAACCTATACACAAGCACCTTCAGAACATTCTAGAGGAAAGAGGTTTTTTCTCACTTTTGACAGGAAAAACACAACCCAGTATGTTGCAGATTCCCATCAATTCTAGCCACCATAGTCAACTATGGGAGTTGGAGTACAAAACATACACAGGGGAGCAGGCTGTGTACGAAACTTAGACAAGAAAAAGGCTGGAGATTCTAAAAGTCTAACTTGAATTAATAAAATTGAATTTGGAAACGTGTTCTATTGTAGCAGTGGGAGCTGCAACGTGATATACTGAAACTGGGTCTAGATACTCTGACAAATTCCAATACTGGAGAGGGCTTTCTTAGTGGCAACTATGGATAGGTACTGAGGCTGTAACATGATATGGTATGGATGCTACTACCACACTGAGCACACAGCATCTCAACCCTGAAAATCAAAGGAACAGCAATGCTTAAAATTGTGCTACAGCCACAAGGTTGCAAGGATTATTCAACTGATATACCCTATGCCACCCCTGGGAGCAAGAGTGGTATAATAGATTGACTGTTGCTGGACTAGGGCTCGGTTGTCAGCTTGGCTATGAAGCCACTGGGTGACCACTGGCAGGTCACATGCTCTTAGACTTAAGTCTTTAAAGAGAGGCCATCTGTCGGGGATGCTTTGAGATTTCCTGCATGGCAGGGGGTTGGACTGGATGGCCCTTGTGGTCTCTTCCAATGCTACGATTCTATGATTCTAAAGGCAATGGCAAAGCTCCTCTGAACAAAGCTTGCCAAGAAAACCTCATGATAGGTTTTGCCTTAGGTTCACCTTAAGTCAGAAATGACTTGGAAGGCACACAATAACAACTATGCTACCCTATCCCATTCCAGCCAAGAGATAAGGGTGGCAAGGAATTGAAAGATGAAGAAGTTTCATAAGTCTGGCTCTCATTATACAGATCAAGCCTTCTAGCCCCCTGCCTTAGGCAGTTTTCTTGCTATGCCTCTATATAGTACAATGATTCTCCCTCCAATCTTCCCACCCTCAAGATCAGATCTGTCATCCACCACCAATGCTGCACTGCATCTCAGAGCTGCTGTGTGAGATCACAGAGATCAGACATCACCTCTTTGGCTCCAGCAATCACAACTTTGGGGTTGACCTAACCTAGATGATCAAGTCAGTCATTTAGCATCTAGTTGGCAGTGCTAGTAAGACATCTTTCCGATATAAAAGTAACAAAAATGAATCAATTTTGTGAAGGAAACAAAATTAAGACATTTCATGATATTTTGAGATCTAGTTTAGTCTAGCCAGTGATCACAGAATCATAGGGTGGCAAGAGACCACAAGGGTCATCCAGTCCAACCCCCTGCCATGCAGGAACTCACAATCAAAGCATCCCTGACAGATGGCCATCCAGCCTAAGTAAAAACCTCCAAAGGAGACCACCACTCTGAGAGAATGTATTCCATTGTCAAGCAATTCTTACTGTCAGGAAGTTCCTCCTAATGTTTAGGTGGAATCTCTTTCCCTTTAGTTTGAATCCAGTGCTCTGGGTCCTATTCTCTGGGTTAGCAGAAAACACGCTCGCTCCATTCTCAATATAACACCGCTTCAAATATTCAAACAAGGCTTAAATAGATCAAGCTGTTCTATTTCAGTACAGTTGGCCCTCTGCATCCACAGATTCTTTATCCAGAGATTCAAGCATCCAGGGCTTGAAAACATTTTTTTAAAAAAAACCAAATTCCAGAAAGCAAGGCTTGATTTTGTCATTTTATATACGGGTTACCATTTTACTATGCCATTCTATTTAATGGGGCTTGAGTAAACATGCATTTTGGTATCCACAATTTCCAGCGGAGACCAAGGGCCCACTGTACACAGTACTAAGATTTTATATCAACAGAAGGATTCAATGAGCTACAGAAGGATATGAAGCACATTTTTAAAAAAAATTACTTACCCGTAACTGATGTTGTAAACAAATTTTACCAGTTCAACCCATTTTAGTGCCATTCATTGACACTTTCCTGTATTTAACAGTAAAATAATCTAAACAAACCTTTGTGTTTATTCAAATTTCAAGACCCCTAAGTTTTCCTTATTAAATAATTCTGTAATGGTGCCTAAATCACAGACACATATAACTCTGATGCATAACTCTCAAATAACTAAGCAGTTCAAAGAGGCTTACAAACAGTGTTAAAAAAGACTTGGCTTAAGGTCTTTTGAAGTTTTGAATTAGTTCACATTGACTGCAGAATGTAAACATGACTGAGCTGCAACATGTCAGAAATCTGTCACCCATTTCATGTAATGAAGCAAAATGTTGATTAAACTCAACTGAAGAATATAAACCACAACACTAATTCTTTTCACTCATACCTACCCTAATCTGGTATGCCTGCTGGAATCAAGTCAATTTCTAAACTGGTTTATTGCTGCTGCTCATCCAGAGGCTATGCACACAGTACATTCTAGTCAATATATACTGCAGAAGACTATCAGGCACTCCAACAGCTGCAATGTTGTTCTGCATTTTATTTTGTTATTATATACATTCAGCAAAGACAGATGTCCCATAGCTTATCCAATGCCATGAATATACTCAGTGAAACATGAATATTCATCAAAACTAAGGATTTATAGTTTCACACTTACTAGAATGGCATTTCAAAGCCAATGATGACTAACATCACAGCAACATACAATGAACATGGCATACTGTAAAGATTGATGGTTTCATTTCCCGTAGTCACATAACTCTGGAAGGCACTCACTTTGGAGCTAATGGCATTGTCAATACATAGTTGGGCCTTTGAGCCTCCTCAAAAAGCATTATACAGTGTTACACATTTCCATAAGGCTGTTAAAAACAAAGAGGTGCAACTCTGTAACAAATGTCAATGAGGAAGCTCTGAAGGACAAATAAATTTCTTCAAAAATTTCAACATACAAAGACTTCAACATACTCCAAAACTGGATAAAGCAAATCTAGACTTTTTTTATTTTTTTAACAATTTGCCAAGACTGGAATGAGAGATAAATAGAAGGCACAACAATTTTGTTTTTGTTTTAATACAAATACAAACTAAACATGAAAAAACTTCCCTATTTCAATAAAAAAATTTTCACAAGTTCAGGAAGAGTGTTTTAAAGAGTCACGTTATAGACATTTAAAACCTATCCCACAATCCTTGTAAGTGGTAAAACAGTAGTGAGAATTCCTTTTCGTGATCATGTACCAAAAGAAACATTCTACAGATACCCTTTATTCCACTTTTACAGCGCCACAGAGAAAAGGGTAATGTCGATTTTCAAGCCGCAACATCTCCAGACCCGTGCTGGATAGATCATAAGACCTCACTTCCTAAGGAATTAATTTATTTCCCTGCCCTTGAAATGTTTGTCACGTGCTAAGTTTTCCTACAGGTTCCTGAACACATGCAGCTGAAAAGGATAATTCCACTGACTGAAGCGCACCCCCGTTTCAGTAAGGAAAGAAAAAAGAAAAAAAGCGCCACACATTCCATTAGGAAAAAAAACATTGGTACCAAAAAAAAAAAAAAAAAAAAAAAAAAAGAACCCAGTCCATATTTCTGCAGCAAGCAAGGATTCTGTTCTCTCTCTTTTTTAATATCCACTTTTTCCTGAAATATTGTTCCACAAAGCTGGAATCTGGGACAAGGACTAGGGGAAAAAATCACAAAACCAAACACAAACAAAATGGGCCAAAATAGTATCAAACGTAGCAGTCTATAACAGGGTAGGGCCACATTCCAAGATACCCAAGGCTGAAATTCACAAATCTGCAGGAAGAAGGGTTTGTCGCATTATGTCATCCGTGAATCACTGACGTTGCCCAATGCCCCTTCCAGTGCCAAATCCTGGTTTCTGAGACATCCCTCCACGTGGAGGACCTCGGATCCCACCTCCCAGCCCCCCACGGGGGCCACCAGGCCCACGGGGTCTGTTGTCTCTGCGATCACCCTCCCTGGCTGCTCGTGTTTTTTTCTCTTCCACATTCAAGCGCACTTCTCCTCTGAACATGACTGGCTGTAAGAGAAAAGTGAGAAGCTGAAATCAATACACAGGTAAAATGACATTGTGACAACCCACAAAGAACGAAGAAGAATATATAGAGGTGAAGCCTAATTCATCTACACCTCACAGTAGGTGTGCTATGGACCATCTATTTGAAATATTTGTAACATCCATTTGAAGTATTTGTAACATATTTTTAGGTGAATTACCTCATAGTCCATTCCTACCTCATGTATGAATACACTCTCCTGTGGTGTTTTACCGTTTCCACCTCTGCCTTTTTGATTAAAGCTAAGTAACTATGCTACCAAGGATCCCACATAATAACTAAAATGAAATGAACTTACCTAAAATTAATAGGTAAGTTAAACAATGTGATCTTGATAGTAACTGGGGTCCATTCCCAGCATCTTCTCAACAAAAGGAAAATATACTTTTCGTAATTCTCCCTTCCCCCATTCTTATGTGTAAAATATATGACGACTCTATAGGCTTCTGAAATATACTGGACCTTTTGACATTTTTCACTATAACCATAGTATTTCAATTGTGCATTTTGTTTGTTTCTCTAGTGTTTTCTCTTCCTGAGTTTTGTGATATCCCTATATAGTTACTAACAGTAATTGCATATTGAGGTCCACTGTACTGCAATAGTTATTTGTGTTCAGAGTGTATTTTTTGAGCATTTTAAATAAAAATCTAGTTCGAAAATCTACTTATTAACTTCCTTTCTAACTAGAACTCTAAAATGGTCCACTGGCTCACACAGAATATGATTCTGTTTGAAAGACTATACATGAGAATAAGGGTGTTATTTTGAGGAGAGCGAAAGAAAAACAGATTCTCATCTCCAAGATGCAGTGTTACTGTTTGTCCAAGTAATTAACTCACCATCGTCTTAAAGCAGGAAGTTTTAATTAAACATTTTTTCCTGCTTTATTTCAGAAAAAAATGTTAGTATATCTCAGCACAAACTATGTCACTTAAACATGACTCATTCGAGCTTAATGTACCCTATTCCCAAGGATCTTCTGAACTGGTTCTGGATCATCAAACACCACAAATCCAAAGTTAGGGAGCTTTCCTCCACTGTTGATACGCAGTTCCACCACATTCCCATAACCTGCAAGAGAGTTTCCAAGTTCTTTGATCACACATTAGACTGCTCTACAGAAAAAGGCATGTACTTTTAGATACAATCCCCAAAGCCCACCCACAGGAAAGCAATATCTGTGACTTACTTTGGAAGAATTCCTTTAGTTCCGATTTATCCACATCATGGGGGAGGTTTCCAACAAAGAGTTGATGGCTGTCTGGGTACCTCACCATCCGTCTAGTTTCCATGTCACCCTGCTCTCCTTCCCGCACTTGAATTAAAATGAGACGGGGAAGGAAGGGGCGAGAGAGAAAAAATAATAGACTACAGATGCTTCTTTTGTTAATTTGAACAACAGGAAAAACACTTTGTTATTGCTGACTCTGCTATAAAATTTTCAATACAATCAGACAAGCAAAGTTCCATACAGAAGACATAACTTAATTACTTTATCCCCTTCTACTCACAAGCTTAAATCATTAAGATATAAGTGGTCCACAACTCATTTCTTTAAACTATAATGAAATAACCATATGAAACATTAAGTTGTGGTATGTGAGATGTCACAGCACCTGGTTCTATTTGGTGCAAAATTTTCCCTGCTGTTAAGGAACACTTCTTACTGTACAGAATCAAAAGCAATCTTTAAATAGGAATAGTACATCTGTAGAAGGTAGAATATTTCACTTTTCATCTCAACACGAACTACACTTTTGTTACAGTGAGGTTTTCTTACTTGGTCTAGGGCCTCTTTGTGGGGGAATGTTCGTCCGCTGTTCCCTCACTCTCTGGTCCCGCTGAGGTCTCTGCGGTGGAGTTTGGGATTCTGGTTTAGATTCAGGGCGGGGCTGCAAAAATGCACCAGCACAAATATGATGAGCAGAAGTCAAGCAAAGCTTTATCTCAGAGAGAAAGGAGAGGAAACGTGTTCAAGAGTACAGAAGGAAGTGCTTCCTAAACTTGGCATGTCATTTTGCTGCAGGAGATATGAGGTAACTGTCTGGACAGGAGTCACAGTGGAAAAAGCTGCTTCTTCCTGACAGCTTTCTGTAATTTCTACAATAGTGCCAGTATGTTGTTGTGTTCTAATCTCACTGGTCCAAAATCCATGCAAGTGCTTCTTAAAATTCATAAAGGTGGCTGGCACTAAGCCAGGAAGTCTATCAGACACTTGTGTGAATTGTATCAGTGACAGTGATTATATTCAAAACACTGAGCCTTTCCTTCTAATACTCAGAGTATCCACTTTGTTAAGAGTGCAGATTGCAACACTAGAAATTTCTGGTAATAGCCCATGAAGAAGGCCAATTGGTGACAAGTATGAAACAAGTTGAGCTTTTTAAGGTAACGGTTTTGGACCATCACACAGCATGTGGGACTTTGTTTCCTCGTACTCTCCTGTGAATACGTGCTTTTCAGTTTTTTTGTTCTGATAATGCATCAACTGTCAGCCTTAGCCAACACAGCCAACGGTGAGGGTTGATAAGAGACTGCAGTCCAGCAATATCTAGAGAATCGGACATTTTCTTCAGTCCTGACGTATTCTTTCATCAGGCTTCCTCTGATGATTTTAGAAATAGCCTAAATACACTGGCTGGCATCCTGTTCAGTAATTATGTTTTCATAAGCCTGATGTGTTGTTGTTGTTGTTGTGTGCCTTCAAGTCATTTCTGACCTATGGCAACTCTAAAACGAACCTTTCTCAGTTTTTTTTTTTAAGTGTGTGTGACTTGCCCAAGCTAACCTAGTGGGGTTCCATGGTCAAGCGGGAATTCAAACCCTAGTCTCCAGAATCACAGTCCAATGCTCAAACCATACCACCATGTTGGCTCCAGATGTACATTATTTTAATTACATTAATTCACTTTTGGTCATTGTGATAATGCAACAATTGTAAAATTAGCCCCCCAAACCCTACCTTTTAATCTATGCAGCCCCACCCCACAGACATTTCCAAGGCATTGAAAATCGAGTGGTGATGACCCCGCCAGCCTTCTTCCAGTAGCAGGGTGTGGTGCAATAGGCAGTTGTGACAGGACCCCAAATTCCTCTGTGGGGGGCTGTATGGCTTAAAAGCTAAGTTTCTTGGGTGCAGCATCAACTGTAGCCACAGAGATATAGCTAGGTTGCCACAGCTATGCTTTCCAATACCAGATCTTGGCTAATTTTTTAAATTTATTTATTTACTCTGCTGTTGCTTTTTTAAAAATACATGTTACAAGCTACCTCTGGACTATATTTAATGCAATAAAAAAAGAAATAATATTTCCCAAAATCATCTGGGTACTACCAAGGCTAGTGATGCAACCCCATTATTAACCATGAGCAATATCATTATGTATTAGCAGAAAGTGTTTGTAACATTCTTGCCAGAATCCCATCACATGCAATTAATTTCAACAAAAATGCATCTTCTTCAAGAAATGTTCTAACTAAAGGAAAGATGCTTGGCACAACAACTGATCATGCACTATATAACAAAAAAAAAGGCTACCTAGTGCTATAAATACAATCAGGCTGCAATTACTGTAATCTTAATTGTATATCACCATACTGAGATAGATTAGCTGGTTTAAAAATATTGCTACCTGTGATGCTGGCAATTTGACAACATGGGGTGGTATGCCTGAAACAGGAACAGCTCCACTGGGTGGTAGGTTCTTACTAGTTACAGAAGCCCAGGATGATGTCTAACAGAAAGAAACAAGATCTTAGTTTACTACTTTCAGGTATCTGTGTTCTTCAAAATGACACCAATTATCTTCCCACATTAAAGTCCTAGCATCTCTCTACCAAGAATTCTACAGACATATTATTATTTATGCTATAGGTCATGTAAAGAAATTTGTTGAACATCTGCCCATCTTTTAGGATTTACCTCTGATAAACATCAACATCCCTTCAAATTATCCCCAAAGCTGGGATTTTCCAAAAGCATTTGTTCTTATTTCTTAGAACATCAACCAGCAGAAGGTACAAATAAAGCTCACCACTCTAAACTCAATAAAGTGGTTAACAGCTACAGCTACTGTCACTGTATAACCTGCAGAATATATAAACAGCCAATTGCTAGTCTTTTAGCACATCTCAATGCTAGACAAAACTTATGAACTCCAGAAATAGGAAGATTTTTGAGCATATAAATAACATACTAATGCTGAGAACAGGTACTTTAACAGCTGTATCCAAGAATGGCAACTCCATAAACAGGCAAATAATAATAATAATAATAATAATAATATAATTTATTTATATACCGCTATGCTAAAGATCATAGCGGTGAACAGCAAATAAATACAACAATTAAAATATCACAGACCCCAGCAGCCCCGACATATACAATATCGTATCACAATAAAACAGTTAATACTTAAAAACAATTAAAACCATACAAAACCCCATACAAATGGCTGAATAGATGGAATCCACCAATTACATCGCCAGGGGGGAAAAGATACCAACAGGCTCATGGGGGAAAAGCCTGGCGGAATAAGAAAGTCTTCAGATTCCTCTTAAAACCATCAAGGGTGGTGACTGTACGGAACTCATGGGGGAGAGAGTTCCAGAGCTGAGGGGCCGAGACTGAAAATGCCCTCCAAGATGAACTAAATCGAGCATCTGGAACTCTTAAAAGATGTTTCCCACCCGATCTGAGAGTGCGGGGCGGATTGTATGGGGAGAGGCGGTCCTCCAAGTACCCTAAACTAAAGGAGGATCTTTTCAGCAGTTCTCTCCATGCATTCCCCCACACTCTCCCCAAATCTGGTCCAGAGGGTCCTTTCTGCCTAAGGATACTTACCATCAGCAGCATGACCAGCAATGGATGCAACACTGAAACTCTACAACTCAAAAGATATAATACAGCTTGTCCTACTGCTTTGTAATCATACAATACCATACATCTATATCTATAAATCTGTTTATAAAGCAATGTATCAACCAGAGACTTTCTGGTAAAAAATAAATGCCGTTTCATCAAAACAAGAGCTGCATGATTCATACAGGTACAATCTCAATCTTTTGACAGTTCTTGTAAGGTGTCTCTCACTTGACTCTTGATTTAAAAAATAAAAGAGTATACCCAAAAATGGAAGGAGATAATGGAGAAAGTCACTATGTTACCCTAGAGTCTTCTTGTTGTACAGCAGGAACTGGATCTGCAGGAACTGGAGACGGACTCTTCTCTACAGTCTCCTCAGGAGCTGTTTCTTCTAGCACTAGCTCTGGTTTTTCTTCCTGTACCTCTGGTTCAGGCTCCTGCTCAGGTTCAGGCTCAGCTTCTTGCTCTGGCTCTGCAACAGGTTCCTCCAACTGTTCCTCTAAGTCATTGCTGTTTATGGAAAAATATTTTCATTACAGGTAGCCACATGTCTCTACAGCATCTCAACATCTAGATACTCTGCTTCTTTTAATCTACATCCTCACTTGACAATGGTTTGCTAACAGTTTAAATCAGCAATGTCCCCTGAGGTCCTATCACTAGACCTCTATAAACAAAGTTGATAATTACTCAGTTTTTTAAACAACAATGATACACATGCATTGCCCCCCCACCTGCACAGGCATAGCTGGATGCTTAAATCTCAACACTTCCTTTACCACAAGCTTTAAGAACTGACATGCTTTTCATTATGCTAACACTAAGACTGCAGTCACTGATGAACACTAACATAATATCAATAGTGCAGATTGCTAGGAACTGCACTTAAACATTTGAAGGGCTAAATCATTCCCATTCTACCATAAAGCCTTGGGATCAAACATTAACAGAACATTTCTATTAACTGTTTGCAGCACTAACACAGAAGGACACCACTGTTAAAACAGTGCTAATTTCAAAGTTAATAATGTTTTTCAAGGAATGGCTCACTCCCACATGTCATTCAGTGGCATAGTTACTGCTCTCTGTGCATGTGAATTTACCTGACAGACTGGTCATAGTAGGGTGATGAATCATCAGCAACTGCCTCAGGAGTCTGTTGCCTTTCCTCAGGTTCTTCTGCCTCTTCCTCAGATTCTGATCAAATAAGTAATTATTTTTCTCAAATGTTATGTACTGCGCTATGTTCAGAATGTACACTAAATGTATTTACGTGTATTAGGTCTATAGAATATATATTTTAAATTAATGTTTATTATATTAAAAATACATATAGAAAACATACACACAAATAGACATTGACTATCTTAAACTAACATAAATCTTCCTGAGCTCTGATATTTCCATTATTTTCTAATGTTATAGATAATTCTTTTCCTTATTTGTATTTTTACTTACTTATTCTATATACCTAGGTAAGTAGATTAGGTATATAGAATTTCTGAGCTAGCCTTCACTGTTCATTTGTTTTAACAATATAATAATCCAGATAACACACTGGAAATACTTTAGACATACCATATTATTCTCTCACAGTCCTAGCAGACCATAAGGAAAACTAATATTATCCTTCAAATGTAGGTGACAGGTGAGGCCAAGAAGGAAAAATTTGCCTATGGCCACCCAGTGAATTTATAAAAGGATGTCCTGATTTGTAGCTCAGACTATTAGCCACTATAACAAATCAGTTCAAAGCAATATTCTTCAATTGGCTTGAGAACAGATTCCCAACTCTAATAGTTATATTTTATGCACTGAAAGACTTAATCCTGGTTCCAAAGCTCTTAAAATACAGTACAATGGGTACTTCCCAGTCCAATAGGGTAGCTTTAGGATTTCAACCCTTTATAGAGATAATGTGCAGATCATTAATCCTATTTAGGATGACTGGGAGTAAGGAAATGGGAGACTGATAAACTGTTACCTGCTGGGGTTTCATATGCTAACAATCTAGATATCAGTGTCACTGTACAGGCAGTATATCAATATATAACTCAGTACAGTACAGAGTCATGGTTTCAACTAAAACCACCAAATGTTTTATTCATTCCAATATAAAGCACACTGGAGTTCTATATTCTCAAAATGAATGTATGACACTACTATGTTAGAAATGACTACAGCTCCTTAACCAGCAAAACTTGACTGCATCTTTCTCAGCATAGCCATTGCTGCAGTATATGAAGAACTAAAGGTTTTTAGTGACTAGCAAACCTATAGATCATGAACAAAGAGGAAAAACTTGACTGAAAAAAACAACCAATTGCTCATAATGTTTTTAGGCTAGGATCCAATGGGCTAAATCTGGTGAGAAAACTGCTTCCTTCAGTAGAATTGGGACTATGGCCATCTTCCCTCATGGCAGCTACCCCCCACCCCCGCCCACCACAGAAACCTGCTCTAGAGGGTTGGGAAAACTTCAAAACCTGGGTATGGGCCAGTGCCCAGGGCTGCCAAGGACAGAGGTGAAAATGTCCATCTTGCTGATGCAACAGCACCAGTACAATAAGGTCTTCTGGTCAATTTGGCTATATAGCATTAATAAATTTCTCCCTATTCAATTCATAGCTACAGAATATCAGGCTGACTGGGTCAAAATGCTTTTTAAAGAGAGAGAGAGAGAAAGAGAAATTATACAGCAATCTAAAACAGCATGTTCCTATTCCTAAAGAAAGTATTACTAATTAAATTGAAATCAGCATTTCATAACCAATCATGGCTAGTCACAAGCTCTGACTAAATTCTTAAATTTGACTATGCAAATATTCAACTTGTGTATTGATAGAGGGAAAAGTTCAGATTCGGCTGATTAGACAAACACAACACGACATGTGAAAGTAGCAAAGCCCCCAACCACACTTCATAAGATTTTTGAGTGGATCTTATAATTTCAGTGATTTTTCAGTTTAATATGCAAGTAAATTAAATTGGAATTCCCTATTGGATTATCAAGTACAAAGTTCAACTTTTTAGACTCCTTTGTCAGAAGGGATTGAAGCTTGATCTTATATTTTTTATCAGTTGTGAGTGCTGGTAATGTTCTGCTGTGAGGAATCTCACTGAGCTGAGTATATATATACTTAGGATCTAATTACTGTATTCCAACATTTGGAACTACTCTGGAAGCAAATGTGCTGTTAGAATCAAGAAGTTATACATAGTAATATGAGATTTACCCTCTGGAGGTTCTGCATCTAAATCACCAAAAACTTCATCCTGGTAGCGGAATATGTCGTTATGCACATAAAACTTGTTTGCAACAGACCCCTGCAGATGACAAAAGTGAAATATAAAATTTAGCTATTCAATCTGATTATACTTAGCAGTAATATGCTTTTGAGTTATAATTTGCCACTCATCTGTGTTCTGAAACAGTCCCAACACTGCTTTCCCAATCTGCACAATGCAAAAAACAGAGGGATGCTTCCATCACTGATTTCATAGAATCATAGAGTTGGAAGAGACCACCAGGGCCATCCAGTCCAACCCCCTGCCATGCAGGAAATCCAAATCAAAGCATCCCCGACAGAAAACAGAAAGATATTCTGGATATCAACGATAAAGAAACAAGATCTAGAGTACACGAGTTTTGGAAAGTACAGTTATACTAGGCTTAATACACCATGACAGTTCAGTACTGTACTGTCAAATTAAGAAGTAAGAAGGAAAGATTGAGATCATTCTGCCCTCTGCTAAACTGAAGGGCATGACTTTCTGGTGCTAAAGGGAAAACTATTCCTAATCTACTGGAGTGGGGAGGGAAAGACAGCCACAGGTTGCTCTCTATTTTGCACAAAATCTAGAAATCCACCCAAGCAAATGTTCTCCCCACTTCTATATTTTCCTGCAATTTTATGAACATTTTCATAAGATTGCATGACCTCAGGCAGTCATGTCTCAACATGTCTGCAGGGGATTTAGGGTGTTTACCATGCAGGGTTAACATTCTCCCACTATTCTCATTCTCTCCATCACAATTACCATACACACGGATAGGTTTTATGAACATACTGCATTTCAAGAACATTTTTAAAAACTCACTACAGAGAAAACAAGGAAAACTTTGTGTCTTTAACTCTGGTGTTTATGACTGAAGAGTCACCTAGAATTTAACCTAGTTTGCCTGTGCTGGACTACAGCTATTGGCAAAAATGTTTGCATTGCAAATGGCTGTGCTATAGTAAAAATAAATGTAACAGATAGATATCTGACACAGAATATGCAAGCACTAGAACTGGGAGGGGCAAGAGGAAGCAAATCATAATGTGATATGTGAAGACAGGACAGGTGATTTATGTAGATTGTTCAGAACACTTAAAGCTGATTGAAAGCAGATTTATGTATTACCATTTAATGGGTAATACATGGGACAGGTGCACTGATGGCATCTTACTCCCAATGAAGAGGGAAAAGGGAAGTATGCATGACCACCATCCCACACACAGAACAAGAAGCTCATGTAACCCCTTCCGAGATTCTTTCAGCTCCAGGGAGCAGAAAGGATGTAGAAACAGCAATACAATAATAATTTCCAAAGCTGTTAGTCACTCCTCTCCAACAACGTATTTCTGAGGAAACGGTAACTGAGCAAATGGCAGACAGTTCCAGAAGTTATATGGCATTCATGTCATGTAGACAGATTCAGCAAATGAATACATTTTGCAATGGCCCAGTTAAGGGTTGTTAAATTGACACAAAGCCCTGTCATGAATTTCCTCTTGTATGGCTGTCTTTGAGAAAAATAATTACAGTGTTCCTTTGCCTTATGCAGGCGATCTGTTCTAGATCCCCCCCCCAGCATAAGGCAAGGTCTGAGTATATTCGAGCCCCATTGAAAACAATGGGGCTCTTGCCCATTTCCTGTATGACGCAGGAGCACTGTACAGTATGTTCTCTATAAAAATAGAAGTAAAACAGATTACCTCTTTCCTAGATATCCAGGCAATTAAAACGTTCTAAATTAATTTTTATTGGATGAAACGTTAAGTATAATTTATAAGTGAGCCTTCAAATTAAAAACATTGCAATAATCTACAATATTTACATTACTGAGAAACTATTTAACAACGGTAATAGAGACAGGCCAAAATAAAGCTGCTTTGGGTCACTTTGGAGGTATGTTGTTTAAATGATGCATGCGACCTAAGAGTCTAGAAGCTGCACCAAAGCTGTGCTCCTGTCTTTAGGAGTGGATTGTGGCTTTGCCGTGGCTTCTGGACTCTTAGGACACAACATCATTTAAACAGCATATCTCCAAAGTGAGCTGAAGGAGCTTTATTCTGGCCTATCTGTATGGGGCCAATGTTTCCATCACCAACAGCAAGGGTACTATCTTGGCTCCAAAGCAACAGACAGGTATTTCATAGTTGTTTGAACTCAAAAAATAAAATAGCGTCACGTATAACAATAGTCAATTCTACCATCCCCATGCCCTACACTCTTGATACATAGCATACTACTTCATGCACATATTACTTCACGTACATATATTTCCCAGGCTACATACCTCAGGGGCAAGCACAAATGTCTGCATGAATCTCCGCATTGGCTGAGTGTTATTAGAGAGTTCACCCATGACCTGTACAACAACACCATCATTAAGAGTGGCATGAGCATCCACATGTCGGATTTTTGTGCGGCAATCCTTAAAGTTCAGTGACAGCACCTTCTTGTGGATATCCTAAAAAACATGTTTTTAAAAATATGATTTGAGGAGAAACCTAAAGGATTTAAGTAACAAATATGAGATGTAATGGGCATAGTAAAGCAGAGAATAAAAATTCAACAAAACACAGGTCCAGCATGTCTAGACTCTTAATACAGTGGTACCTCGGGATACGAAATACCCAGGTTACGAAATTTTCGGGATACGAAAAAATCCCATAGGAAAACATTGTTCCGGGTTACGAATGTTTTTTCGGGTTACGAAAAAACTTTTGGTGCTTTTTTCGGCTTTTTCGCACGGAATCGCGGCTTTTCCCCATTAGCGCCTATGGCAATTCGGCTTACGAAGGCTTTTCGGGTTACGAACGGTGCCACGGAACGAATTAATTTCGTAACCCGAGGCACCACTGTACATTTGATTAAGTCAACTTTTCCTACAATATATTTTAAAATTACTCTATGACTGCTTTTAAATACTTTAATTAATGCCCTAACTATCCATGCCATCTTACTTCAATATCGTCTATCAACTACATTATATATTAAACCCATCCATTGGAAGGTATGCAAGACCCAATGTAAATTACACAACAGTAACATTCAAGGACTGGAAAATGGCCAAGAACTCCTCAAATGTTCATGCCGTTGCCCAGTTACTTACAATATTTCAAACTGGATGGCCAGCACAAAAATCTGATCCCTTCCGATTCTCAAAATTGATTAATTGGTCAAATAATTTTACAGACATTTACACAATACATACTGCCTGCCCGTGGACTGCATCCGCTGGTTTCCCATTTGAATCCAGGCCACCATGGACATAAGAAGAATTCTTTCCATAAAACCTGTGAAAGGAACACTTTATATATATCATAGTTGCTTTATTTGGATGAATGCAAAGCTGTTTCTGCAACTGTTCACTGGCAAAGAAATGTACAACTGGCCCTCTGTTTTCGTAGGGGATCCATTCCGAACCCCCCCCCCCCCCCTAAAAAAAAAGGCCCCCCCATATTCAAGCCCAATAGGGTTGAATGGGGCGTGCCCCTGTGCACACGGCCCAGGTGTGTGCACCATTAAAAATAGCAGAGGTCGCCCCTCCGTAGATATTCAAGGTTGCAGATCTCAGATCCACGAGTTAAGAGGGGGCGAATGTATTTTAAAGATCTGCCTATACGACATAAAAAACAGAAACATTAAGTGCCTCTATAACTCAGGCTGTGGCATTCATTAACTGCCAGGTCATAACAAGTAACTAGAAATTAACTTCAGGCAATCACATTTTGACAGATTCCTTAATTTGCCAATATAAGGCTCCTAATTTTATCTTTAAAACGAAAAAAGAAATTAATTCACTAAATATGTTCAGATATCTTATACAATTGTTAGCCAGTCCTTTCATACCAGAAGCCTCCTGCTGTTTTGCAAAAGAGCTCTGCCAATTATATCATTTTTTCTGTAATTCAAGAAACAATAAATTAAGATGATTTAGCTAGCAGATTGCCTTTGGAAAGAACATTAATCTCTATTTTCCTAGCCTAGAGGCTGAGCCATAAGGAAGAGGCTAATGGCACCTATTAAAGCTTCCTTAAAAGAAACCACCATAGAAACTACATTTGTATGGAAATGAAGATTACATGTAAACATAGATTTATTTTATTTTAAAAAGCACATTAACATACTAAAACTATGTCACACCAGATTCAAATTTTGATCCTTGATTCTCCAAATTTACATATCAAGTTAAAGAAAATGGAAACACAGAAGAGTATAAAAGATGTAGATAGCAGGCACACAATCCTTAATTGTCTAAACTAAGACAATCATAGAATCATAGAATCATAGAATCGTAGAGTTGGAAGAGACCACTAGGGCCATCCAGTCCAACCCCCTGCCATGCAGGAAATCCAAATCAAAGCATCCCTGACAGATGGCCATCCAGCCTCTGTTTAAAGACCTCCAAGGAAGGAGACTCTATCACCTTCCGAGGAAGTGCATTCCACTGTCGAACAGCCCTTACTGTCAGGAAGTTCCTCCTAATGTTCAGATGGAATCTCTTTTCCTGTAGCTTGCATCCATTGCTCCGGGTCCTGTTTTCTGGAGCAGCAGAAAACAAGCTTGCTCCCTCTTCAACATGACATCCTTTCAAATATTTAAACAGGGCTATCATATCGCCTCTTAACCTTCTTTTCTCCAGGCTAAACATCCCCAGCTCCCTAAGTCGTTCCTCATAGGGCATGGTTTCCAGACCCTTCACCATTTTTGTTGCCCTCCTTTGGACACGCTCCAGTTTCTCAATGTCCTTTCTGAATTGTGGTGCCCAGAACTGGACACAATATTCTAGGTGGGGCCTGACCAGAGCAGAATACAGTGGCACTATTACTTCTCTTGATCTAGACACTATACTTCTATTGATGCAGCCTAAAATAGCATTGGCCTTTTTAGCTGCCGCATCACACTGTTCACTCATGTTCAACTTGTGGTCTACTTGGACTCCTAGATCCCTTTCACACGTAGTTTCATTCAGCCAGGTGTCACCCATCCTATATCTGTGCATTTTATTTTTCCGCCCTAAGTGCAATACCTTACATTTCTCCGTGTTGAATTTCATTTTGTTAGCTTTGGCCCAGCTTTCTAGTCTATTCAGGTCATTTTGAATCTTGATCCTGTCCTCTGGGGTATTAGCTATTCCCCCTAATTTGGTGTCATCTGCAAATTTGATAAGTATGCTCCCAATTCTGTCATCCAGGTCATTGATAAAGATGTTGAATAGCACTGGGCCCAGGACAGAGCCCTGTGGGACCCCACTGGTCACTTCTCTCCAGGATGAAAAGGAGCCATTGTTGAGCACCCTTTGGGTTCGGCCGGTCAACCAATTACAGATCCATGTAACAGTTCCTTTGTCTAGCCCACATTTTACAAGCTTGTTTGCAAGAATGTCATGGGGAACCTTGTCAAAGGCCTTAGTGAAATCAAGATATACTACATCCACAGCATTCCCTTCATCTACCAAGCTGGTAATTTTATCAAAGAAAGAGATTAGGTTTGTCTATCCTTAATAGTCTATACTAAATTGAACTAAAATTTAGTCTAAACTAATTTTTCTTCTGTCATTAGCAAATCTGAAAGTGAAGGAGAGGCTATGATGAAATATCTACACTTGTCCCTCCACATTTCCAGGGGCTAGGGGCAGAAGCCCCCTGCAAATGTGGAAAAATCGTGAGTAACCTCCACCACCATGCAGAAGCCAGGTAAAGGGACAGGAGGGCGGGGGGGGGGGGACCAGGTGCCTGCCTGCTTTTTTTCCCCTCTGCCTTTCCATGCCTTTTACTGGCTTCAAGGAGTCAGTTAAAGGGACAGGGGCGGGGAGAAGCACAGGCACACACTCTTCCTGGCTGCTCCCTCCCTCCTGGGCTTTCTTTTTTTCCCCATGGAGAAAAACCTGAGAGGAAGGAGGAGGAGGAGGCCATGCCAAAGTGGGTCTAACATTTGTGAATAATCAAAACCGTAAAAGTTACGTCCGTGAATACAGAAGGAGAAGTGTTTGTTGGGAAATTGACCTCATAAAGTGTTTTAAATGTATTAATATTAATCTGCTTTTAAAAAGAAAAGAGGTGGCCTATTATAAGGAAAGAGAAAAAAAATGAAGAAAACACAAGCAAACAGGCAACAATGCAAGTTTCAATTTATGCTGTTTGTTATAAACATTTTTCACTTTATAGCAAGAAAAGGAAAAAAGGCAAACAAAAGGAGACTTTACCTGTGCAGATAGTCTGGTGCCTGATTCAGCAGAGTATAATACTGCCTCACAAACTCCCGCCCAACAAGCAGGGGACTTGGCTTCTCCATCACCATTTCTTTGGTCAACTGAAAACTGAAGACCAAAAGTTTCAGAAAATGTGAGCATCATGCATGGTCAACTGACATCTAGATGAACTATAATTTCCTCAAATTTTTAAGCACAGCAGTACAAAATCAATGACAAAGCAGTAAGAAAATCCTCTTGAGGAATTTAAGAAGTGTTTAATGGCAGCATTAAGTCCTGTTTACCTTGTCTGATTTCAGAGTTGCCAACTTGAAATTCTCCATCAAAAAGAGGTAACCATGACCTCAAGATTACTCTTATACCATAAGCCAGTGGTTCTCATACAGTCGGGTGTGAGACTTGAAAGCCCTGATCCCTCCTCCTCCTCAAACTTTTTAAGTGTAAGATGTACACTACACATGTGTTTACATGATTTTGAATTTAAATTAATCTATTCTATTTCCTCATAAAATGTTAAAATATGAATAGACATGAATATACAAAGGAAAAGCTGCACAGTAAACAAAGTATTTTTATTCATTTACTATATCAGGGGGGAGGAATGTCTGCATATAGATGTAAAGGGGTTCATGAGGGTTAATAGTTTGAGAACCACTGCAGTAAGCCATCTCTGGGGGTTCTCTGCCCCCATTTACAAGCCACTTCCTAATAGACTTCCTAAGTGTGCCAAAAAGCTTAGGGAAGCCTATGCAGATTCCAGCATGAAATTTGAGCAGCCACTGCCTACTGGAAAAGCCCCATGTGAAATGAAAATGCTACTACAGTATTTTCCAAACCCTAAAGAAAAGAAAACATGAGGAGAAAAGAGTGTCTCATTTTGCTTCACATAATAGTTAGGACAAAAAGCAGTGCAAATCCTTCTCACAATTCCTTCTCTACAGCCTTTTTCTTCATCTTACAACACAAGGGTTCCCTCCTTTTCATGTGGGCTGGCTAATCCTTCATTTAAAGATCTCTTCTCTCCTCATATTTCATCTTGCGACCAATACGTGTGCACACGCGCTCATGCACACACAGAGGACCAAATGCAAAACACAAACTTTAAAAACCAACTCTGTAAACACACTAAAAATAGAGCAATGGGGGGGGGGGGGGGGAGGAGTTACACAAAAATCCCCCGGAATAGCAGAAGTTGAATATATCTTCTCAGTGGCATCTTTTCCCCAGGTAGCCTTTCCAGTAACATTAACATGTTTATTTGTAATTTATCTTTTCTGCTTAAAAAAAACAACAGGCTTTTTGTGCACGTAAGCATCTCCCATCCCATCCAATTGCATATCAGAATCAATTCTACAACAGTTCTCCAACATGTCACCATTCAACGTTTTAGCACAGCAACCCCTTATTAACAATGCACATTTATTTACAGCATATTTATCCCACCCATAACTCAAAACAGCTCCCAGGACAGATTACAAAAAATGCAGTAAGACTGTTCTTCACCACAGGCTGATAGTTTTAAAGTACAACAAGCACAGAAAAGAGTGAGGGGGCTGGGGGAGGATGGACAAAAATTAGGTTTTACATCATTATAATGACACTATAATATTAATACTCCACCTCTTAACCCAGTTGTGAAAGAAAAATACCTGGCTGTTCTTCATCTGTGGCTAAGCAGAGGCAGCTGGAAGCTGTAACAAGGGGCAAGCAACAGCATCTCAGCCCAGATGAAGGGGTTCCTGCTGTTGCCTCTTCCTCCTTTCATGCCCTCATACATAAAGCTGAATTGGCAACACTATTCTCATCTTCGCCTCCATGCCAAAGATGAACACAAGGAGGAGATACTAGCTTCTATCTACTGACCCTTCCTGCAATCACAATCAGGGTTTCCAAGAGTTTGCACAGATCCAACAGTTCACTGTAAGGCAAAATAACAACTTATGGCAAACAGTCCAACAGTGTTATGGATGCTGCTCAATCACTATGGCTTAGCTTCACCCACAAAGGGAGTTGCTAACAGCCAAGTGTCTCACTGTTCCTTAGATAGGCAGAGTTTGTAGTGTGTACATTATGCAAAACAAACTGTCAAGGGAAGGTACGCATTTTCTTTGGCCACTACCATTTCCAGGAGGAACTAAAATGGGAGCAATCAAGCAAGTGCGCACCATATGCTGGCTCATTCTTTAGTGTGACAAGCACCATATATACTTGTCTATAAATTGAAAAAATTATGCCAAATCCTGGGTCGATTTATATACAGGTCAATATGGTAATCCTGCTCAGAAAGTTCCTGAAAGAAATGCTGCTCACCAGCCCGTTCTCCTTACTTTGACAGAGCTGCCCAGACAAGAAGACAGACTGTGTGCATGTTTGTTGCTGGTTTGCTAGGGAGATTCAAAAGTCCTGGTGGATTTGCAAGGAAAGGGGGGTGTTTTTTGTACAGTATGTGTATGTGTTGCTAGTTTGCTAGAGAGATTCAAAAGTCCTGTTAGATTTGCAAGGAAAGAAAGTGCATTTTTCTATGTGTGTGTACGTGCACATTTGTTGCTCGTTTGCTAGAGAGATTCCAAAGACCCACTGCATTGGCAAGGAGAGAGTGTGTGTGTGGTGACTGGTACTTCACTGATGCCCTTGTTTTGTCCTTTACACCCTTTGTTACATGCCCCTAAATTGTACCCTTTGCCTTATCAAAACCCCAAAATTGGCCCCAAAATGATTCAACTTATACATGAGGTTGACGTATAGACAAGTATGTACAGTAAACATGTTGTATGTATGCAGCAACTGTACTCGTGTACAGCCTGTTCTCACTTTTACCAATGCCGAGAGGTCAGGGGATAAGCCCAGACAAAAGTGCAAGGCTAAGTATGCATTAAAGATAGGGATTCAGTGCTAAGGTGCTGGATTTTCTAGGTGCCTCTCTGGCAGTCTGAGGTGCTAACTGCATACTAATTTTAAAAGAGGCATACTACTGTGAGGAGGGGGAACTGGCACAAGTATCTTTGTTTCTACCACAGAAATGGAATGACAGGCAGGGAATGTCACATTTATTTATTTGTTTGCTTGATTTACATCCTGCCTTTCTCCCCAATAGGGACCCAATATGGCTCACAAATAACCCATTTTAATTTAGTTTGGCAATTCCAACATTTGTGGTAAACAAACTTTACAAGTAAACTACAACTTATAATGAATCCCAAATATTTGGAAAAAAATCAATTATGTAAATTCCAATCACCAAAGAAAGTTTGCAATGATATATGCGACATATATCATTGCAAAATACCAAAAAAATTAAACCTGCATCTCCTAAATACAACCAAGGGACACCTCATATATATGATGCTGAAGGGATAGCCAGTCATGACTTCAAATTTAAATAAAGACATTAAATAAAGGCTTTTTCACGGTCCCACTACCATCCCAGGCTCACTTGGTGAGGACACAAGAGAGAGCCTTCTCAGTGGCTGCTCCCACCCTGTGGAACTCCCTTCCACGGGAGACTAGGCTGGCCCCCTCACTACTGGCCTTTCACAGGCAGGCAAAGACATTTTTGTTTAAACAAGCCTTCTGAGATCTGGCAGGCTTGGTTTTTATTGGGAGATTAGAGGATTGGTCTTGGATTGCTAGTTTTAACTTTGTATGTTTTAAATTTTATATTTGTAATTTTTATATGTATACGATTTTAATTGTACAGTTTTAATTGTTGTGTTTTGTGTACGTTAGCCGTCTTGGGTCCCGCTTTGGGAGAAAGGTGGGATACAAACAAACAAACAAATAAATAAATAAATAGATAAATAGATTTAGACCTGCACTCAGGAGTTTATCACACCAGGCACTTCCCGTCACCCAATCATCAAAGGGGGCAGAAGCCTCCATGGTGTGATCGTGCCTGGCACTACAAAAGGAAAACGGAAGCGTTTTTGTCATGGAATTGCCAGGAAAACAGCCCTTTTTTTATTAACAGAAATACTGGCGATTCCATGACAAAAACGCTTCCATTTCCCTTCAGTAGTGCCAGGGACACTTCTGCCCCATTTTGATGATGTTTGGGTGATGGAAGCACCTGGTGTGATAACTGTGCACTGTAGCAATTAAGATCAAGGCAGCACACAGATTGTTTTGTTGTTGTCAACCACCATCTAGTCAATCTCAACTCACAGATTAGAGGTCTACAAACACTTGCTGAGTAAACTTACTTCCTTCTCCATGCAGGCAGATACTTGCCACACCCCTGACTGGATCTACTTAACAAAGAAGATGACCATGGAAATACAGCCTAGATTACTAGGCAATTGCAAGTCACATAGTTTCCTTCACAGGTGTCCAGGCTATTCCCCTTCTTGATAATATAAAGCTTACCTGAAAGCCAATCATAACCCTAGCTGCACAAGATAGGAAAACATTTTTGAAGTCTGCAGTATATCAAACATGAGAAACAGGCTTCTTGAGGTCTGACAACTGCCCAAGCAATTGTCAGTTCATAGAAACAGCCTCACCGAGATACTGTAACTGTCACCATCAAAGCAAAAAGATCACCAAAAAAATATAACTGCTGTTGGCAAGTTTAAGTCTTCTCTTACACAAGAATGTGTACTATAATAAACAATGGCTCCCACTCACTGTTAAGACATGAGTAATTAACATTTTTACAATGGCTCCAAATGCTGAAATTTATATAACCTAAAGAGCACTATCTACTCACAAGATGAAGTTACTGGTGGGCATGGGAGCAATATTTAGATAAAGCAAAAAACAAGGGAAATAAGACTTCAAAGGAGTCCGATTACTGCCCCAAGGAATGGAGACTGATGAGAGAGTGGAATCCTGAAGAGACTGCAACACTTTCTTGCAGGTGCCATACTAGTACTTTCATCAGATCTAGAAATAACTGATATTCTTAGCACAGAGAGACTGTTTGGCTCTTCTCTAATCTACTTCATTAAACGGAAATATTGCAATAGGTGAACTCATCAAGCTTAATCATTTTGGAGGTGTTGTGTTAGCACTCATTTCTGGTTAAAACTGCATTTAATTTTGTCCCCCTTGAACTAAGGTCTCTACAACATGGGCTAAACTGGAGGCTACTGGCCAATGAACTGAATCCAACCTTTGCTTGCAATGTAATGCAAGCGTTTGACTTAGACATTCAGAACTATGTCATCCCTTTCTATGGCGAATGTGACACCCTGAGGCTTGGGATCTGGATTTTATGTAGACTCATAAGAGTTGAAACAGACCCCAAGAGCCATTCATTCAAGCCCTCAAAAACAATCAAAGCACTCCCAACAGATGGCTATCCAGGCAATTTAAAAACATCCAAAGGAGACTCTACCAGTTCAAACCAGCATATTTAACTGTTGAACAGCTCTTACTGTTAATATGTTCTTCCTAATGTTTAGATGAAATCCCTTTTACTGTGGGTTGCATCCATTGTTCTGTGCCCTACTTTCTGGGGTTGCAGAAAACGAGCTTGCTCCATCTATCTATCATGCCACACTTTAACCTTCTTTTCTCCTGGATAAACATACCCAGTTCCCTCAGTTGCTCCTCATAGGGCATAGTTTCCAGACCTTTCACCATTTTGGTGTCCCTCCTCTGTACCCGCTCCAGCTTGTCAATGTCCCTCTTGAATTGTGGTGCCCAGACCTGGACACAATATTCCAGGCGACACATACAACAGGCATGGTGTGTACTGTACTCCTACGATAGATATGAAAGCATAGAAAACAACTAGGAAAATTTGTGGGAGCAGAACACAATAATTGTTCCCCTCACTGAAAATTTTAATGTAAACAAAGGAAAAATTCCAATGACGCATTTTCTCTTTTGAAATAAGACAAGGATTTATTCATTCAAGATTTTTTTATCTGGTGGCTGTTTCCATCTTCATAATAGGAACAGGCGAACAAGCATTCATTGCTTCTAACCAACTACTGCAAAAGCAAACTGTGCGAGTCCTCTATCTGTCTAAATTAGACATTTGTTTATTACAAAGTGTGTGGCTTCTTTATTCATTTTTCCCTACAAAAATAAGATACATATGCACAATGTATAGCAATGTTCATACTTTCATTAAAAGTTATAGTCACTATTTAGCTTATACAAAAGTAAGAGCCTTTTATTTTTAAATTTCATAAGTATAGCAAATATCACCATTTTCTGTATTAAATAAGCTATGAGGAGGGTATTAAGTTCTCCTTTATTTGATATTTATGGTATTTCATCTGACCCAAGCAAGTCCACATACTGAAACATGAACATATTAGGTTAGAGACAACAGCTCCTTCCAATCACAAGAGGGCCATAGATCCCATTCAGCGGAGGCTCTAGCTTGAGGAAGTGAAAGAGTGCTGCACATTGTCTACAACAGTGGTTCCCAACCTTCCTAATGCAGTGACCCATTAATACAATTCCTCATGTTGTGGTGACCCAAACCCATGAAATTATTTTCATTGCTACTTCATAACTGTAATTAAATAGATGTTTTCCAATGGTCCTAGGCGACCCCCATGAAAGGGTCATTCGACCCCCAAAGGGGTCCCGACCCACAGGTTGGGAACCACTGGTCTACAATATGCCTGATTCCCTTTCAACCCCCAGATCCCATGCTGTTCCAGTAGGTCCCCCCAAAGCAATTTTTCACACAAAAGCAGAGGGATGTTGGTAAAAATTTACTTTTCTCCTTTCTTCCAGCAGATTTATTTGTAAACAATTTCACTAATGAGCAGTCTGGATTTAACCCATTATAAACCCTAAACTAAAACCCACTAAGCTAACAACCCTAAAACTGGCAAGCCCAACAGAAGAACCAGAACCAGGCACTCAGTACATTTTCACCTCGTGAATACAATGGCTACAGCTTAGCTTTAGTTGCTAAGCAACTGGTTTTACAGACCTGGAATTCAAACAGTTTGCTATCAATCATTAGGTGGAGGAACTCCTAGAATTAGGATCCCAGGAGTGATGTTTAAACAAATACAAAATAGGAATTCAATGGCATAAAGGATGCTTTTCTAGATATCGCCTATATTTATCCAAAGCAAAAGTCTGTGTTATGAACTGGAACCCTGACCAGCAAGCACACAGACTTCCTTTCACTGATCCCATCTCTTTTAGGGCTTTATCTTCTTACTTTCTGAGAAAGAAAAATGAACTATGCATGTGCAGATATCATACAGCTAAGAAAAACATAATTTCAATTATTGGTTCTCTGCTGTTGCTTTGACAATAATGAAAAACATTAGAGATACCAAATAGCACTCTTTTGCTGTGATTCCTGCTATTTAGGCTAATAGCAACAGCCATTTCACCTTGAAAACCAAGGCATTTATAAGCCTTAGTACAGGTCCAAAATTAAGGAATTCAAACAACAAAGAAAAGCTTTGTAGCACCACTTAACATGCAACCCTATACATGCCTATCCAGAAGTAGGTCACACTGAATATAGTGGAACTTAGTCCCAGGTACGTAGGCAAAAGAGTACAGTCTTAATTGGTTCTATTACTTGGGTTTTAATTCCAACAAGCAAAAAGAAACCTTGCATATTTTTTTACATATTCCTCTTTGAGGAAAAGCAAAATGTTTTCTCATCTGTAGCAACTCAACTGACCATAAGTACAGATTCCTCTGCACTGTATAGTTATTTCACTTCAGCAAGTCATAGATCTTCTCTAAAAGAAAGGGAAGGAGGGAGGGAGGGAGGGAGGAAGAGTAGTAAACAATATGTACTGATATTAAATACATTTTAAAAATAGGTGCTAGAGGTATCCAAGCACTGCTAGAGAGTTAATCTCTGCTTCCTTACAAGGCAGAAACAATATATTGAAAATATAGTATTCAGCAAACTCTCAGAGGCCAAATTCCACTCCTCTCTCAACTGTAATGGCTAATCAATAGTTTTCATTATTAGAAGAATCATACAGTTGGAGATCATCTAGACAGCCCCCTGCTGATATATCAAATCCACTACTACAGAACCCATGATAAGTGGACACCTGGCTTCTAATGAAGAAATTGCTCACTACGTTTTGAGGCATTCGTCTGCTGCGCTTTAGCATACAAGACCAGGTCCCAGTGGTGTTTGCCCAGAGCTTATCTCATAACAGTGGTTTTATATAGTTTCTACTGTGTACCATAAGAAGAAACACAAAATGACTAGCATATATACTCAACTATAAGTCGACCTCGTGTATAAGGCGAGGGCAGGTTTTGGAAACAAAATTATGGGTTGTGATATGACCCATGGGTAAGTCAAGAGTGCAATTTAGGGCCATTTAACAAAGGATGTAAAGGATGGAGCAAAGGAAAACAATGCCAAAGAACTTAGAAAATTCCAGGAGGCATAACTGTTTGCGCTCATATTAAAAGCTGAAACGATGAGAGAATAGAGAAGTCAGTGCTTCCAGGACAGATTACTCTCATACTTTTCACCAGGGGATAGTTCCTTTTTATATATAAGAGTTAAAGTATAAATACATTGACCCATAGTCAACTCAGGTTTTTGGGGTCACTTTTTTGACTAAAATTTCTAGACTTATACATGAGTATATACAATACTCCATTTTAATGGCATATGAGGTGATGAGAGCCAGCATAGTGTAGTGGTTTGAGTGCTGGACTGTGACTCTGGAGCCCAGAGTTTGAATCCTTAAGCCATGGAAAATCACTTCATGACCTTGAGCAAGTCATACTTTCTCAGCCTCAAAGGAAGGCAAGAGCAAACCTCCTCTTGCCAAAAATACAATGGTGAGTCTAAAATCAACAACATGTGGTAACACAAGTGTGGTCAATACTTCCAGAGATTTTACAGATAAGCAGAAAGTATTACAAAGTAACTTTTGACTTACTTTGTTCTTTTCTCACTAAAGTATTTTAAACTCTTTCACATCAAGAAACACAACTAAAATCTCGTTTCACTAAATAAACTAGGAGCATAATAAACAGTTGGATATTCAGAAATTCTAAAAAATGAAAAATGCTATTCAGCTCTTGCACTTGCACATCAAATGATGCAGAAACACACACAGGGGAGATGATTAGAGCTGAAATTTCTATGGAGAACATGTCAGCTTAGGTGCAACTGCTTTAAGACACTGTTGGGGTCATCACCAAGCCTCCTGGTGTTTCTCAGGCCCAGCAAGATCATAGTATTGATTGCTGTGCTATAAAGAGGAACTTCTAACTCAAAATGGCCCAACCACCCTTTCCTGAGAAAGGAGTCTGCTGAACTGGGCACCACAGCTAGAAATGATCCTGAAGACTCAACTCCCATCCCACCCCAATCCTGTCTTTCTGCAACAGGAAAGCCAGTATGTTTGTGTTTTATCAGTTTGACTCTACAGTGATGACTTGGACTCATAGTTAGTTAAATATCCCATGGCCTTTCTTCCAAGCATGGGAGCTGGGATAGCCACACAGCTACCAGGACAATCTTCACCCACTACTGTAACGTCAAAGTTTGGATGAAATATAGTTATTCAACCTTCTTAAATAGATGAAAGGCCCATACTTGCCACTAGATGGATTGTTGGAGTTTTGAAGAGAACTTGCTTCTATATTTGATTTGCTTTTATATTTGATGTTTTTAATTTGTCTTTTCTTTTCTACATGGTAATTTTATCTACTCCTTTATTTAATTGTTATTATCTTAGAGTGTACGCCTTGGGCAGGCTTTTATATACTCCTTAATTTTACCGACTTTGTACAGCGCTGTGTATAATTACAGCACTCTAGAAATAAAGTTTAATAATAATAATAATAACTATAGCATGAAGAAATGGGAAGCTGAACAGAAGGAGGTGTATGTGAGTTAAAAGATCTGAGGCTCTAATACAGTCTCCAGCTTTGCTTAGGCAAGAGAAGTTCATATGCCTCAACTCCTTTCCCCTGATCTTGCTGTTGGCTAATGGTAGATGCTTACAGCAGAAAGCCAAGGCTTTTTGGCATGGAGCATTTTAAAGCATTATAGTATGTTGTAGGTGATTCCTGCAAACTAATGCTTATCGAATTATTCTTCTCCAGTTACTGTCACACAGCCTGTCCTACTCTACAGGCTTCTGTAAAGATTTTTTTTAAAAAAACACAACCACCACCACCATAGAGTCTTAAAGGGGTATGATTCAGGTAAGCAAGAGTGCAGACAGCAGTTTTACTTTTCTTTTGGTCAGGATTCCAATAGGCAGCAGCAGTGATGTCAAGTGACTGACCTAGACAAATCATTATCAGATTATGATTAAGCATATCCCTCAAGGGTGAGGAAGGATTTCTGAATTCCTCATATTTACGAATCTAATTCCAGAGTACTCTGGAGTATAGCACAGGAGTTGACATTCAGGTAGAGGTATACAATTTAATGCTAACCTGGGATAACCAATAAATCCTACTGAAGCAAAGTGGAAATGTTAATTAATAAGGCGATAGCAGCAAACACTTCCTTGCTTGTTCCACAGCCTTTGACACTCAGGCCAAATCTGACGAAGCACTTTTGCTCAGTTTGTTTGAACAAGTGTAACAATCCAGAATCTATACTGAAATACCTATTTGCACAACTCACCTATAAATGTTAACAGTTTGTCATCACAAAGGCCAGCATATAATCTAGACTCTTGTTCACCAAATCTGGTAGAAGTTTCACCAGAGCAAACTACAAATTAGGGTAGCAAGAAAAATACAACCCATCTTGTGCCAAAAATTGCATAAGGTACCCTTTGCTGGACTTAAATGTTCTTCTTCCACTAATCCATCCCCGCTATTCTGGTGCACAAGGTATGAATCAGCCTTTCAAAGTGATCTGAAAGCTGGGCCAATATAAATACAACTATATAATTTCATGAAGATACAAAGTAACATATTCAACGTGTGTTATAGTAAAAGCACTGTATTATTAATGCATTTGGACCCAGTGCAAGTTACTTAATCAAGGGGGAAAAGTTGAGGTAACTACTTGATATCTGTTAGCATGACATATTTGGGGGGGGGTCTTAATTACTCTACCTGTTTTGCCTCACTTCCACCTTGAAACATCTTGAATTGAAAAAAGAAAAAGAAGAGGACTTCCAGCCTGGGGAAGTTACCTTCCTTGAATATACAGGATATATATATCCTTTTATCAAGCCCTGCTTGAAATTCCTTACCTAGGTGAGCAAAACATCTTCTGTAGCTAGGAGGAAGGTTTTTTTTATAGCAATAGATGCCCAGTACATTCACATTCTCCCTGCTAAGCACAGAGATCTGTCTTGACCTTCTTTATGACTTTATTTTTCTGGCAGATTCCTGAACCGATTAGTAGGCATTATGAGGTAGGGAGGAACTTAAAGCAGTCATTTGTTTTAAATCTGTTAGTATTATTAGTTTTAAGCATCTTAATCTCATAGCAAGATGGTCAAAACATGTTTAATGTATCAGTTTTACTGTCAAAGTGAGAGGGCTCCTAAAACCAAGGTTTGTTTTTAAGGAACTACCACCAAGGAAGAACCAAAAAGAAGGTAACACAGCAACTAAGTATGGGAAGACAGTGCTCCTAACACAGACAGAAAGACCAAATAAATGTTCAAGAATGTTTTTTTCAGCTTAATGCACCTTTACTCCAGCAGCTGTGAAAGTACTTTGCAATACAAAAATAAAAAAAAGAGTTCAGCAGATGGTACTGCATCACCCTCCAACAAAGCCTTAGGCTGGGAATACCATTTTCATGCTCAGCAACCATGCCCAATTTACAAGCTTACTTCCTTATATCTCACACCCCTAAATCTAAATTTTCCTTCTAGTAGAAAGTACAGTGAAAGTAAGGGGTGCAGTGGCTTAGTGGTTAAGACGCAAATTCTGATGGCTGGAAGATCAGAAGGTTGGCAGTTTGAGGCCCAAGTGCTGCATGATGGGATGAGCTCCTGTCACTAGTCCCAGCTTCTGCCAAACTAGCAGTTTGAAAGCATACAAATGCAAGTAGATAGATAGGTACCACTTCAGTGGGAAGGTAACACAAGGTAATTTGGTCCAGTCATGCTGGCCACATGACCACCAGAGCAGTCGTTGGACAACGCTGGCTGGCCCTTCTACTTAGAAACAGATGAGCACTGCCCCCTACAGTTGTTTATGACTAGATATTCATGTCAAGGGACTACCTTTACCTTTTTTTACCTAGAAAGTGCACAAATGTACAACCGTACGCAGATATCTACAGGAAAGCAATACATGTAACCAACAGGCACAAATCCTCATACCTTTTGGTTCAACTTTTTTTTCTATTGAATTGATTTGGTCTCTTCCACAAGTCCTCAAGACAAAGATAGAGGTTAAAGGAAGGGAAGTTAGACCTAGTTGGTTCAAACATATCAATCTAATCAACATTTACTATACTGAAACTTGTGCCCACAAGATCCATCCCTCCTCAACATGTGCTGCATCCAGGGGCTGTTCAACCATATTGCTACATTAGTTTGACTGGGAAACTCTACCTTAATACTCTATGTTACAGACCTGGATATGAAAGCAGTGTGAGTCTTACCACGTTCGAGCTAAGAGATATTGTAACACAGACGACCACTCTGCCCCACATGCTATCAGGACCCACTCATGCAGCATGGCATGCTCTAGACCCTGCTTTCTGTATGGGGTGGGAAAATGGTGGCATGGGAATGGAGGAACTTCCTACTGTTTCACTGTCAGGGCAGCTCACTTTTTGGTTAGGCTTAGACTTCTCAAGAGCCATCTGCTAAGAATTTGCCCACCACTTTAGTTATAAAATTGCTTGAATTTGTCATCTTGGATGCTAAAGTTGATACACACCCAGCGGATATAACTCTTCCAGTGTTGACACTTTTAAATTTGTGCAACCCAAGAATGTAAATAGGACCCTCGAGAGAGGCAAGAGCAATATGTCTACTAGAACCTTCTCTCTGGTTTATAATAAACAAACCAGAGGAGGACTAGTTAAATGGGTGATTAATGCTTCTTAATAAGGCATAGTGCCAACATGTCTTAAGGAAACTGTTGTAAGAACTCTTCTGGAAAAAACCTTCCCTGGATCCTACTATACTGGATTACTGAAGGCCTGTCTCCAACATTTCATTATGGGGGCAAGATACTAGAGCATGTGGTGGCTTCTCAGGTCCCAGGGTTCCTGGATTAAATAAAGATAAGATTATCTAGATCCATTCCATTATATTTCAGGCCTCATTATGGGGTGGAGATAGCTTTCATGACCTTAGTGGATCATCAGTGCATGAAACTAGACAAGGGATGTGTGCACTTGTTGGTTCTGCTGGATCTCTTGATGGGTTTTTGATATCATCAACTAAGGTATCAGTTGTCTCATTGGGATGGATGAGGCTTGGAGGTACTGTCCAACAGTGGTTCAGTTCTTTCCTGGAGGGGGAACTCTGAGGATGCTGCTGGGAGATTCCTGTTCGACACCTTAGCCACTGGCAACCCAAGTCCCTCAGTGTTCTGTGTGCTATTCATTGTAGGTATGATACCAAGGGAAGCTGTCCTGAGTTTTGGAAGCCGGTGCTACCACTATGCTGATAATACCCAGCTCTGTTACTCCCTTCCACATAATTCCAAGGAAGATGTTTCTGTGCTAAACAATCTGCAATGAACTGGATGAGGGAGATCAAACTGAAGTTTCATCCAGACAGGACATGTGCTCCTGGTCACTCAAAAGGCAGCTCTGGGAATAGGGATTCAGCCCTATTCAGGTTACAATCTCCATGAAAATTCAGGTTTGCGGTTTGGGTGTTCTCCTGTTTGGCCCTAAGCCTGAAGGCCCAGGTTTTAGTTGTAACCAGGAGTGCATTTGCACAGTTAAAGCTAGTGTGCTAACTGTGCCCATTCCTGGAGAAATCGGGGTTTGCATCCTTCTGAGATCGCTAAAATGAGTATCCAGCTTGTTGGGGGCAATTAGCTTACACACTGTAAATGTCTCAGGGAGTGCTTAAGTGCACTTATAAGCAGTATAGAAATGTACTTGCTATTGCTCTTCCCAAATTTTTATGTGTAAAATTTATATATGTGTTAAGTTAAATAACTTATTTAAACAAAACTTCTAATTTGAACAAAGTTATCTCCTTATAAAATGTACATGAATGTGTGAAGCAAAATTCACACATGAAATAAAGTATTTTTATTCATTACATGACATCAAGGGTGTGTGTGCAATGTCTGCATGTAGTTGTAAAGGGAGAAGGGAGTCCCAAGGCTAAAAAGTTTGAGTGCCAGTGTACTGTACAAATTGGATTTGCCCAAGGCATGTGTTACCTTGGCTGCAGGTATAAACTGAGAGAAGGGGGGGGGGGGGGGAAAGAAAAAGAAGTGAAAAACCTCCACAAACACAAAAAGGCTCATTCTGCTGACTGAGATGAGCCTGGGCAGGTATTGAAAAGTAGTGGCTCCTGAACTCTGGCCTTCATACAATTGCTGTTACAATGTATTTTCCACTAATTAGGTACAAACATTACTAGCAAGAAGCATCAGAAGCTGCAACTAAAAGAGAAGATAAGTAACATTGAGCAACATTTCAGCACCCAAAATTTGTGCACATGCTTTGTGCAAGCAGGGGTACCAACCCAATTGATAGTCAGCACTGTTAAATGCCTAATGGAATATTAGTCACCACACTTCCCCTAGTCGTTACAATTTAAAGGCACATGTCATTTTAGATTAGGCTTTCCCAACCTTAAGTCCCCAGGTATTGTTAGACTGCAATTCCCATTTTCTCTGAATAGTAGTGACACAGAGGTGGAGGGGAGTCCAAGATCTGTTAGTTGGTGGCAGGGAAAGTGAGAGTAAGACCTGAAAAGACTGCTAAGGTGCTACTGAATCCCTTTTGCAAAACTACAACATTGGGAAGTATACCTGACTTTAATTGGCTTTGAACAAATACTTGTCTTACAAATACTTACTCTATCAAGTACAATCAGAAAGTTGTAATATTCTAGAAGTCTTATTATAAAAGCAAGCATAGGTCCTATTTTTGGTATCTATAGATACCAAAAATAACTAGTCTAGATAATGCTTATTTAGATTTTATTTTCACTATTAATTCATTTCCTGTGCAACTAAACAGGCAGAATCCCTCCACTGCCTGTACATCAAGTTAAAGGTTTGATGTTAAAACACACTGCAGGCCAGTTAAGTGCTTTGAAGAGACTGCCTGAACAATGCATTGCCATGTCACCCTTTAGAGCTACATTCATGTTACTAGCACCCATATTTCCCAATGAAATTAAGGGTAATTTAAGCATAACAAAGATGGCACCCATTTAAAGAAACACAAACTGACAGCTCTCGCAACAAACTAAACAAGGCACCTTAACAATTATTCCTGTTCAGTCAATGATTTATCACAGCCTTTCAAGACAGCCTAAAATGGCCATTCACGGCATGGGCATGCATCTAAAAAGCTTAGCAGGCCTGCCTGCATTTCCTAACCTCCTACTGTGTCTGTGGGAACATGACAAAAATAGCACAGGCGGGAAGCACTGCCCATTGCTACAAATACTCCGCAGCAGAGTCTAATGCTGCCACCTGACACAAGTACATACACTGGGCACAACTCTCACCTCATATTTTGCTTTTAAGCAAAAACCAACACCTACTGAAAAATCTTCCTAAGGCTACTCAAGTGACCAAAACTGACACAACGTGGCCGTAAGCAAGGACTCGGAATTAGGTTCATCCGCCCCCTTTCAATGTGAAGGCTGACCTTGACAAGCGTCCTCATTTATGCACCTCGTTAGTAGGAACGCATAACAGTACAGGTTTCGGCCTGGTTTTGCAGGGCTCTCTAGGGCTGTTCCAAAATATTAGCAACCAATCTCTGGAGCAGAAGGGGGTTTTGTGGCTGGCCCTGCCACTTCCACAAAGCTAAGGAAATCTCCATGTTATATTCTGGTCCTGCCTGCTGCTGTTGTGAGCCAACTTGGGGCGATCGTAAGGCAAACCTATTCTCATTGGGGTCTTCTTGGCAAGATCTGTTCAGAAGGGGTTTGCCTTTGCCTTCTTCCCCTGAGGCCAAGGAGAAAAATCCTTCCTGCCCAAGGCCAGGGAGAAAGCTTGAGGTCTAGCTGGGCTTCTTGCACTTCCCTGCCTTCCCCAAGCTTCCCCTTTCCCCTCTGCTGCTGAAGGGGAGGAAGGGCTCCATTGTCCTCCGACTGTGGCTGTTCCTGCAAAGGTGGATGGCTGGACGAGGGGGAGCCTGGCGGGGAGTTCCAGGGCAGGGTGACCAGGCACCGCCTCTTCCTCCTCCAGGACCTGTCCTCCATCCCAGCCTCCTGTCCAGGAGGAATCTCAGGAGGCCCTCCATTTTGTCTTCGGCCATGTCCCACGTTTTCCTCGCCTCCAAGGTCCTCTCTGGCAATGGAGGCGCATCTGGTCATGGGGACCTGGGCAGATCATGGCCTAAAGAGTGGAGTGAGCCCCCTTCCTTCCTTCCTTCCTTTCTTTCTCAGGGGCCCAAGGGAAGAGGGAAGGGGAGAGAGAGAGAAAGGCCCAAAACACTCTGCATGGATGTCCCAGTTTGGGACGGCTTCAACTGCCCTGGCTCAACGCTAGGGAATCCTGGGAACTGTAGTTCAGTGAGACCTTTAGCCTTCTCTGTCATGAACCACAACTCCCAGGATTCCCTACCATTGAAATAACGCAGTTAAAGCAGAGTGTTTTGGACCGAAGAGAAGGCGGCAGAGGCGGACGATTCGGCGCTGGAGAAGGGCCAGCATCCCGAGGCTAGTTGCGGACCCCATCGCCACCCAAACCAAGCAATAGGAACCCTAACCGGGATCCTTGCCCCAAAGGAGGGCCAGGCGCCGTGAAATGTTGGGCCAGGACAAAAGCAAAGGCTAGGGCCGCTGGCGTAAGAAGAGCCCACGCTCCTCGTCCTGGCCTCCCTCAAGAGGAAGACATTTTGGGATCCCTCCTGGGCAGGGAAGCGGGGACGGAGGCCTGCGTCCTGGAAAGGGAGGAAAGAGTGATCGAAAGGGACGCTCCCAGAGACGTCAAGCCGTGCTTCCCAGTCTATCCCACAGCTAACTCCAGCTCCCAGAATCCCATAGCCTTGGGCCAGACTAACAGTTAAAGCGGTGCCAAACCGGGTTACTGTATTTCTCCAGTGTGGACGCAGCCCTGTCTCTAGGAGCCGGTGGTAGGTGCGTGTCTATGGCGACGGTGACGACGACAAAGACGCCGCGAGGCCCTCGTCGTCGCCGCCGCCGCCGCCGCCGCCTCGCGGAGGACGCCACCCGAGGCCCCCATCCCCACCAACCTGCGGGCGAGGCGGAGATGGACGAGGAGGCGGCGGCGGCGGTGGTCGTTTCACTCCACGCGATGCAGACGAGCTCAAGGAGACGGGAAGCACCTCGCGCAACAGCAGCGTGCTCTACCGCCGGCTAAATATAACCCACCGCGCAGCCTAACCCGCTCGCACAAGGCTAACCAATCAGAACCAACCCCACTCGCCAGCTCGGACACCGATAGGCCACCCTAAGGATCGTGGGCGGGCTGTATTCGGAAAGGCAACCAGAGTGGCCAATGACGATCCGGAACGACGTAAAGCCGGGTCGGGAAGAGTGACGTCCGCCCTAGCCAATGGAGACTGAGGGAAGGGTTATTAAGGCAGTGCCGGGAGCCATCGAGTGGGGCGTAGGCCAATGAGACGACGCTCCCTGCCATTATTAGGATAGAGGTTTCCGTGGAGGCGTGGCCAAAGGTGCCCGCCAAGGGTAGGTGCGCGGCGCAGAGGGAGCCCTAGGAACCGAAGGCGGGAAACCCCGTGCTCGGAAGGGCGTGGCAAAGGTTGGCGAAAGACCAATTGCGAAAGACGTTGGGCCGTGATTGACAGGAGCCTAAGTGGAACCTCTTAAAAGGGAAACGCTGTAGCAGCACAGAAACACACAATAAACGAGCCCAGCGCGCGCCTCCAGTTCCCTCCGCCGCTTCCAGCTGCGCATGCGCTGTTCGCACCTTGTTCCCCTGACGGATTCGCACTCAGCGCCCGTGCAGCTCACTCGCCCTTTCCTGACCTTGACACCACAGACCTCCCATCTAAAATTAGTATGAAAGGCAGAGGGAGCCAAATGCTCGTCTCACACCAGAAGAGGCAACGTGGTCTAGTGGTTACAATGGCTGCATCCACACTGGAGAAATAACCCGCTTTGATAGCGCTTTAACTCTTTGTGTCTCAGTGCTATGGAATTCTGGGAACTGTAGTTTCACGAGAGCTCTGGTGCCGCAACAAACTACAGTTCGCAGAATTCCATAGGATGTATCTGTGGCAGTTAAAAGCGATATCAAACTGCATTAACTCTGCAGCGTGGATGCTTGTGAGGTAGGCCTGGCTCCTCGGCAAGATTTGTTCAGAGGAGGTTGGCCCTGCCATCCTCTGAGGCTGGAGAGTATGTGACTAAGGCAAGGCTGTCGTATTGGGCCATATCTTGAGAAGAAAAGGCTCACTAGGAAAGACCGTAACACTTGGTAAAGCTGACGGCAAATAGGAAAATGGGATCTACCAGATGGATGGATTCAACCAGAGAAGCCACAGCCATGAATTGGCAAGAGCTGAGCAGACAGCTGAAGACAGGGTGACTTGGAGGTCTCTCTTTCATAGGGTCAAGGTTGACTCAAAGATAGATAATAGCAACAACAAACACAGCTTCTCCAGATATCTTAAGAAATGGTTATCGTTATGTCCTCGCCACATCCGTTTCTTAGCTATATTTATTACACGCCCTGTTAGAGCAATTTATTCAGTAATACACCTCAAGTCTATTTTACAGGCCGATTTTGAAGTTTCTTTAACATTTACAGAATGCCATTGCGGACAGGACTGGGGCCAGGGCACCATCAGACACTTTTCCTACTAGACCTGGAGAAGGTTGAAGCTCTTCTGGTTACACGGATCAGACAAATACAGACATTTCCCCCCTCCATTTTATTTCAAGAAATCTGCCTAAATACTCTCAAGGCGCATGATCCCATCTGAACTTAGAAGATAAGCCAAGTCAGGCCTGCTTTCATACTTGGAGGGGGACAACCAAAGAATACTAGTTGCTGTAGGTTGTATTTACAAGGAGGCCCATGGCAAAACTACTCTTGATATTCTAAGTTGACTAAAGTTGACAGTTGACTTGAAGGTATATACATGCACACTATCACACTGTAAGGGTCAGACCACTCATAGCTAACACATTTGTTTTCAACATCCTTGCATAGTTACATACCTTGCAATGCGCAGAGGATAGTGGACACATGTCAGATGAGAGGTGCACAGACTGCATCACAAAGTCTTTTTAAAAAGTGATCGTTCATATCCAGTCCCTGAAAGAGAAATGAAGCATAACTCATTAATATACAAAATAGTTCTGCCAATCCACATTTGTGCCAAGTACATATATACATTTCTGAACATTTGCCTTTTTCACTCTCCACTTGTATCTTAAAAAGGAGTTGTGGGAAGTGTCATTTATTCTGTCACATAGAAGAACTAGGATGTAGTTCTATGTAGAGTTCTAGGATGTAGTTCAGGATTTCTGACTGCAAAGTTTACAAACACACCTTTATCCTGCTGGTGTTATGCTGTCTTGAAAGTCTTAAAGATACAGAAATCCATACATTCTACACAAACCAAGAGAATGCCAGATTCGACGGTTAACAAGAACTATTATGTCAGCTTTCATAGCATAACCCCCCCCCCATGAAAGTCTAGAAATTTTAGTCCAAAAATTGGCCCAAAAAACCTGGGTTGATTTATCCAGAGGTCGATGCAAGTACTGTAGTTTCATTCTTATTTTAAAAAGGTGCCATCCCTTTCTCTGAATAGACTGGTGAAAGGTTTAGTGGTGAAAGATTAGTCTGTCCCAGAAGCGCCTAAAAGAAGGACAAACTCCCTCAACTTTGTGAAGTCGAAGGCTTTCATGGCCGGCATCCATAGTTTTTTGTGGGTTTTTCGGGCTAAGTGGCCATGCTGAAAATGCCAGATGCCACAGATGCTGGCAAAACGTCAGGAGGAAACTCTTCTAGAACATGGCCACATAGCCCAAAAAACCCACAAAGACCTTTTTGAATGCCTGGGCAAGAAAGTGTTGATGGCAGTAGCTGTTTAGATTTGAAGGGTTTTAATAAGATATCTGTGTATGTTTGTCATCATTTCTTGATTAAAATCAGACAAAGTTATCTCATTAAAGTTAAAGGATATAGTCACAGCTACTGCAGTTGGCATTTTCTTTGCCTTGCTTGTGTCTGATCACCTTTCCCACATATCACACAGCCATAAATTATTATAGTTTCCTCCTCATCAATCCAACCTTCAGGGTGAGCACAAACAGTTATGCCTGCCAGAATTTTCTAATTTCTTTGGCATTGTTTTCCATTGCTTCATCCTTTGTATCCTTTGTTACAGGCCCCTAAGTTTTATCCTGGACTTATCCACTGGTCATATCAAAATTCATAATTTTGACCCAAAAACCTGTCTTCGACTTATACACGAGGCATATATGAAAATTGCTGGTAAGAACAAGTGTTCCCAAGGTGGCAGATCCTATATAAATAATAATAATAAAATTTTTATTTATACCCCGCCCTTCCAACGATCAGGGCGGCTTACAAACAATTAAAAACACACACAATCCATATTATCAATACAAAAAAATTAAAACCATACAAATACATCAAAACATCAAAAAATAACAGGAAAAAAAGCCCCATAGCCCAACCTCTTGGCCACGGAAGAGGAGGGAGGCCCACAGGATATTTAATCGGGGAATGCCTGTTGAAACAGGAAGGTTTTTAAGTCCTTCCTGAATTGGGCCAGGGTGGTAGATGAGCAGAGCTCAATGGGCAGCGTATTCCAAAGGGCTGGGGCAGCCGTGGAAAATGTCCTCCGCGTGGTGGAGGTTAACCTAGCCCCAGGCACCTTCAGTAATTGCTGCCCAGACGTTCTGAGAGTGCGAGGCGGAATGTATGGGGAGAGGCGGTCCTTTAGGTATCCTGGGCCCAGGCCATTTAGGGCTTTATAGGTAATAACCAACACCTTATATTGAGCTCGGAAGCGAATGGGCAGCCAATGGAGATCTTTTAAAGCCGGTGTTATGTGGCTGGTCCTGGGGGCACCAGTGACCAGCCGGGCTGCCATGTTCTGCACCATTTGCAGCTTCCGAGTTTGGTATAAGGGTTGCCCCATGTAGAGTACATTGCAGAAATCCAGTCTCGAAGTTACCAGAGCATGTACAACAGTCTTTAGGTCCCTCTCGGCCAGGTATGGGCGCAGCTGGCGGATCAGCCGAAGCTGATAACAGGTGCTCTTGACCGTCGCATTCACCTGAGCTGTCAAGTGAAGCGACGAGTCAAGAAGCACCCCCAGACTGCGCACGGAGTCCTTCACAGGGAGCATGACCCCGTTCAGGACAGGTGGAACCACCGCCATTCCTGGACCAGGAGAACCTATCACTAGTACCTCCGTTTTCTCTTGATTCAATTTGAGTCGATTTTCCCTCATCCAGCCCATTACTGACTCTAGACAGGCCATGAGAGGAGAGACGCCATCCCCAGTCACTGCATCAGTCGGAGACATAGAGAAAATGATTTGGGTGTCATCAGCGTACTGATAACCCCGCACCCCATGTCTCTGGATGATCTCTCCCAGCGGTTTCATGTAAATGTTAAATAGCATGGGAGACAGAATGGCTCCTTGAGGGACCCCGGTTTTAAGGGGCCTCTCGTCGGAGCACACGTCTCCCAGCTGCACCATCTGGGAACTCCCGGAGAGGTAGGACCGGAACCACTGGAGCGCAGTGCCCCCGATTCCCACCTCTGCCAGGCGTCCCAGAAGGATACCATGGTCTATGGTATCGAAAGCCGCTGAGATGTCCAAGAGCACCAACAGGGACACGCTTCCCCTGTCGATGCTCAGACGGAGATCATCGACCAAGGCGACCATGGCCGTCTCAACCCCGTAACCCGCCCGGAAGCCAGTTTGAAATGGGTCCAGATAATCCGTTTCATCCAAGACCGCCTGAAGCTGGATTGCAACCGCCCTCTCGATCACCTTTCCCAGAAATGGCAGCAGCGAAACAGGCCGATAATTATTATGTACCAGGGGGTCGAGGGAGGGCTTTTTTAGGATCGGTTTTACAATGGCCAATTTAAGATCCGATGGAAATAGCCCATCCCTCAAAGATGTATTAATTATCCGGCGTAACAATAATGTTACCACCGGTCCCCCCTGGGCCGCTAACCACGAGGGACAGGGATCAAGAGAGCAGGTTGTTTTCCGAACACTTCCGAGGATCTTGTCCACATCCTCGGTACTCACCAACTCAAACTGATCCAATTTAACATAGTCCACGGAGGCTCTGGACACTTCTACCCTAGGTTCTGCTATAATGTCAGCGTTCAGACCTTCGCTTATACGAGAGATTTTATCCGCAAAGAAGTCGTTAAACAGGTCACAGCAGGCCTTAGAAGGTTCAAGGATCTGGTTCAGGGCGGGAGGGAGCTCCCTGACCACCCTGAACAACTCTGCCGGACGCGACTCAGCGGACGCAATACGAGCACCATAGAACGAGTTCTTTGTTGCTCGTATTGCCTCTCCGTAGTCCTTTAACAGTTGGTCTAGGAGAGTCTTGTCGTCGAAGCGAAGGTGTTTCCGCCAACGGTACTCTAGCCGTTGCAGAACCCGCTTCCTCGCCCGGAGATCTTCCATATACCAGGGCTTACGTTTGGAAGCGGGCCTGAGAGGGCGCTTGGGAGCGATCCTGTGTATAGCCCTGGAAAGACCGGTATTCCAAATACCGGTGAGGGCATCAACAGAGTCGCCATCATTTCCAACCGCGAGCCCCTCTAAGGCTTCTTGGAACCTCTCAGGTTCCATCAGCCTTCGAGGGTGGACCATCCTAACAGGTCCACCACCCCCGGGGGGGATCTGGGTAGAAGCCTTGATTTTCACCTCTACCAGGAAGTGATCCGTCCATGACAGGGGGGAAACATTAACTATTTCCACCCACGGATTTTCAGCCTCCGAACAGAAGACCAAATCGAGAGTATTACCCGCACAATGCGTAGGACCCTGTATCAGCTGGGGCAGGCCCATGGCTGCCATGGTATCCATGAATTCCCAAGCCGCACCGGATGGAACATGCCTGGCCGTGAGGAAGATGTTGAAGTCGCCCAGGACAAGAAGCCTGGGCGTCTCCAACATCAACTCAGCGACCAGCTGTGTCAGCTCGTTAAGGGAGTCCGCTAATGCACGGGGTGGCCGATACACTAACAGAATCCCTAGACTGTCCCTAGCCTTTAGGGTCAGGTAAATACACTCGATATAGGAGGTCTGTCGGATGTGGTTCCTGGTGAGGGACACGGTGTTCCTATGTACCAAGGCCACACACCCCCCCGCCCACCTAACCTGCGCTGGTCCTTCACCGAGTACCCAGCAGGCAGGGCCTGAGCCCACACAGCGTCCCCTTCAGGCCCCAGCCAGGTCTCGGTAATGCAAGCCAGGTCACACTTAGAGTCCTCCAACAGATCCTGGAGGATGTGGGTCTTGTTGTTAAGAGACCTGGCATTGCACAGGAGCAGCGACAGGGTTTGTGGCACGGTTGGAGTGACCCTCAGGTCCTTCAGGTTGGGAGGGGGACAGGAAGGCGAGATAGATATGATGCATCGATCACGCCTACCCCTGGAACGGAAGTCCCTTCTCCCACCACCATACCTCCCCCTGCCCCACACAACCTCAATTGGAGCTCCAACCACGGAGATGTTATCCCCGGCCCAGGCATCCCCCGCATCCCTATTCTCCCCCCACCCCTCTATGGCTACTAGAGGAGCAGAGGTTAGCCACTACAGGCATCCTCTGCTCCCAGGCTGATCCGAAGCCTCCCGCACCAATAAAAGCTGCACAGCTGCGCAGTTCCGCAGCAGCGGTGCTCCCCAGTTCGTGGGCGGCACTCCCGGGGCGGTGCGCAGATGCGCACCTCCGACACCCCGGGAGGAGGCCGCCCGGCAGAAGGCGCAGTCCTGGCAGCGGCAGCGACGGCGATGGTCCGGCGTGGAGGCAGGAGGCCTCAACTGTTCATGGATACATTTCCAAATTCTGGTCATAACCTATCAAAAATACATGAACAAGAATATGAAGTGATGGCAAAGCTACCTTATTTTCACCCCGAAATCAGTCCCATTGTGTGTCTGCATCTGATTAAGTGTGCATAAAATTGTTACTTCAGTTTGACATAACCTTGATCCGACTTCAAAGACATAGCCACATTACTCTGCATCAGTATGCAAAGGGAAGTTTCAGCACCTATGAGGCTAACTGAGAGAAAGAAGTTTGCAGGATACACTTTCATAGACTGAATCTACTTTGTCGGATGAAGATCTGATTTATCACTAAGGGGAAATCAAGAGCCTTCAAGTAAAAGGCAGTATCATTTTCTCTGGAAATACATTAAATGCTTCATTTAAAAGGGGTAGTAACACTGCAGAGAGCCTCTTGACTAGCTGAGCCACACACACTGCCTGAAATTCAAGACATGGTTTCAGCCATAATCTTTATCCACATTTACTCTCCAAAAAAGGCTCAGTTAAACTCAGTGGAAATTGTTGCATCCATATTTATCAGGCTACAAGGCCGAAATCCTAAACTAGAAGCAGGTTTAGGGAAAATCACAGGACTTAATTTTGAATAAATATGTTCAAGTTAAGCCATAACCTAAGATTCTTGCTATCACATTCCTGTTCTAAAGCACAGAGACCCTGTGCACTCTCATTAAGGAATAAGCTCCCTTGAACACTAACAAAAATTATTTCTAAGTAAACATGAACAGAATTGCGCTTCCACAGCCTTATCTTGTCAGAGATATTATAAATCAGGGTGGAATTGTGCACCCTGCCGGCTGATTGTAGTTTGCTAGGACTCCCTGAATAGCTGGCAGGAAGCTCTCCCTCCAGCCCTTACACTGGATGCATGTCTGTGCCTTCAAGTTGCCTGTCAACTTATTGCAACCCATAAATTTCATAGATTTTTTTAGGCAAGGAATATTCAGTGCTGGGGGGAAATGGCTCCCAAACAGAATCACAACCCCAAAGCCTTTGGGGGTACACTTATCCATTAGAAGGCCATTTCAAAGGGGGCCCAGAGCATTGTGAGAAGCAAAGTAACTTTTTGACCACAATAATGGGGGAACCTCAGATCTTCCATATCTGCCCAAACTTTTTTTCCAAAAGAAGGCATAACATCATTATGTTATGATGGTAATTCAACTAGGGACAGTTTCTCTCCTTCAGTAATGCAACTGACTTTCACATTGTTTTACCATAATGGCCATGTCTAAATGGTTTGTTGTTGTTGTATGCCTTCAAGTCATTTCCAACTTATGGTGACCCTATCGTGGGTTTTTCTTGGCAAGATTTGTTCTGAGGAGGATTGTCATTGCCTTCCCCTGAGGCTGAGAGAATGTGACTTGCCCAAGGTCAGACAGTGGGTTTCATGGCTGAGTTGAGGAATTAAACCCTGATCTTCAGAGTTGCAATCCAACCCACAGACCACTATGCCAAAGGACTTTCCCCTGGCTCATTCCATGCATTTTCTGTGGATGATGAGGTTAAGAGAATTGAACATAACAAGAATGTATTTCATGCCACAGGCCAGTAACTTAGAGCAGTCAGAATTTTTTAAAGGTAACTGAAAGGAAGCCAACTTCCCAGATGCATTGCCACCCTACTACATGCTCTTGTTATCACAATACTAGACAACCAGGTCTACGTAGTTTTACAGCAGATTGAAACAAGTATAGGGACAGATATTTAAAAGCAGTGTTTCATGCAGTAGCTGGCTCGCTTCTGATACAGTGGCTTTCTTCTCTCACTAATTTCTCAATGTGGACATTTCTGATGGAACTCAGACTTGTGATAATTCATGGAGATGGGGCCAGTATTGGTATGCAGTATCCCTAGGCAGCCACTAAGGTGCTTGTTACTGGTGCCTGCATTAGGAGTGACCCAGATTTAAAACTCTCCACCACCTCCATCATACTTTCTGCAGGGGATTGTAAGAAGTATGAATGTCCACTTTATCTAGACCCCCAGCTGTTCAGAACATAGTTGCTGCCTGCCATAATGGCAAGATAACCCCACCAGGAGCCTTCAAGAGTAAGGTCCCCTTAGAAATTTTGAGCCAGCATGGTGTAGTGTTTTGAGTATTGGATGAAGACTCCAAGAAACCAGGGTTCAAATCCTCACTCAGCCATGGAAATCCACTTGGTAGCCTTGGGAAGTCACTCTCTCCCATCCTTAGAAGAAGGCAATGGCAAATCCCCCTCTGAACAAACCTTGCCAAAAGAACTCTATAACAGGGATGCCATAAATCAGAGCCTACTTGAAGGCCCATAACAACAACAAGAAGACATTTTACTAAGGGGCATTCAAATGGCCAGGCTTGTGTACAAATGTTTTATGCCTTTCAACAGTTACATAAGAAGAAAATCCTCAGTCGAACTTTTACTGGCATGCAGATATGTTACTACTAGGAAAAGCTCTGCCTGCTTATTTTTGTCTACCTCACTGCTGTTAAAAATCAAGAGCCACTTCTGTTAAACATGGAGAATTGAACCCTACTGTCAGAACTAATAATGAGTAAAGACCCCTCTGCTTTTGGCATAAAGCAAGAGACCAGCAAAAGGACAGTTTAGTTTCACTCAGGTTTCTAAAAAAACAAGTGCACAGTACTTGCAGATGAGAGTGTTAAAAATATGCCTTCCAAATCCAAGATAAGCTCAAGCACTTTGAACAAGAAAGAAAACTGATAAGATGACAGGAGGATGGAAACAACAAAAGGAAAACAAACAAACAAAAGAGATGGGTTAGGAATGTTACTAGGACCTCCAAAAACCTGATGGGGGAGTGGAGAGGAAACTAAAAGTTTTAACCTAAATCCTATTGTTAGTCCCAGCTAGAACAGTTCTACTGATTCAGTGAGTCTAAAGTGTATTTCACTATGGTCCCAGTCATTCATTGGACCAAATTGGACTTCATACCCTCTAACATTTCACAGATGAAAACCAGGAGATATGTGGCTAAGCAACATGAGAGTGTGGTCAAAATGGCAAAGGTTATTAATGAGGGAGAACAGACAAGCTAGGAGAAGATGCAGCAGTTTGATTTTGCCTGAGTCTACTGGGGTGGGAAATATCCCCCTCTTCTCCTGCCTGCTCAGTTGAATAACTCAATTTGCAGCAACTGAACTAAGCTGAGGACAAAGGAGTAAAGTGGGAGGGAGAAAGTGGGACATTTTAAAAGCATCTGAAAACATTGGGTGACAGAGGAATAATCAGAACTGTCCCTGAAAAACTGGGACTGAAAGAGGGTATGGGATTTAGGCCTATATCAGAAGCTCAATTCAATGTATTGGAAGGTGGATGGAAAATTGGGAGGCTGTCTGTGTTTGAACCATAGTGACCAAGTTTGTTTAGACAGCACCTCTCTAGAATTTTGAAAACATGCATACAAAGCAGTTAAGTAAATTCTAGTTGCAAAGTAAGGCCCCCTCTGTATTGAAGGTACACTGGAAATTTTGAGCCCTCTGAACAGCCACTGGAGAAAAGTAAGTCAGGATCTACTAGTAAATCTTTGGATTATTTGTAGTAAAGTAGCAAGGATTTCTGACTCTCAGTTGTGAGAATTAACCTTCCTCCCACCAATGCATACAGCTGAAAGCTTGGGGGGAACCAGGATCCCATCCAAGTACTAGCCAGGCTGAACTTTTATTATTTTATTTTTATTTAGGTATTTATACCCCGCCCTTCAGCCCTAATGCCTCTCAGAGCAGCTTACAATTATTATTTTTAATCAGACAGTTCCCTGCCCTCAGGCTTACAATCTAAAAGACACAAAACAAAAGGAGAAGGGAATGGTGGATGGAAAGGGGATGAGCTCCAGTGGTTCTTCTCTCCCTCTGAGGCCTGGACCAAGGCAGATGGATTGGAGGGAGGGCTCTTCCTTCTTCCAGGCTAGTAGCCCTGATGGAGCTGGACCTGCCTGGTGAACTCCCTCTCGGGCCGGAAGATGGCAGTTACTGCTTAACTTCCACGATCAGACAGGGTCTGGTGCCTTTAGGATATTTAGGGCCTATTCAATTCTGGTACTGAGAAAAAAAAATCCCAGTGGGATCAAGATTCTTTAAATCTAAGCATGCCCCATTGGGTACATCTTGAGGTTCAAGTAAAACAAAGTAGACCCCACAAGCCTCAGGTCTGCTGACCCATATTCTAAACCCCTTTGTCTTCTGTGAGGGACATGCAGCTACTGAACTGGCATTTTGACATCTTCAGCATTTCATCCCCTCTCTTCTGCCTAGCTATTTATAGAACGGAACTGCATTGCTAGCTGCCAATTCATAAATCAGCAGCATGGGTTGGCCCTTCAGCAGAAATTATATGTAATAAGTGGCCAAGCAAAAAAGATTAATTTTAAATCACCTGAGCCCACTGGCAGTAGTAAGAAATGAACTGAATGTGCACCCACAAGCAACAGCAAATTACTTAAAGTGATTCTCTCATCAAGACCATACCGAGCCAACTCTGATGACCCAACACACACAACTTGCTTGTGTCCCAGACACCTGAACTTCCAGGACCCCACCTGACAATCAATCATCTTATCCCTCAATTGTCTGAACAAAGATGTGAGTGAGCATGTGAATATGGTACAGCTAATACACAGAGACTCTACATCTGGTCTACATGGTAGTTTCTTATGGTTCCAGTCAGTGGAATCAAGGGATCTGTTGTCTAGTGGGCATTTTAAATGCTCTGCTAGAGATCTCTAGGACTGTAGTTCAGGAAAAGTGAAATAAAGCTCTGGCAGGCAATCTTATGTAAGCACCTCATCAGATGACACATCCTAGGATTTTGTAGGATGGAGCCAGGATAAGCGAAGAGGCATGAAACTGGCATAACTGTGAAGTCCAGATGCATTATGAATGGTCAGAGTTAGCAAAGACCAGTACAGAAAGAAGTTACTGATCCCTACCTGTTCATATTGAGTCCTCTTTCCTCCAGTTCCACCCCACCCCCCGAAAAAAATAATCCTTCCAGGGGATTTGTCACATTAGAAAGCTGCAGGTCCCATCATTGCAACAATGTATTTCCAGCCCAAATCACAATACTACCATTAATCCCACCTCTAGACCCCTTGAAAAGATCTGCTACCACAGTGGTTCCACATAACTAGCAGAGGTGCCTTCCTTTTATGGGCAGCTGCTTTATAAGCAAAAAAAGAAAAGAAAAACCAACAAAGCTTCCCTCATCACTGCTTCTCCACATCAGAGAGAGAGGGGAAAAACCTTCCCTGACAGGTTGCTGCCTGCTGTGCAGTTATCAAGTCACAGATCTTTTTGCCCATTGGGAGAAGAACAATCCTAGCCAGGAAGTTGAGTCAGTAATGGCTTTCCTCATAGCAATCCAGGTGGCATTGCTTTATTAGCACAAAAAGTAGAAGATCTCTCACCCTCACAATGCTACCCACTTCCACTTTGCAAAACATCTCCATTATGATTATATGCAGCTGAAGAGAACTCTGACCCTTTTGTTTTGAAAAAAAGAAATAAAATGTTGCCAGCTTTTAAACATACACCCCTAACTGTCCTGATTTGGCAGGGATGACCTGATTACCCCTCTGTAGTCCGCTTTCTCAGCTGCCTTTAAAATATCCCAAGTTCTCTCTTCTCATACTCTCACTTTCCTCATGGTCTTCAGCTTACTTCCATTGCTGCAAACTGGGTTCAAAGTGCAAATGTAAGTTGCACTCCATTTACTCTCCTAGCTTGTGTGTTCTTCATCATTAATAAATTTTGCCATCTTAGCCACAGTCTGATTTTCTTTGGCCACACATACCCCACTTTTCACCTGTGAAATTTTGCATGTTTAAAATATATTTCATATTTTTAATATTTACAGCCTCACAGACATTTCAGTTTCTACAGATTCTAACAAATGTTCAAAGACAAGTCTGGACTGTTGACAGAAGCCAGGGTTGAAAAACTGGACATTTGCCATGGCCCCAAAGTCCTGTAGTAGGCCAGAACTGTGCTGCCATTTCCCCTCCGCAAAGAACATCCAAGCAGATCAGGCAGTGGTGTTGTGTGCCTTCAAGTCATTTCCAACTTATGTTGACCCTATCATGGGGTTGCTTGGCAAGATTTATTCAGAGGAAGTTTGCCTTCCCCTGGGGCTGAGAGCATGTGACTTGCCCAAGATCACCCAGTGGTTTTCATGGCCAAGCTGGAAGACTCAGAATTATTACAGTCTGCATAGCCTGACTCTTTCAGATTATGCAATGCCATTTACATTACTGTACATAAAAGCCTCCTCAGAATTTTGAAGCTAGGTCTCACAACTTGTTTTGTTGTTGTTGCAGTTGTTTTAGACCTGGCCATTTATTGCTCTTGCGTATTCATCAGGTAAGAGCAGATCATTTTTCAGTTGTGAGCAAAAGAGAGATAGGTCCCCTTTTGAGGCATTCCCAATTCTTGCACTTATGGTTAATATATACTTAAGGTTAATATATAATTCATTACGTTGTATAAAATAACTGTTTAACCTCCTCCTTCCCCTCTCCCCAATTAAAAACTATTTATACTCTGATCTTGCACCCTGTCTGTTTGACTGACTATATTTATGACTTACCTTCATTACATTCTTATGCCTTAAAAGAAGGTGCTATATTTTTCTTATCCATATTTATGAATTAAAAGTTTCAGGTAATAAAAGTTATTATCCAGACCAAAACAATTCCACAAGACATTTAAAACCAAATAGAAGGTACAAGTTTTTATCCTTAGTGTTATCTCTCTCTCTCCACACAGACAACTTTTCATGGAGACTTCATTCATTTGGCATTTCAAGCTAAACTCTTTAATTACCAACATTCTTTCATTGCTATTATTATCCTGTATCAATTTCCCATTCCCTTTATATTATAAGAAAGTGATCTTAACAATTCAAATACTACTGAAGTTCTACCATTAATCCATCAAAGAACCATAATTTAGTGTTAAAAGCAGTATTCCCAGCATTTGAAGCAATTACTCAACTTTTCCCAGAAACTGCTATTCAGATCTCTAGGTGTGGCTGGACTACAGCTATCAGAAGCCCTAGTCAACATAGCCAATGAGGAGAGTTGCAGTTCAGAAACATCTGGAGGACTACCCAATTCCCACCTCAGTCTTTTAGAGTGTTTTATGCCTTTTCAGAAAATAGGTCATGCATTACCAAAAAAGAGGGGCAAGAGAGACAGGCAGACTTCCATATGCTAACTAATACCTACAGATGAATATTTTAGGGGCGGGGGGACTTAAAATTTAAATAAAAATGGAAGATATCTCACTGGACCTGCTCTGTTGGTTGTCTAAGAGATGCCAACTGGATGCCAACTATTAATGTATATTTTCAAGGCACCCCACTCTTTCTTCATAGGATTCTTGATCTTTGGACTAGCCAGATCATCAGACTACTATTATCTATACAGCTGGCTACACAATCACCTTATTTATATCTGTTCCATTCAGGATCAATTCCTCTGATTGGTTCTTCACAGCTGCCAGCAATTAGGATTAGCTGAAGAACTTTTGCTACCTGAGGACATAAAGGAAATGACACCTCTCTATACTTCCCTACTTTTCAAGGTGCATAGTACTCAAAGCTAGCCATGTAATTGTGGTAGAGGAAGGAAAAGATGAAAAAATAGAATAATAATAAATTTACAATTGGCTTTCCTTTCATGATACCCCAGTTCTCTTGGTTGAAGTGGCTGCCCCAACTTGCCCAGTTGCAATAACAAGTTAAACCAAACAAGCAAATTTTGAGAGTAATAGAACATCAGATAGCAAAAATACTAGTGATGTGAATATTCTAGCAAGTGTGATCTTGTGTTTAAAGTTAGAGTTGTGGGAGAGCAGGGTCTTCATTTATCCATGGAAACCCACTGGGTGACCTTGGGCAAGTCACATTCTCTCAGCCTCAGAGGAAGGCAGTGGCAAATATCCCTCTCAATAAATCTTGCCAAGGAAACTCTATAATGTCACCATAAGCTGGAGTCAATTAGAAGGCCCATAAACAACAAAACAAAGTGTGACTATTCATAATACACACACACACATATATAATGTGAAATCACAGTTACATTTGCCTTTTTAATGGCAGATGCTCAGGGGGCTTTACTAGTTTTATGAAAGGTACAAATTCAACCAATGCATTTTTTCTTGGCAAAGCCTCATGCACTGATGGTAAAATCCACATTTGCTGAATAGGGGCCTTTTGCACAACTCTCAAAAGCATGGGAACTCTGCTAGAAAAGAGGTGGCAATTTTAATGGAGTCCAATGACTTCCCATATTCAGTAAGACTTGCATATTGGTCCTGGTCTGCTCCCTTTAATACAATACAGCTACATACAAAATTAAGCAGGTAATTTTTTTTCCTGAAAAGGAGATAAATGGCTGAAGATGTTTCACCTGTGCATAACTAGTCACCTTTATTCTGAAATTAATCTCACACTGAGTGTAAAGACACCTCAAGTATTTTCAGGATTTCAGGCATGTCACACATTCCTTAAAGTTTAATGCAAGCCCACATTGAACTCTGAGAGTGAGATCTATCAGTCAGTGGGATGTCTTCGTAAAATGGATAACATCGGGTTGAACAGTGTTCATATTAGATTTCTGTGAAAAAATAATATGCAGCCCAAGCCTGTGAAATGTATGAAGGAATTTCTATGTGGCTTTACATTTCAAATACGCCAAAGCACTTTACAACATTACGGTGTGAAAAACCACAACATACCATAAAGCCATGTAATAAAACTATAAACAGCCATGAAACAATAAACCAATAAAATAGTTAATTAAATTCACTTGGGGGAGCTGACAAGATTAGTGATCAGGAAAATACTTGGGCAAACACAGGGATGAGTCAAGTGATAACTTTAAAAATAACTAGTTTATTTTACCAGAAGCTTTTGTTGACTCCTTCCCACTTATTCAGATGGACATAGATGGACAGTAGATGGGAATCCAGAAAAGCTTTTTCATTAGTCTTAAAAAGATACCACCAGACTCCTTCCCTCTTTTTATAATGAAACAAGCGAACACAGCTGTTTCTCTGAAAATGGACCAAGAAATATTCAAGTAGCAAGAAAAACCCTCTATATTGGGAGCCCTCCACAGAGTCCTTCTCCAGCAGGGAGGTCATTCTATCTGATGGGTGCCATAACAGAGAAGTCCCTCCTCTGTACTGTCAGCAAGTAAAGTTCACTAGGTTGTGGTATCTCCTGCAATAAGACTATATAGCAAAGAGGGTCTCTAACATAGCCTGGTCCACAGCTATTTAGGGATTCATAACTGCTTTGAACTTTTAACCACTTTGATGCATACATAATGACATATTTTGGAGGTAGGACCCAAGTCTAATATGAAATTCATTTATGTTTTGGTAGGACCCAAATCTAACATTTATGTTTTACATACACTGTACACACATAGTCTGAAGATAAGTGTATACAATATTTTAAAATAATTCTTTTTGCATGAAACAAAGTTTGTGTACATTGAACCACCAGAAAGCGAAGATGTTACTATCTTAGCCACCCGTGAAAAACATTTTGGTTTTTTGACTATTTTGGATTTCAGAATTCCGGATAAGAGAGATTCAACCTGTAGTCCAAATATGACAGATAATTTCAAGGAGGAAACAGTCTAGGGTTTGTTTTTTGAGAGGAGATATTGAGCACCCTGCCCCACTCCTATTCTAGGGTCCATGCATACTTCTGTCAATGTCACCCCCTTCTCCACATCTAAGACTCAAATAATGTCTTGGCTGCAATCTGCATTCAAACCCAGAAAACAAATAGATATAATGAAATTTGTTCAGGAAGACATAACAACACAACCTTGTGTATTTTTATGGGAAGTAAGTTCCTTTCAATTCCATCAGTCTTATGCTCCAGTAGGTATATTTAGCACTGAGCTGAACAATGTGATATTATGCATGCCTACTTAGAAATTATTCCCAGTAAATTCAGCAGAGCATATGCCCACAAAAGACAATTTGCTTTCCTGAAGAGATACATAGTACCAAAAGCCAGCCAAATTACTTTGGCATCTGAAGCAGAAAATAAAATAAGTGCTGACTTTTCATGATCACTCCAAACCAAATCAACAAGGTGTATGTCAGTTTCATTTTGCCTAGTGGTAGGGCCAGATTTAGGACTGCAGCTTAAGGTACCTAAGCAATGAACTGCTCTCATTAAGCCATTTATAAAGTGTAACTTTTAAATAAGTAGTCTAAAGCAGTACTAGAGAGCTAGTGTGGTGTAGTGGTTTGGGTTTTGAACTAGGACTCTGGAGACAAGGGTTCAAATCCCTGCTCAGCCATGGAAACCCACTGGGTGACCTTGGGTAAGTCACCCTGTCAGCCTCGGATAAAGGCAAAGGCAAACCCCCTCTGAAGAAATTGTGCCAAGAAAACCCCTAGAGTTGCCATAAGTTGGGAATGACCTGAAGACATACAACAGCAACCAAAGCAGTACTATTCAAAGTGGTGATACACAGACCAGTGCTAGTTTATGAGTCATCTGCTAATTATTTGTTGTGCATTTCCAGGAAATTATGCAGATACAATAATAATGTGGAACAAATATGTTTGCCACATTGGGGGGGGGGGGCTGCCAATCTGCCACATCAGATACTTTGAGAAGAACTGTGTAGTGGAGTGTAGTTGGGTCTCCCTCCCTAGAGGTCTTTAAACAGAGGCTTGATGATCATCTGTCTGGGATGCTTTGATTGTGATTTCCTGCATGGCAGGGGGTTGGACTGGATGGCCCTTGTGGTCTCTTCCAACTCTACAATTCTATGATTCTATGATTCTATGAACTAAGGCAATGGTCCTCAAATGGTGTATCAGAACCCCCAGGGGATGCAAAATTTTCTTGGGGTGGGGGGTGGGGTGAGACTTGGAAGCCCTGATCCCTCTTCCATCTCCTTTTCCCAAACTTTTGTATGTGTAAAATTTGCACATGTGTTGAGTTAAATAAAACTGTTCTAATTTGAACAATGTTATTTCATTACAAACTGTTAAAATATGACTATACATGAATGTGCAAAAGAAAATATGCACACTAAATAAACAAAATATGTTTAATCATATAGTATGTAGAGGAGTGGTGCATTGTTCACATGTAGATGTAAAAAAGGGTCTCAAGAGTAAAAAGTCTGAGTACCACTGCCCTAGGAAATAAGATGTGGTTAGTATCACAGATCCAGCAGATGGCACCAGACGCCCATCCTTGGTCACTTTGGAGGTGGTGGTGGTAGTAATATTTATCTGTTAAACAACAAGAACTTGTGGCACCTATATGTTTTGCTATCTACCATCTCATTTTAAAAAGAGATTAAAAGAAGTTGTAGTTATATAGTGATGACCATCACCATCTCCACTAAAAAAATTAGTGGTTCAGATTACATCATTAAAATCATCATGTTTTTAAAAATAATCTCCTAAATGGTTTTAACACCTTTACCTGATGAAGAAACCAAGAGAGCTTTGAAAACTTGCATTATGTATTTGTATATTTTGATTAGTCAAATATAGGTATCACTGTTTTGTGGATTCTGGAAGTTATTTGTACTTTGCTGTGTGGCCAACAGGGCTATCCCTGAATACATTTCCTGAGCATCATTAAAAATAAAATTTAAAAAATCATTAAAATCATAACTATGGACAATTTACACAATAAAACCATTAAAACCACCAGTTTATAAACATTTAAACTATTTCAAAAGCCACTCTGAACAATGAGGATGGGAACTGACTGAAGGGAATGTAGTCCACAATTCAAAAAAATAAAAACGTTTTCATAGTGAAGATATTCTCAAGAGGCCCTTTCCTGAAGATCGTATCCTCTGGACAGGTTCATAACCAGATAGGTAGTTAATCCAGGGCCCAAACTGTGCAGGATTTTAATGGTAAAAACAATACTTTGAACTAATCTGAAAAGCAAGTGGTGTGGTTGGCACATGCTGCAGCCATAGAATTGGAATACATAATCCCTGAGATCCTTCTGTTCTGAATGTTTTTAAAACAGTTAGCTTGATTCTCAGCATTTCTCACTGCAGCTGTAGTATTTGAGGGAAGAAGAAACCTATTTAATTAAATATGTTAAACCTATAAATGATGGGGGGGGGGGCGGCAACTTCAGATGATCCACAGGCTAATTTTGTTCCAAGAATCATACCATGGACAGCTCTCTCACTCCAAAATATGGGATTTCTCTATATTGCCCCCAAACTAGAATAAATGTAAGGTAATTTCTGGGTTTAAAAATGCACCACAAAAGCATGTAGACATGTGTATACATACTCAAGCAAGTCCCTCCAGCTTGCTTTAGAGGAAAATCACCATTCCCAGAGCATTCCAGGAACATCGGTTCTCCTTTTTGATATTCTCTCTCTCTCTCTCTCTCTCTCTCTCTCTCTCTCTCTCTCTCACACACACACACACACACACACACACGGCAGGGCATTTGTAAAGAAATGATTCCTGGGTGCCCTTTCTTCCATTCAAAAGTTTTGTGACTTGAAACGTCTTCACTACATACAATCTTAACATTTAGATTTTGTTGAAAGAGTGTGTGCATCTCTGTGTGTGTGTGTGTGTGTGTGTGTGTGTGTGTTTTAAAGGAGAAAGTCAATTCTCCTTTTTGAACAACACCCCCAAACCCCAATACATTGTAATAAATTGTTCCTGGGTATCCATTCTCCCATTCAAAAGATTCCTAAGAAGAAGTTTCCCTTGCATATACAATCCTAATATTCAGATTTTGTTGGAAGTTTTTTCCCCTAAAGGGGAATGTACAGAGCGTAAAATGTCAATAATATAAAGAGTTTAAAATAATAAACACATCAACATCCTAGCAATTTTTATTACCCTTCCCCCCCACCAGAAAATACCCAAATTAAAAAGAAAACAAATCCTTAGAACCCTTAACAAAGCTTAGAAAAAAATAGTTTAGAAAAAGACAGTTGATCTGGACTTGTAAAGAGATGTATTCATGGATTTATTCATTTTATTTTTATATTTGGTTTGCAGTAATTTGTAGAAGACATTTGGAAAGGGGTGAAAATGGCACAGTTCACTCGTGATGTTGTATGTGTCCGTCTATCTTCAGCGGCTGTTTAAAAGCCAGGGCTGGGTGTCCATTTGGACACACAATTATCACTTTTAAAATTCCTTCCAGGAGGGGCACTGAGAGGTTCTCAGGAAGGCAATAAACATGGTGACGGCCATGTATTGTTCACCCATGGTGCAAGCCTGTTCAGGCATTATTTACATAGCTAAATGAACACATTGGCCAGAATGTGCCACGGCAAGTAGTTCTAGTTCCACTCTCAATGTTTCACCCACAAGCACTCTATTGTTCCTTTTACTGACATTGATATGTTCATGGGAGCTATAACATTTTTACATATACAAAGTACAGAAAGAGACGGTGGTAACACCCTCCTATTACCAGCTATGTGATGCCCAGAATCCTGATGCACAGGTATACCTCAGTGGTGATTCCCACTACCTTTTAAAGCGGATCGCAAATCGGTTTGAACCGGTTCAAATAAACCTGGTCCCCACTTGAATTGATTCGGAGAGGGGGGAGGCATGTGCTAGACCCATTTAACTCACGTCTTTTTGATGCCGATGTTTTCCATGCCTTTTCTGATAAATCGATTCTGTGCAAGTGTGAACCAGATGCGGATCAAGATCGGTTTAAATTTGCCCTTCGCTGGAGCGTGTCCATTTTGAACCGATTCATTTGTGAATGTGAACCACAAGTGGGTTATTTTACAGGGGGGGAATGCAATTGGGTCAAATGTAGTGGAAACCACGCTGCGCTGTTGAATCGATCCATCGATTCAGATCGCAAACCACTTTTTTGTAAGTGGGAATGAGACCTCAGTTTCCAAAGTAGATGTGTTCATGGGCATTCTCTTTTTAAAAAACAATTTGGTACTTGAGGCACAAATAACTTGGAACAAAAAGAGGTAGGTTCCTACAGTACAAAAAAAGTTGAACAATTCAATATGTTTCAACAAACTTTTTACTCAAAAGTAACAATATATGCATTTGAAATGAAACCACTGGGCCAGTTAAGCCTTGCATAATTAAAAAAAACACAACTTTCTAGAGACCACTTGAGGTTTCTTTCAAATTTCTGGCAGGGATGATTTTCTTTCATCAACCTCCACTTTTGGTTTCCATTCTGGTGGCCAAATTTATAGAGCTATGCTTTCTAGTGTAAGCTGGGGAGACAGGCTTATCTGCTGTCCCCTTTTCTTTGTTTTGTTTTTCATGGATGCTTACTAAAAAATTCAGGGGAGCTGCTGTTTACTTTGCTGGTCACACACAGCTCTAGTATGATCACCTACAGTCAATTCTTCCTCACATTAAACTTCATTGCATTATTTACTGCACGATTTTCCTCCATTCCATTTATTTGCAGCATGCTGGCAGGCTTGTCTGCTGCTCTGACCTTTCCCTCTCTGTCCTGCTAGTCATTCATACATGCTCAGAATGGGATTCTGGAGGCAACTGCAGTTTACCTTGCCTGTTGTAATTACCCATTTTGACATAATAAATTCCCTCTTCTAAAGAATCATTAATGGGATAGAAGCCCTGTCCTTTACTTCATCTGGCAGCCTTAGCTGAGGCTGCATCTGCGCTGATGCGGAAATAATGCAGTCTGACACTACTTTAACTGCTATGGCTCAGTGCTAGGGAATTCTGGGATTTGTAGTTTTGTGAGCTATTAAGCCTTCCCTGTCAGAGATGGAGAAGTTCAGTTTGATACTGCTTTAACTGCCCTGGCTCAGTGCTGGGAAATCAAGGGAACTATAGTTTATTCTGGCACCAGAGCTCTCTGACAGAGAAGTATTATTGTGTCAGAAAACTAGAATTCCCAGAATGCCCTAGCATTGCGCCAGGGGCAGCATTGCGCAGGTAGGAGGAGAAGCGCCTTGCTGCGCCTGCCAGCCCCACTAATGAAGTTGTTCCCCCTAGCGGCGCCCAGCAGGAACGGCGGGTCTTGGGCGTTCCTTCCTTCCCGCCGAAGGGAGGGAGGGAGGGAGGGAAGGCGAAGCTCCGCCCCCTGCCTCAGTCGGCCTTTCATTTCGCAGAGGGAAGAGGCCGCGCCGCTGCGTTCCGGGGACCAACAATAGCAGCAGCGACGATGCCGGTGGGTGACTCTGAAAGATGCCCCCCGGGAACACAGAGCTGGAGGGAGGGTTCCGCTGGGGACGCAACGTCACAAAGGGAGCTTTGCTTTCAGGAAGAGATTATTATTACTATTACTATTATTTTTATTTTTATTTTTCTATATAAGATTCCTGTGCGCATATATTTATGTATATATTAAATAAATATATATATATATATATATATATACACACACACTACACACAGACATATGTGTGTGTATATATATATATATATATGTGGCAACATTTCTCTGTTGTATGCCTCCAAGTCCTTTATGGAGACCCTAAGGCTGTGGATCTATCTATCAGAGGGTTTCTCTTCCCAAGTTTCTTCAGAGGAGTTGGGGGGTTGCCATTGCCTCCCTCTGAGGCTGAGAGAGTGTGACTTGCCTAAGTGGGTTTCCGTGGCTGAGCAGGGATTCGAACCCTGGTCTCCCAGTCTGGTTTGAGCCCTGAGTCCAAGGCTCAAACCACTGCTCCACGCTGTCTCTCTAAAAAAGAAGAAGAAGAAGCTTGCATCGTGTATTTTGTGCATTTTGGTTGGCCCCATAAAGGCATCGTGCTGGTTTTGGTGGGGTTTTGGATGCTGTTGTGCTTTTGCTACTATGGGGATATGTTGCCTTAAAACTGTTTTTAAAGACTGTGGGCGCTGAGGTGTGTTCTGAGCATTTAAAAAAACCTTCCCCTTTCACTCATTTGTCAAAAACCATGTTTGCTATTGGCGTCATTAATAGTTCAAATATGACCCCAAAGCCAGCCCAGTTAAACGTTTTAACTGCAAAAAGGTTGAGCTGCAGTGTGTCAGTCCAAAATGACATCTGTTTCAGTGGAGGTCCATGGGTGAAGGTTCATTTCTGAGGTGCCATATAGTTTTTTTTAATTATTATTATTATTATTATTATTATTATTTATTCATATCACGCACCTTCTCCCAAGGCTGGGACTCAGGGCGGCCTTTATTACCTTTTTTTCGTGCCCCATGAATCCTAAAAGTCAAGATTTGGGACATTTTGTTGGTTTTGAAGAGAAATGTTGCCACCATTTTAATTAAAAGCTTCTATAGATGAACCTAAACATCATTATTATTATTATTATTATTGAAGCACAAATAACACCTTTCCATTTTCCTCCCTTAATGATGAATGTTTTAATTATGTTTTTAATTGTTTTTAATCGTTTTAAATTATGTCTGTTTTAATCTTTTGTTTTGCTTTCGGTTTGAATTGTACGTTTTATTAAGTATCAGCACTAAGCCAGCTTGAGTTTCATTTTGAGAATAAGAATGAGATATAAATCCAATAACATTTAACCTATTCTAGATGTTGTTTTTGGCCTTTTGGATCAGTGTCCACTTTGTCAGGTTTGTACCATTATAAATATGTTAAGTTGCACAAAGACTTTGTTGACTCAGTCCAGTTTGTGACTTTCTGGAGCTCCCAAAGGGTTCAGAAATGTAACTAGAGAAATCAAATGGATCATTCAAGATGTGGTGAGAGACTGAGAACTAATCTGCACCATAGAAATATTCAGTTTGACACTGCTTTCACTGCCTTGGTTCAGTGCTATGCAATTCTGGGAGTTTTGTCATTTTTTGAGACATTTAACTTTTCCTGTCTGAGAGGTCTGGTGCCACAACAAACTACAAATCCCAGGATTCCATAGCCACCATTGCAGTTAAAGCCATGGCAGTTAAATCAGTGTCACACTGCATTATTTCTGCAGTGCACATCACACCTGTGAGAGAGAAGCAGCAAAACCCATAGCAAAACTATCAAGTGAAGGCAAAACAAACTAAAGAGTTTGTTTTTCCCCAAGAAATGAGAGGTAAAGATTTTTCTTGAAAGTGTCTGTTAGTAGGAAGTTCGCCAGTGCAGTGATTACTTCCAACAAGCAGCTGTGCCTCAAGATAAGCCTGACTTAAAACGCCATATGAACTTTAAGCTCAGATCACAGTCCATTGAGGGACTCCCCCCCATTGAGGTTTGTAACCTGCTGCCCCTCTGATGCTGAAATCATTTCCTTTTAGAATGGGGACTTAAGTGTAGGAAACACTGGGAAAACAATTGTTTTTGGACTCCCAATTTAAAGTCTTCAAGCCAGAATAGCATTGGTTGATCATACTAGTTGTGGAAGTGTAGTTCAGAGTCCAAAAAACTGACTTCTCTAAACTCTGGTTTCAGTGTTTCTATGCCAAGCACTTAGAATCAGTTTAAGGGTCGGTCCTTGACTGTGTTACATCAAAACTGCAATCTAAATTTGTTGTAGGGTGCCTTTAAGTTGTTTCTGACTTCTGGCGACCCTAAGGCAACTCTATCATGGAGTTTTCTTGGCAACCTCAGAGGAAGTTTGCTTTTGCCTTCCTGAGAAGCTGAAGGGTGTTACTTGCCCAAAACCACCCAGTGGGTTTCATGGCTGAGCCAGGAATTGAACCCTGGTCTCCAGAGTCATAGTCCAATGCTCAAGCCACTATGCTGCTTCTACACTGTAGATTACTTTTAGGCAAAAAGTGTTAAATCATGAGCTGCAAGGCCTGCCTGAGCTATCCTCACAGTGAGCAAGAAATGCGAAAGAGCTCCTTCCAGAACTTTGTCTTGTTGTTGTTAACTGCCCTCGAGTCGATCTCGACTCATGGTGACCCTATGGATGGGACATCTCCAAGATCCTCTGTCTTCCACTGCTCTGCTTAATTTCTGCAACCACAAACCTGTGACCTCCTTAATAGAGTCCATCCATCTGGAATGTGGACTTCTCTTCCTACTTCCCTTCACCTTTCCCAACATTATTGTCTTTTCCAATGAGTCCTTCCTTCTCATGATGTGTCCAAGTACAACAGCCTCATTTTGATTATCTTGGCTTCCAGGGAGGTTTCCAGATTGATCTGCTCTAGGACCCATTTGCTTGTCCTTTTGGCTGTTCATGGGATCCTCAGCATTTTTCTCCAGCACCACATCTCAAATGAATGCATTTCCCCCCTATAATCGTTCTTAACTGTCCAGCTCTCACATCACTGGAAGGGATCAAGACTCAAGGTTGCATGTACAAGCTTAATTTGCTGTAGCATTCACAGTTTTTGGCTTACAAACTCCAAATCCCCCAGCTGACATGACCATGACTGCAGTTCCAATTGGCCATGCTGACTGGGAGATTTTGGGAACTGAAGTCCAAAAAAATAATGTTTACAAACACTAGTAAGATTCAGCTGGCAGTCTGGTTGGGTTTTTGGTTATAGAATGAGAGGAAGCACGATCTTGTCCTCAGGGGGAGCAACATGTCTTGGGCTGGCCCTGAATATGGAATTGAACTGAATCCTTTGAAAAATATCAGGAGTCTGGCTTTTCTTATGGCATGAAGGCTTGTGTACATTTTTGACTCTACCATCTGCAACACCTATCTAAGTATCTGGCTTGGATGCCTACTGTATCTCCAGTTTCACCCCTGTGAATTGCGTCTTTAGTGGTACCAGGAAAAACCGGTTAGTCATTCAAAGGCTGACTCTTTATTCCCAGGCTGCCCTGTCAACTGTAGAATAGTGCACAGAAACCCTCAGCTTTCTTGGGGTTGGCCTGTTTACCAGGGATGCAGGTTTTGCCAAGTTTTATTAATCCCAAACTTATTTATGATCCATCCAGAGAAAGGACAGAATATCATTAACCTTTCTTACCCACCCACTTCTTGTTGTTCAGAGACTGCAAGCAGAACATGAAGAGAACTTTAGGGCTGTAGGCAAAACCTTCAAACTAAACTGCAATGATTTATTGATTGTGCTCAAAGATAACCTTCAGAAATGTACACAGATTGTATATCTGTCTTTTCCCAGTCATATATGAAGGTTAGATTGTATACCTTAGAAGAGCAATCAACGTTTTAAAACTGTTTTAAATTGTAAGCTCTTTATATTAAAGCATAGGGCTTTGTTTGTTTGTTTAGTTTTAAACTATGTATTAATTTTTGTTCACAATTGAATGCAAATTCAATCTGTTTTCTTTTTAATAGTTCAGTTAAAATTGTTGTTGTCTTCCTCTGAGGCTGAGAGAGTGCAACCTGCCCAATGAGTTTCCATCCCGAAGCAAGGATTTGAATTCTGTTCTCCAGAGTCATAGTCCAGCACACAAACCACTACTACACCATGCTGGCTCTCTGGTCAAAATTAACACTCAGCCTTGAAAACCCACTGGATGACCTTGGGTGAGTCATACACTCTCACTCCCAGAAGACCCCATGATAGGTTCACCCTTTAGGTCACCATAAGTCAAAAACTACTTGATGGCACACAACAATAACAAAATTATATCTACACTAATATCTCAAAATTAGGGGTCCTCTGTCTAAAAAAAAAAAATTAAACACTGCTTTTAGGTTAGTAAAGAACCAATGTACTGTACTTTGAGGAATCAATATACTTTGGTGTGATGGCATACAGAGTTAACAGAGTTGATAGAGGTTGATTCTCCCTTACCCGGAATTCCAAAATCCTCAATATTCAAACATTCAAAATTGTCTACATGGGTGGTTGAGATAGTGCCACCTTTGCTTTCTGATGGTTTAGTCTGCACAAACTTTTTTTGCACAAATTTATTAAACATACGGTGTAAAATTACTTTCAAGCTATTTGTATAAGGTGTCTATGAAACAAATGAATTTTGTATTTAGATTTGTCTCATCTCCAAGATATCTGATTCTTTACACATATGCAAATACAGGTATTACAAACTCTGAAATCCTTCTGGTCCTAAGCAGTATGGATAAGGAATATTCAACTTACACTAGGGAGGTAGAAAATGACATGTCATCATGGAGGCATTGTGGTCCACACACAGGAGACTGAACATGCTGGATATGACATCCAGCTTGGATTGTGGCTGTAATGTCAATCTTCCTCAACTAGGATCCCTCATCTTTGTGGGGCTGCAGCTTCCTATATCCATGAACAGTATGTCCATCAGCTATGCTGGCTGGAATGATGGGGTTTGTAGTTCAAGGAAGTATATACCAGGTCTACCAGGACAATCCAGCTGTAGTTTGCTCATATCTGTAGCTTGGACCATTTACTTTCCATAAAAAGGAGGCTTTCCTTTACAGTATATTAAAATAATTCTTTGTTCAAACAAAATAATCTCTTGCTTCTGTAAAGGTCTGGGGCTACAGTTGTTTCTGAAACAGATGTTACAGCCAGGTAAGTTTTTGAGAACATGTTCCCTTTCCTTTTTGGGGAAAAAATTACTTTGTGTTACTGGTTGGGAATAAGATTAAGGCAACACAGAAAAGAAAGCAAAAATGAAACAGAAAGTAACAATAATAGAAGGAAGTATCAGAAATGTTCTAATTTCTTATAAATGGTTATGCAATTGTGTTTAGGAAATGTAAACACAATGAAGAACCAATGGAATTTGGCCAATAAGCTTTCTTCCAGCTGTCAAAAGTTGTTCTGGCCACTGAAAATATTCTTAAAGATATTTTTGTTTTGAACCCAACATTATGCTTGTTGTTATGTGCTTTCAAGCTGACTTCACTTATGGATATCCTGTCGTAGGGTTTTCTTGGCAAGATTTGTTCAGAGGGGGTTTGCCATTGCTTTCTTCTGAGGCTCAGAGAGTGTTACTTGCCAAAGGTCACGCAGTGGGTTTCCATTTCTGAGCAGGGATTCAAACCCTGATCTTCTGGAGCCTTCATCCAACATCCAAAACACTATACCATGTTGGCTAGCTATGCTGTGGAGACATAATTAACAAGAATCTGAAGTTGTGTTTTGTAAAGATTTTGAATGTGCTGAATATGACATCCAAAGCAACCTTTGATGTTAGCCTGCAGCACCTTTCAGACATGTTATGCCAGAGCTCCCATCATCCTCATCCAGCATGGCCAGTGGATGAGGAGGGGGAAAGTTGTATTCCCACCAGATTTCAAGGGCAGAGTGTTGGCTACTAGCTTGGTTTTATTTCATAGTTGTACCATTGCTGCACAAAATCTCTTTCAATAACTTTTCTAATCTTTCTTCTGATGCTTTCAGAAACATGAGTTCTTCGTAGACATGACCTGTGAAGGGTGCTCCAATGCTGTAACCCGTGTTCTCAACAAGCTGGGAGGTAAGTCATACTTAGCATACTCTAGAGCAGGGGTAGGCAATCTTTTTGAGCCGGGGGCCGGGTTACTGTCCCTCAGACAACTGGGGGGCTGAAGCCAAAAAATAAATAATTAAATAATTTTTTTTAAAATTTAAATAAATAAATAAACCGGGAAAAATGTAGGACAACATTTTCAAATGGTGGACACTTTTTTTAAAAAAAGTGGAGGACATGCAAAAAAATTGCTGATTTTCAAAAAAATGTTAATATAAATGCATGTTTCTGAGGCGTCTATAGACAATTGCCCCCCTTGCCCCTGTGTGCAAGAGGCCAAATGCCCCGGCGGCAATCGGTGGCAGGACCGGGCTGGGGCCGGTCCCAAGGCCTTGCCGGGCCGCATCCGGCCCACGGGCCGCAGGTTGCCTACCCCTGCTCTAGAGTCTGAGCCCTTGCAGCTTGTTGATATTGTAAGCAGAGGGTGAAGCAAATGAGGTCCTCTTGCTGAAAGGGCAGGTCACTGCCATTTGAATTGTTCACCAAGCTGATGTTCCCCTCAAATATTAGGCAGCCAGTCTCTTGCAATGTGGATTCCTGTTATCAAGGCACTGCTCTAGAATGTGAATTTTTAAAATCTTGTATATTGCAGTAGTGTCTTGCTTGCATATCATATTCATTACACCAACTTGCTTTAATTTAAAACAGGGATAAGAAATGTGTGGCTCAGCTATTACCAGACTGCATCTATCATCCTTCGCCACTGGCTATATTGCCTGTGGCTTTTGGGAACTGCAGGCTGACAACATTTCCCACCCAACATAAAACTTGTTCTTAGTACTGAAACCTTCACTTCTTTCCCTGTCGTAGCTAAAGCAGCAAGCAGCTTGTTGAATGCCGCTTTACTCCTAATGTAGGTAGTCAGTCAGTAACTAATTATTGATTCTTGACAAGTTGTGTTTACTTTATGTCCCATAAGTCTTTGAAAGAAGGTTGATCTCCTTTATGATGAACAAGCAGATTTCCTCTTCTATACTGTGCCATTTTTAACATCAAATGCTTGCTCCTATTCACTGATGGTTCCCTGTAACTCTTGGTTGTTTCTACAGGAAGAGATCCAAGCCCACTACAGTCCTTAACTTACCTGGTGACCAATCACCTGCCCAAATGATGTTAGGTTGATTTTTGTAAGACTGAAGGATATCCACAGCAAGGACAATTTGGCAAACTAAGGTTTTCCTGCACTGAAATTCCTTCCCTGTAATTTCCATATGTTTCTGTAATTCCAATATGATTCAGAAGCATATGAATTTCCTTCTGTGAACAAGCATTAAGAAGCAGACTGTATATAGGTGTAACTACCTATGTGTAAGGTAGGAGTCATAGAATTGAATGGCTGATATGCATAGGACCCGGAACAATGGATGCAAGCTACAGGAAAAGAGATTCCACCTCAACATTAGGAGGAACTTCCTGACAGTAAGGGCTGTCCGACAGTGGAACAAACTCCCTCAGAGTGTAGTGGAGTCTCCTTCCTTGGAGGTCTTTAAGCAGAGGGTGGATGGCCATCTGTCGGGGATGCTTTGATTTGGACTTCCTGCATGACAAGGGGTTGGACTGGATGGCCCCTGTGGTATCTTCCAACTCAACAATTCTATGATTCTATGAATTCAGTACTGGGCATCAAGAAAATGTACATCACTTATCCATGATGAGGGAATTGTGCAACCCTGTCCACATGCTTATCGACACTCAAAGGAGTCTTAACAGATTAAAGTCTAAAAGACATTTCACATCTCTTGTTCAAAACAAATCCTGCCTATTTCCTCAGCTATATCTGTGCTCTCCTCATGTTATCCAGTGTCCTCTGTGGGCACATGCATGAACTCATGCACATTCTGAGATACATGCACATAAGTAATCTTTGAACCTTGGTCGGTCATGTATCTCACTAGATTTGTCTTAGTAACACAAAGAAAAACAAGCAAGGAGTTGTTTCTCAGAGGAGTTTTTGTTTAACGCACACTGAATTGAAAATATACACAGTGTTCTCCTTGGGGAACTGGCACAGTGGCAGCATACATAGAAGTGTTGCTTGTGAGTTAACTAGCTTCTGAAAATAAAGCAAAGGACTAAATAAACAAAATACAGATCTGTGTGCCAGCCTTAAATGTGGAGAAAATAGCGTAAAGGGGTGGACTTGCATGGAGCAGGCATAAACTTAGAAAAACTAGCTTCTAGTTTCTAGTGGCTACCACAATAGAAGCTAAGCACATTGGAAAATTCAAGGCTTTTCAGAAAATAGAGAGGAAGGAGAAGAAAGGTCCAAGATCCAAAACACACTGGAGAAATAATCCAGCATGAGATTGCTTTAACTGCTCTGGCTCAGTGCTAGGAAATCTTGAGAACTGTTGTTTATTGTGGCACCCAAGCTCTCTGACACAAAGGCTAAATGTCTCACAAAAATCAGTTCCCAGAATTCCCTAGCACTGAACCAGCACAGTTAAAGTGGTCTCAAACTGGATTATTTCTGCAGTATGTTTTGGACCTAGGATAAATATAAAGCCCTGTGGATGTTTGTCTTTGAGTATGGCATTGTCGTTGTTAACTGCTGTCAAGTCAGCTTCGACTTATGGTTACTCAGAGACCTCCAAGTCAACCTATCATCAACAGCCCTGTTCAGGTCTTGCAAACTCAGGGCCATTGCTCCCTTCATTGAGTCCATTCACCTGGAATTGCAGTTCAGGCCAGGGCTTGTTATAAGCTTTGGTCCTAGTATTTAAGGCCCTGCTCTTTAACCTCCCCCTGTATTTGGCAGCTCGGCTAGCATGGTATGTACCTTCTAGAAATTTAAGATATGCAAACTTCTCTTGTTCTTCCTCCAGTTCTTTATTTTAAACAACTTCTGTCTCATCATACTGCTCTCAAAGATTTCAGTAAGCAGAAAAGATTTCAGTAAGCAGAAAAGACTTCAGTAAGCAGAAAAGGCCACCAAATTAGAAAGAACACAAAGAGGATTTTTTAAAAAAAAAATGGAGATACAACGTGGTCTCAGGTCTTCCCACTGAACTAGCAGGAAAGACTGGACTGAAATCATTGGCTTTCCCACAAAACTGGAATGAAATATCTTTCTAGACATTCACACAGGACTCAGAAGGAGAGCAGGGACAGAAGTGGAGGCTTCAGAAGGTGGTGGACTCTTTAGAAGTCTTCAGAGTGTGGATGTCTTTTGGGACTGCTTTAGTGGTGTATTCCTGCATGACGGGATTGAATTCAACAGTCCTTGAGGTCCCTCTGTAATTCTGTGTGGGAGAAAAATGAGCCCCAAACGATAATTTGCTATTCAGAAATACTTTGTTCTGGTGATGCAGTCCTAAAGAAGGGTATACTGAAACTCCTGGGGTAATGTAAGGAAAGAAAGAGTCTTCAAGCTACTCAAGCAAAAAAGAGAGCTTGGAAATGGTTTAATACAGCTTGATGGCAACATACAGTGTGGTGCAAACAGGAACAGATCAACAATATGATGCCTTGGTTGTTTTTGTTGTTTGTAATCTTTTTCTGGAGAGCAAAGAGCCCCCCCTGACACCGATATATTTCTCCGATTAATACAAAGATGTATACAAGGCAAACCAAAGGTTTGTAATGGAATAGAGCAATGACCAGTCTTAATAGTATGATTTTTCTTTGGTTTGAGCATTGGACTAGGACTCTGGAGACCAGGGTTTGAATCCTGGCTTGGCTATGTAAACCCACTGAGTGGCCTTGGGCAAGCTGCACTCTCTCAGCCTCAGATGATGGCAATGGCAAATCCCCTCTGAAAAAACTTGTCAAAGAATCCCATGGTAGGTTCACTGTAGGGTTGCCCTAAGTTGGAAATTACTTGAAGGCACACAATAACAAAGGTTAACCAAGATAGGGACTCCCTATAGGTACTTTTACCAGCTGAAGGATACCTTGTAAGGAATATGATTGTCTCACTGTGTATTCACCTTCAGCTGATCCATAGGAAAATTTGGAGAGGATCCTTACTTGTTGATCCTTTTTCTCTGTTGTGCTGACTATACAAGCCTGGCTGTGGCTCCATTTGGCTTTGTTGTGGTGACCCTAATTATGGCTCCATTCTTGGCCATATTTGTTCAGAGAGGATTTGTCCTCACCTTTCTGTGAGGCTGAGAGAATGTTACTTGCTCAAGGTCACTGAGTGGGTTTTCATGGCCAATCCAGGATTCAAACCCTGGTCTCCCAGTATCCTATTTCAACACTTAAACTACTAGACCATGCTAGCTCTCTCCCATTTGGAATCACTTGGTATTTTGTTCTGTGCGAAAGGCATCATTGTCCCCAGTCCTTCATCTGAACACATTGGAGCAAAAACATTCAACTTGCTTTCCATGGAGTCTGAGCTGAGACTGACTGGTCAGGAGCAGGATTTTGACATTAAGAATATAATTGCTTGTGAATTTCCCATATATATTCAGTCACTATAGGACTGTTAGCTTTTGGCCTGATCCAGCATGATTCTTGGGTTCCATTTTGTGAGTCTGCAGGGAATACACAGTAGTGGGTTGTTTTTACTTGCATTATCCCTTTGATGTAATGGTATGACATCCAAAGTATGACTCTTAAACATGTTGGATATGGGGATTTCATGCTATTTTCTACACAAGTGTGACTTCTGTTTTGAAACTCACTAATATTTGTAATGTTCCTCCAAATGAAAATTTCCTCCAATACAGGAAGCCCTTGCTTATCTGATAGGTTAGGGACCAGAGGACTGTCCAAAAGTGGAATCCTTTGAAATGCAGAAACCAGACTTTTTAGCATGCAAATGCAAGACTGAACACTAGGTGGTGCCAGGTTGACTAAGAAAGGAAAAACAGCACACTGTTTCAGTAGATTCAGACTGGCGTAGGGCTGCATAGAGCTGCAGAAGAGAGAGAAAAAGCAGCAGCAGTGGTCAAAAGAGCAGACCAGGGGCCGAAAGTACAGTATAGGGCTATAACTTAGATCTGTCAAAAGAAGCCATTGAAAAGAGAGGGATGCTTGTATAGAAAAATAGCATATAGGATAGAAAACTATGCTACCTATCCTTTTCTGACCATTTTCTTTGTAGAAATTTCTTTTTGTCTGGTCAATGACATTTAGTCATGTGGGCCCCCACCCGCAGCTTGGCTGGTCACAATCAAGATGTGGATTCACCACTTCTGGGAGAACTAGGTTTACAATTTCATGGTGAAGCAGGCACTGGTTTACATTTTTTTACACCAGATTTCATTTTTTAAAGGAATAATTTACATTTGCAAAAGGATCTTGCTTTCCCATTTCTCAAAATAAAACAATTACCTTTTATTGCTTGAAAAAGCCATTTGAATGCAGTAGAATCATAGAATCGTAGAGTTGGAAGAGACCACAAGGGCCATCCAGTCCAACCCCCTGCCATGCAGGAAATCTCAGTCAAAGTATATCCGACAGATGGTCATCCAGCCTCTGCTTAAAGACCTCCAAAGAAGGAGAAAGAGTAGCTCATGGCACAGCATGCACCAGTTTTAAACCATGCAATATTCTTCCACCTTTTGATGAGCTATATCCCTATGATTACAAAGGTGACTTAAAAAAAAAATTACACTGGAAAGGTAGTTATTCTTTGCCAGGTTACATTCATAATGTAATCTAGGTATACTTCAGTTGTTGGATAAAGGAACTACCAGTAATTTGAAGTGCTGATTTGTAGAAATTACAAACTATTGACTTGTAACTCATTTTTGCTGGGCTTTGGCTTATTGTAAGATACTAGGTTGAATCCAGGATCTGCTTTCCCTGGATTGAGGGACTCTGCATGGAAGATGGCTTTGTCCAGTTTTCAGGGATCCTCCTTCCCAGTCCACAGATCACTCCCTCAAGCCCTCTGTCTCTCACCCTTTGTGAAGCCCTTTTCAGAGAGCTGAAAAGGCTGCCATGGGAAAGAGGAGGCCAACCTCCGTCACCCAAAGTTGCACAGGCCTAAATGGATCCAGCCCAATATTTTATAAACTGTCTTGTTGATCAGCTCTTTCAGACTAGCCCTCAAGAGACTGAGAGAAGGGTTTGTGGGGAGGAAACTTCTTGAGTTACTAATTTCTCAATGCAGCTTCTGTATATTGTATTTCTTCCCTCAGGTGTTCAGTTTGAAATCGACCTCCCCAACAAGAAAGTGAGCATTGAATCAGAGCACAGTGTCAACACTCTGTTGGACACACTGAAGAAAACAGGGAAGAATGCCTCTTATATTGGAGAGAAGTAATCACACGGGAAGGCTTGGCTAGTGGGGCTCCTGTGCTTCAGTAAAGGTCAGTTCTCAGAAACACTCAAAAACACTAAGGTGGATTCTCCTGGTGTGGGGTCCCCCAGACATGTTGGATCATATTGCCCACAATCCCCACTGAGCATTGTACTGGCTAGAGATTATGGACATTATAGCCCAACATGTCTGGATTGCACCTGGTCAGAAAAGGCTGCAATAAGGGTAGATCTACATGCTGGATAAGCTGAAAAATAGAAACTCACATAATAAACCCAAGGCATGGTGTGATGTTACTGTGCTACAAGTTTCCTCTCACTTGCCACTGATTTAAATTAAATGAAGATGAAGAAATTCAGAACCAGAAGACATCATGTCACATTTCAACTTGTCCTAAATATGTTTAGCAGACAGGGATTCTCTAACATGCAGTTTCATCTTAAGAACTCTCTTCCCCACATCATGGAAATACTGTCATTGAATTTGTTATTGTCATTATTATTCACATTTTTGGACAGCTTTTTCTTTAAAAAAGACAGTAGGTTTCCTATATTATTATTTATTTACGGTATTTATACCCTGCCCTTCAGTCCTAAAGGCTCTCAGAGCGGCTTACAATTATTATTTTAATTAGACGGTTCCCTGCCCTCAGGCTTACAATCTAAAAAGACATAAAACAAAAGGAGAAGGGAATGGTGGTGGGGAAGGGGATCAGGTCCAGTAGTTCTTATCTCCCTCTGAGGCCTGGGCCAAGACAGATGGACTGCAGGGAGGGCTCTTCTTAATTGAGGCTGGGCCTGATGGTATTGGGCCTGTCCTTTCACTCCCTCCAGGCCAGAAGATGACAGTTGGCAGGGAGGGATGGTGTTGGGCCTGTCCTTGCATAAACATAGAATATATTCACTAGCAAATATGATTACAGTTGCTACCACAGAGTTTAAGGGAATATTTAATTTGACAGCAGACCTGGCTGAATTGATAACTGAACAGCTGCCACTAAAACAATGATCAGAGTGTGGAAAAATTACCAGCTAGGATTAAAATTCCCAGAACCCACTGGCTGCAGGATTCTGGGAGCTTTGTTGTTGCTATGTGCTTCCAAGTCATTTTTTTACTTACACCAACTCTAAGACAACTCTGTCATAGCATTTTCTTGGCAAGTTTCTTAGAGGGGGGTTTCCATTGCCATCCTCTGAGGCAAAAGTTCAAAATTATAAAAACATATTGTGTGAATGATGTATTATTAATATATAAATAATATTAATATGTAATCTACTGTTTCAGTCTGAGCTTGTTTTGGGCTTAAGAGGTGAGGCTGTACCACAGGCTATGACGCTAATTCAACAAACAACAAGACTGTGTGTGCCTGGCATTTTAGAGAACATTGACACAGGCACACCCCAAGTGTAGTCAGGTATTTGGCATGGAAGGCTGCCAGTTGAGAACTTCAGAATACTGAACTCTGCCTACATTATCAGGTTAACGTTCACAGTAGTGTGTGTGTCCCCCTTTACATTACCTGTCAACTTACAGTGACCCATGAATTTCATAAGGTTTTCTTAGGCAAGGAATATTCACAGGTGGTTTTGCCAATTCCTTTCTCTGAAATGTAATCTACAGCACCTGGTATTTGTTGGCAGTCTCCCATCCAAGTACTAAGCAGAACTGACCCTGCTTAGCTCCCAAGATCAGATGTGATCTGGTGCCTTTAGGGTATTGAGGCTCTCACAGTAGTGAAGAATACACATGTCATCTGTGATTTTTAAGAGCCCTGTCTGTACCTGTGCCATACCAATACAGGAAGCAGTTCCTTTTACATAGAATATTCAGTCTAAACCCCTTTGTGGTAAGCTAGGGCCTCTCTCATAAAGAAGGTCACTGGCACATTTGAGATCTGTTGCTCTCTTTAGAAAGCAAATGGGATGGGATGTGGTCAAAGAAACACCAGGTGTGTCCTTTTCTCCCCACTCCACCAGATGGGTGGTGGGATCACTGCTTCCCACCGTCATAGGCAGTGGTGCTTGAAATGGTGGGTTTCTCTTTCTTCTTTGTGCCATATACAAACTGCCTGTCCCCACACTGTAAGGCAAATGATAGCTGTGTTTCAAGGTTTGGGAAAGTTAGTCTTTGGATTCCAGCTTCCACAGTCCCCCGGCCAGCATGACTAGTAACTTTTCCAAACTGGAGTATTAATATTGTAAGTTGAGAATCCAGTCCTATATTTTGCAGGTACTACATTGGGTTTATCAGAGATGTTTGGTCTGATTTCCTGCATGGCAGGGGGTTGGACTTGGATGGCCCTTGCAGTTTCTTCCAACTCTATGATTCTGTATCCCCATAGATAGCAGGATGCTGGACTAGATGATCATTTGGTTTGCTCCAATAGGGTTTCCGTATTCTTTTGGGGAATAAATTTCTTATGACAGGGATGGCCTTGAGATAGTGCTGGACTGAATCTCCCAATCCACATTAGACAGCATAGCCAATGGTGAGGCATGATGCAAGTTGCAGTCCAAAAATATTGATAGGGGCATGTATTCCCCATTCTTTGATTCAGGGACTGCATTGACAAGCCAGTGCTAGTCATTAGTACTGCACAGACAAAAGGGAGGCCAAAAATTCTCACTTAACAGGGCTGGAAAAGCCATGGCCTTTTAGATTCTGCTAAAATACAATTGCCATCATTTCTGTCATTCTGTCTGGGACTGATGGAAAGTGAGGTCCAATAACATTTAGAGGGTCATGTGATGCCCAGCCCAGATCTAGAAAGTGGTCAGCCCTAGGTTGCAGTAAACCTTTCCCCACATACTCATAATATCTTTATTTGTGGCAACTAGCACTAGACACCTATCAAAACTACAAACTGGCCCACCCCTTTCTGGCTGTTGCACACATAATCTGTTTTCTTACTTGAAAGGTACTGGTGCATGAATCCCCGAAACCTGGGCCCCATCCATATTAGAGAATTGTAGCCCAATTATTCCACTTTAACTACCATGGTTCCATCCTGTGGAATCCTAGAAATCCCCACAATTTAAGGTAGGGAATTTAGACTTCTCAGCCACAGAATTCTAGTACTTCACTAAACTACACATCCCAGGATTCTGTGGAATGCTGGCATGGCAGTCAAAAGTTAATAATGCTATAATTGTATAGAATAAATGAGCCTCAAGTTACCTTCCATCCAGATGTGGTCGCAGCTAGCACTCCAGATTCAGTTGGCAAAAGATACTCTGTCCCATGGAAGCAGCCTATGCCTGCAGTGAGGAAGGTGGACCCCTCATAGCTGCAAACCACTGTGGAGCAGAACACTGCTTCTGAAACACTGGTTCTCCATGTGTTTTGGATTTCAACTCCCAGAAACCTGAGCTAGTTTTGCCGTTGGTAAGGAATTCTGGGAGTGGAATTCTAAGACAGCTGGAGAACCAGAGTCTGAGAGCCATTGGTGCAGATACTAGAATGACAAACTAGAACTGGGAAAGCCCAGGCTCAAATCCCCTTACACCATGTAGCTCACTGGGTGATTTTTGGTCTGTCACACATTTTCAGCCTAATCTATCTCACAGACTCATTGTGAAGATAAAAACAGGTGAAAAGCTATACAGTAGAGTCTCGATTATCCGACATAAACGGGCGGGCTGATAGTTGGATAGCCAAAAATGTTGGATAATCCGGAGGGTCCAAGAAAAGCCTTGAAATCACTATGAATTGCAAACGTATTGAAGTTTTATTGCAGTAACAGTAAAAGTAACATTGCAGTAACGTTATAGGAATAACAGTCCTCTAAAAATGTAAAGAAATCACTGATCAACATTGTGATGTACAATATATACTGTATGAACAGTTCAGTCCTCTGAAAATGTAAAGAAATCACTGAGCAGCGACAGATAATCCAGAATGTTGGATAATTGAAGGTTGGATAATTGAGACTCTACTGTATATGCTGACTTGAGCAGCTTGGGTGAAAACTGGGATATTAATGTAAAAAAACACCAAAAAAATTATAGAGGAGTGTGAATTTATTCAATATAGAACAAATATCGAGCACCACTGTGATGGGTCCAAACAACAGACTCACTAACAGTAGCTTTGTTTCACCTGGACTGAGTTTTAATTTATCAGCCTTTATCCAGTGTTCTGTTATAGACATATGCTGATTTAACATTTCCCTTGTATCATCTCAGTTGAAGAAGAAATGTAGTTGAATGTATGGATGACACTTCAATCAATAGCTGCATGTAGACATTGAACAGTATGAAGGACAGAAGGAAAGCTGCAGGACAGCTTAAATGCCAAAACAGTGTACAGATACTAGGAGACAAATCAGACCTGCACATTTGGTGACCTTCCAGATCATGTGCATGCCACTGCTGGGTATGCCCAGTCTTATCAGCAACACTGCAAACTGAGCTGCTTTATTTTGTGCATAGCTGGGACTGCCGAAATGTTGAAGCGGGAATATGCAAACTGGTACCTTACAGATATTTTGACTACAGCTCCAATAAGCCCTAGCCAACATAGCCAATGGTCAGAATCAATAACTGCATTTAGTATGGGGAATGATGTATTTGTTTTGAAAACAAGTCATAGTAGCCTGAAATAAACAAGCAATGGCCTAAAAAATGGCAGTTGCTTGAAGTTTTTATCAGAAAATACTGTACTATATTCAGAAACTAATAGATTTAATTTTGTGGGGCACTCATTTAGTGGTTATAGAATCATAGAATCATAGGGTTGGAAGAGACCGCAAGGGCCATCCAGTCCAACCCCCTGCCATGCAGGAAATCCAAATCAAAGCATCCCCAACAGATGGCCATCCAGCCTCCATTTGAAGACCTCCAAGGAGGGAGACTCCACTACACTCCGAGGAAGTGTGTTCCACTGTCGAACAGCCCTTACTGTCAGGAAGTTATATTTGAACAAAAAGTTTTTCAGAGAAAAATTCCTGTGTGGAAACTTCAGAATCACAATTTTTCAAGTTCAGTTCTATTGATTTGGATCTGAATAGAGACAATGGTTTCCTGTTTCACTACGGTTGTCAGTTTGTGGAGGTTGTTATTGTGTGTGTTCAAGTTATTTCTAATTTACAGAGGAGGACCTATCACAGGGGTTTCTTAGCAAGATTTCTTCAGAGGGAGTTTGCCTTCCTCTGAGGCCTGAGACAGTGTCAAGATCACCCAGTAGGTTTTCATGGCTGAACAGGGATTTGAACTCTGATTTCCAAAGTCATAATCCAAAGTTCAAACTCACAGCTATGCCAACTCTCATTAGAATACTGTGGGCCCGAACAGACAGGCAAAAATAAAGCTGCTTCAGGTCACTTTGGAGGTATGCTGTTTAATTGATGCATGAATCCTAAGAGGCTGGAAGCCGCGCCAAAGCCAGGCTCCAGTCCTAAGGACTGGAGCACAGCTTTGGCACAGCTTCTGGCCTCTTAAGATGCATGTGTCATTTAAACAGCATACCTCCAAAGTGATCCGAAGCAGCTTTATTTTGGCCTGTCTGTTTGGGCCCTATATTATTATAAATTAGTGTTGTTTTGCTTACATTGGGTTGTTACACACTGTACTCTACATTTCATTGTCATTTAAGTCCAACTTCTATTTACACCTAAAGTATGTGTACGCATGCGCACACGCACACAAAGAATATTACACTGTGCATCTGATGAGGTTGCCTGGGCCTGGGGCCCCTTGTTCTATTTGCATGAAGCTAATGTCTCTATAGGGTTCCACCAGCAGATGGTGTTGTCTAACTTTCTTCATCCTTCATTGATTTTTTTAAAATTTTATTTTATTTTCTGCAGCACCACTTAACATGACTTCTGTAAGAAGGCTGCTGTTTATGCTTCTCTCAGTCCTGTTCCTTGACTACAGTTGCCCTGCAGATGTTAGAGAAGAATGGGTGAGAAGAAGACTGCTCTTGGTGGGGAAAGAGACATTTTCATCCCAGATATCCCAAGTCTCCTCTTTGTAGTAAATACAGTGTGCATTTTTCTGTTTGGCTTTGTAATAAAGCAAGGAGCTGCTCAGTGTCTTTTCTTAAGCTCTTGTACTGGTTTGGATGGGTGGGATTTAGTCTTCAAGCTGAGTACCAGATTGGGCCTAAATTATTCAAAAATGCACAGGGGTGTCAAGGCGTGTGAACCACACTGGCTGACACCTCAAAATCAGGTGGGCACCCAGTGGGGCAGTCACTCACCACCCACGCCAATGTAGAGAGGTTTTGCAGCACATAGTTTTTTGTGGGTTTTTTGGGCTATGTGGCCATGTTCCAGAAAAGTTTCGCCAGCATCTGTCGCTGGCATCTTCAGAGCATTCTCTGAAGATGCCAGCCACAGATGCTGGTGAAACGTCAGGAAGAAACTTTTCTGGAACATGACCACATAGCCCGAAAAACCCACAAAAAAGTATGGATACCGGCCATGAAAGCCTTTGACTTTACGTTTTGTAGCACCTTTGAGACTAACTAAGAGAAAGAAGTTGCCAGCATGAGCTTTTGTAGACTTGAGTGCAGACTTAAGTCTCTGAAAGCTCATGCTGCCAACTTCTTTCTTTCAGTCTCAAAGGTACAGTACTACAAGATTTCTCTACATACTGATTCTACAGACTAAAATGGCTATATCTTTGAATTCATCCGCTCCAAGGCACACACACACCACAGCTGCCCACCATCACCTCTCTTTCCTGCCCAGCCAGCAACCCCACTGGACCTAGAAGGAACTTCTGGGCAGAGGCAGCAGCTCGCCACTACCACCTCCAGTTGGTGCTTCTCCACTGCCTTGGGTGCTCTAGACCTGAGCCACGAGATCCCAAGGTGACGTTGAAGTATGAGGCAGTGGAGGAGGAGGCAGTGGCGAGCCAGGCACAGCTAAGATAGATGCTGCTGGCTAGACAGAATCTGTGCAAAACAGAGAAGGGCATTGATGAGGATGGGGTAGGCGTGGGGTGCAGTGGTGGCCACAGATGACTCCAATTTCTGCACCATTGCCTCCCTTTTCCACCTGGCCAGACCCAGAAAGGGCTGCTGGAAGGCAGAAACACTTCACCCCCGCCAAGAGCCGCAATAGGCGAATGGCAAAGGTGCCTTGTTTGGCAGGTGGGTGTGAGGCAGCTTGGGCAGGATGGAGTGGTGGCCAGGAGGAGGAGATTGGATGATGAACACCCCTCCATATCTGCTGCCACTTCTTCCACTGCCCCTCCCCTCCTCCCTCCTCATGTTGTATCCCCTGGGGTGGCTGCTTGCTTGGTGGTGACAACATGAGTTATCACACTGAGGTGACACCAACCCTAGTGATGCCATTATAAATGCAACAGTTTCTACATAACTCCAGAACATCACCTACCCTAGCCTCATTCCAGATGGAGAAGCTAAACAGACTGGCTGTTGAATCTTTCTTTAATTATCGCTATAGGACATCTCCTCAGAGGCAGTGCCCCCCCCCCCCCAAGAAACTTGCCAAGAAAACCACAATAGGTTCGCCTTAGGGTTGCCATAAGTCAGAAATGACTTGAAAGCATACAACAATAGGACATCACCTTCTACTGCACTTAGGGACAGCTCATGTGTTGGCAAAGCCATCTGTTTGGTGCATACAACTCTGCTTCCCAAGATCCTGGTACTGCTCTCCAGCTCTAGCTTGAGAAAGTGGCCTCACCCTGTATAATAATAGCTCTGTTGCCAGCAATGTAGTCTAGGTGAAAATAGGAAAACATCATATATAACATGCTCAATACTGGGTAGAAAAGGCAGGAAACATGATATGACTGGGTCCTTCCGCTTCCAGAAATGTTTCTGTATTGCTTGATATGCTGGTTTGAAACAGCAGAAAACAAAACAAAACAAAAAAACAAAACAAAAAACAATCATAATGAAGTGAACACTGGCTCTTTTGTCTATATTCTTGTGCTGCCCACAGAATATTATTGGCTGAAGCTGATGCATCCAAGGAAAAAGAATAGCCTGCAGACAAGTGGAAGATAGCTGGCCAATATTCTGTAGCTAATGTATTTTTGAGAGCCAGCTTAGAGGAGATCAGAGTTTGAATCCCCACTCAGCCATAGAAACCTGCTGGGTGACCGTGGGCAAGTCACCCTTTCTCAGTCTGCATCTGCACTGCAGAAATAATCCATTTTGACCATGCTTTAATTACCATGGCTCAATGCTATAGAATTTTTGGGAGCTGTAGTTTGTTGTGGTTCTAGAGCTTTCTGATAGAGAAGGCTACCCATAGATGTTTTCTGGATTTCAAAACACTGCATTATAGCTGCAACAGGGGCATCCCAAAGAGAGAGCCAGTAGACTGGGACCTTACTATTTGAGGTTTCTACCTCCAACAGCAGTAAAACTTTTTTTTTTTTCTAAAATTGGGACTGCATTGGCATGTTTTACCTCAACACCACCTAATGTTTTCCTGATGGAAAAGCATGAAGTGTCCTCTGCCTAATAAAGGGGCCTCTGTCTCAGAAACACTGGATGCATACTAGGGCCCCATTCATACTATGATTTAAACCACTTTGCAAAGCAGATCAGACCAGATTATATGTGCCAAGTTCACACTCAAATCAAATTGTGTTCGGACTGAATTGGGGCAGAATCAGTGAACTGGCACAAGTCCTTCTGAACCGGTTCTTTTGAAAATGGACATTTTAGCATTTCTTTCTAAACCAATTTGCAAAAGCTGTGAACAAATGTGAACTTGTTTCCGATCCCATTCAGGAGGGAGGGACAGTGGGCAGAGGAGTGATACCCATCCCACCACAGGTTTTGGCAATCCATTATTTTTTTTCCCCTCTCAGTGCTGTCATAGGGCCTCCGTGGGGCTGTGGATTCCGATTTCCAGTTCAGCCAAGTGGTCCATTTAAATCACACTTTGGTCCTGATCAAACTGCAGCTGTTTTCTAGTTCTGCAGGAAAATTTTCAAGAGGCAGGGCAACTAAGGTGGAGGTGTTTGTTGGCGGGTAGCATGGTACGGTGTTTTTTTTAATAAAGAAATGACCGTTTCTGTGAACTGTCGCTTTTTTGTTGGGTCACAAGAGTGAGTCATTGGTTCTGTGACAGGAATACTTCCCTGGCCTTGGCCTGGGATTGATCTGTGGGTGCCTGGCCCGGATGTAAATGACCCCTAGATTGCAAGGGAAGTATCTTTTTATTTTGCAAAGGAATTTTAAATTTCCTGGGCTTTGATAATAATGTATTTATTTATATGTTATCACAATAACAAATTAAAATCAACACATGGTGACAGTGGTGAGATTTAATCAGAGAATCAGACTTGTTCTAGTTTGGACAAAAGTCACTTTGGGAAGGCCCGCCAGAAAATAATTGTTTTTATCACTTTTTTGAAAGCCTCAAGGGAGGTTATTTGGCAAGTCTCTTCCGGCAGGTCATTCTAGATGTTTTGAGTGGCAACGGAAAAGGTCCTCTGGGAAGTCATCACCAGTCTCGATTACAATAAATTCTTCACAGAGAACCTGAGTGTGCGGGCAGGATTATATGGGAGGAGGTGTTCCTTCAATTAAGCTGGACCTAAGCCATGTAGGGCTTTATATGTAATAGCCAACATCTTGTACTGGGCCCGGAAGCTGATAGGCAGTCAATGTAGCAACTTTAAGATTGGTAGGGTCACAGCTGGCATATCAGCTGAAGCTGATAGCAGGCACACCTGGCTGTCGCATCTATCTAAGATGACAGTTGAAGTGATGAATCCAGGAGCACCCCCAAGCTGTGAACACAGTCCTTTAGGGGAAGTGTGACCCTATCCAGGACTGGTGAACATAACAGCATACCCAGGTTAGGGCTACCTATCATGAGTACCTCCGTTTTGTTTGGATTCAGCTTAAGTCTATTTTCCCTCATCCAATTCATTACTGACCTCAGGCAGTCATTCAGAGGGGAGATGCCCTCCTTGATCACTGAAACAATCCAAGACATAGAGAAATAGATTTGAGTGTCATCAGCGTACTGATAACACCCTGCCCCATGTCTCCAGATGATCTCACCCAGCAGCTTCATGTAAATGTTAAACAACATGGGGACAGTATGGCACTCTGAGGGCCGCCAGATGTCAGCTCTCTTTTAAAAGAGCAGCTGTCCCCCAGCATCACCATCTGAAACCTGCCCAAGAAGTAAGAATGGAGCCACTGCAGAGCCTCCAATTCCTAACTCTCTCAAGTGTTCCAGAAGGATACCATGGTCTATGGTATCAAAGGCCGCTGAGAGGTCCAAGAGCACCAACAGGACCACACTTCCCCTGTCGATGCACAGATGGAGATCATCGACCAAGGCGACCAGAGCAGTCTGCACTCTGTATCCCGACCTGAAGCCAGGTTGTTCTGGTGATCCACATAGAGAATCTCACACATGGCCAGAAGGACAAGGTGCTAGCCTGCAAGAAATACCCCACCTTTATCATCTGAACTGAGAACAAAAATAGCAAAATGCAGACCTAGGACTAATATCTTCCAAAAAAATTTCTCCTGTATGGTTTTTAACACCTTGCCTGATTAAAAAGCTAGTGGGACTTCGAAAGCTTGCAACATGTATAATGTACATTTTGGTTGATCCCATATCACTGTTTGGTGGATTTTTAATTATTGAATTTGCAATATGGCCAACATGGCTATCCTGGGATGCAGTCTCAATTTAGTCACCTTGGCTTCTAGCGATTGTTTAGGATTTATTTGTAGTTACCACTAATAGTTTTACTTTTTAAAAAGTAAATACTTTCATACTTTAGAAAAGCAGCTACAGTGTGCCCGCACTATACGCGAGCACGCTATACGCGGACTTGAGTGTACACGCTCAAGCCGCAGGGAACGCGTGGGGCGCAAGGGGTGGCACATCCCATTCAAATGAATGGGGCGTGCACCCATGGCGCCCTGCGTGCTCCTGCGCTGCCGTGCGTATGAACCCCACTCAAATGAATGGGGCACAAGCATATGCAGAATTAGCCTTACGTTGGGGGGGGGGGGTCCGGAACGGATCCCCCACATAAGGCAAGGGTCCACTGCATAATACTTTTTGGGAAAGGATCTAAGTCTTACAAGGCACTAGTTTGTGGTATAAGACACACTGTCCTCCCAGCCAGCTTCTTGGTGTCTCAACATCCACAACAAAACAGGACTAGACAACACTTCTCCTATGCTGTTTAATAAGGCCCAAAATCTATAATATACCATTCAGCATTCCAATTACACTATAAAAGGAGTGAAGTTCTCCTTCATTAAATCATATTGTAACTACTTGATTGCTGTAGGGATTAATTGATTAATTAATTAATTAAAATGATTGAGAATGAATTATGAATTATCTCAGAGTAAATGAAGGACCTTTTATAACTCTGACTTCTGTGGATTTGATTATTTGTGGTTTTGATTAATATGTTCTTTCTAGGAATCTCTAAGTCCTGCATTGCAGTTCAGCTGGATGTTGATCATAGAGTCGTGCTGGAGAACCTACAAGTTCCTAGAGAAAACACTTATCTCAGCATTTGTAGGTACTCCTGTATGATTCTATGATCAACCTCTGGCAGATGTTAACCATAGAGCTGCACTGGAGAACTTGGAAGTTCCTACAGAGGTGTTCTCTTAGGTAAAAATAATAGTGTTTTCTTTTAATTTGTAATTTTTCCACAGTCACGGGGGTCCTTCACACCTAACCCCATTGAATGTAGAGGGACCACTGTGTAAGTTATTTATAGATGATGATTAAAAAATTTTCCAAACTCAGAGACTGTGCATGTGGCCAGAAGTGTCTTATTTCTCAACTCTAAGTATGTTTTCTGCCATCCCTGCAGAAATGTTTTTACAATTGGCTTTGGACTCTTGATACTGCTTGTGAGAAACAATGTAAATTCCAAAAACCTAAAGTATGCCCAACCTGATATACTTTACCAGATGGGAATCTCAAAATGAGTAAGACTGGATGTTCTGGTGATCCTCGTAGGGTTGTGGCTCTCCAGATGCTATCCAACTGAGCTTCTTTCAAATCTAATTAGTGCCAGCAGTAAAAAGTTGTGAGGTATATCCCACAAAATGTCTGACTGGCCTTAAATCAGATAATCCTAGAAAAAGGCTCCTGCTTCCACTTTATCAATACTTTTGTTTTCTTCTTTTTATTTCAGTGCTAAATATAAATAAAAATAGCCACAGCATTCACAGTGAGCCATAAAGCCATGTTTTATGACTGCTGAAGACATTTCTGTTTTAAAATTTTTTGGCTTTGATGTTGTTTCTCCTCTGGATCATTTGGGTTTACTGCAAATGATGCTGTTTACCTATTCAAACACTTTGTTAGCTTTCTTCCAGCCATAGACACACAGAAAGGCTGGAGGTTGTGGTCTGCCTCCACAGCTAATTTTAGAGTGTAGCTGTTCTAGACCGGCTGAATAAAATAAAAGCAGATGGGAAAAACCTCAGTCACTGGTAGTGGAGCAGAAAAATTTTACAGTACTGTAGTCCTGAAATCTTGATACAGAGCATTTTGGTGGAAATAAGTCCTAGTGACCTCATTACTGAGGTTGTGGATGCATCTTCTCTGCAGAATTAATCCAGATTGATACCACTTTAACTGCCATGGCTTAATGCTATGGAATTCAGGGATCTGTACTTTTGTGAGATATTTAGCCTCCTCTGCCAGCAAGTTCTGGTGCCACAACAAACAACAAATCCCAGAAAGCCATAGCATGGAGCCATGGCAGTTAAAGACGTGTCAACCTGGATTATTTCTGCAGTGAAGATGCAGCCTGTAATGGACTGTATTTCAATTAAATATTCAAGTTCAAATTAACATTTATTGTACTAGCCAAAGGCCATGACAAAATGAGCTTATCAAAAAGCATAAAACATTTAACATTTAAACAAAAGGCACAGAATACAAAGGACAAAAATGTCCCAACATTTAAATAGTTAACTGTTAAAAAGGACAAATGGAAAAAGAGACACCTTTCCTGGATATTAGTAAACATATATGATATAATCATAACATCTAATTAATACTTGGCGTCTCCCCGGCAATTTGTGGCAATTTTATTTAATTCTCTCTTTCTAATCTTTTTTGCAGCCATGGCAAAAAGAGCCACTCTATGTGTTACATAGTCATTGGTGTCACTCAAAAGGAATTGGACCGAATCAACAGTAGAGCTCCCACTTTTGTTTATCAGGAAGGGTGTTAAAAATTTCTTTCTAGAGTTGCTGTACAATGGACAAACTAACAAGTAGTGAACAATATCCTCCTCCTGAAGCTGACTACAGATCCATAGTCTGTTCTGAAAAGTAAGAGTAGGAGACGGCTGATTCTCCAGATATATAGAGTGCCAACATCTTCATCAATGTTAATTCTCCTATTAGTGTGAATTGTTCTTCCCTTTAACACTAACGCTGCTGGCTGAATTTAATGGAAGCTGGAGTCTGGCAATATCTCCACTTGAATATGTTGTTGTTAACTGCCCTAATCAAGCTGATCCCAATTCGTGGGGTTCAGTAGTAGGAGGCTCTTGATAGGAAGCTGAAAGAAATAGATGCACAAGTTATCAATTCATCTCTTCTGCCAGTTGAAGGGCACGGTCCAGGAAGGGAGAGGAAAAAAGCGGATGTGAACAACTGGCTCCGCAGATGGCACCGCCAAGAACAATTTGGATTCTTTGATCATGCGCGGCAGTTCCATGAGGAGGAACTTCTTGCAACGGATGGGTTGCATCTCATGCCAGTTGGAAGAATTTTTTTTGCCAACAGTCTCAAAGAACTTGATCAGGAGGGCTTTAAACTGAGTTTCGTGGAGGAGGGAGACAATGGCCTGTTACAGACTGCCAAAATAAAGCTGCTTCGGGTCTCTTTGGAGGTATGCTGTTTAAATGATGCATGGGTCCTAAGAATCCAGAAGCTGCACCAAAGCCGCACTCCAGTGCTTAGGAATGGAGTGTGACTTTTGCGCGACCTCCAGACTCTTAGGATCCATGCATCATTTAAATAGCATACCTCCAAAGAGACCCGAAGCAGCTTTATTTTGGCAGCCTGTAACAAGCCAATATTAAGAAAGGCAAAAGGGCTGGAGAAAAAAAGTCAAACTGACATAGAGGAAACAAGAAAAATAGTGCAAGGACCCAACAGTGGGAGGCAAAAAAACTTGCACAGGCAGCAAGTAAAAGGGAACCATGGTCTGCGATGTCTCTACACTAATGCACAGAGCATGGGAAATAAGCAAGATGAACTCAAACTCCTAGTACAACAAAGCAAATATGATATAATATGCATCACTGAAACCTGGTGGGATGAATCTCATAAGTGGAATGTAGAAATAGAGGGGTATAACCTTTTAAAGAGAAATAGGCCAAACAGGAAAGGAGGAGGAATAGCCTTATATGTCAGGGACATTTATACCAGTGAAGAGATCCAGGACATCAATCCTGGAAGCCAGGTAGAGAGCATCTGGATAAAAATTAAAGAGTACAGAAACAACAAAGATGTTATGGTGGGAGGCTACTATAGAACCCCCCCCCCCCAGTCAGATGGAGGAATTGGATGATGCCTTTATAGAACAAATGACTACACAGTCAGAAAGGAGAGATGTAGTAGTGATGGGTGACTTCAACTATCCTGATATTTGCTGGAATTCAAACTCAAAATCCTCAAGGTCTAGCAAATTCCTCACTTGCCTTGAAGACAATTTCATTGTCCAAAAGGTGAAAGAGGCAACAAGGGGGTCAACTATTTTAGATCTGATCCTAACCAATAAGGATGCACGTTCTTCTTTGACCTTCCTTAATAATTGTTCTAAATCTATGATGTTTACTGCTATTAGAATTGCTACCCTGAACCAGGCCTCTGCTTACCCCTCATATTTCTGTATCAAATTAATAGTAAATTAAAAGCTTGGGGGTGACCTAGCCATGACTCTGCTGTGGACGCCTGACCTGCTTACACGTGGAAAAACCAGTTAGGGCTAGCCAGGGTCAAGAAGGCACCCACCATAATGGGATTCCCTGAGGCTCCAGCATAATCCCATTTTGTCTGCAGAGAGCAGTGAGAAGATCATGGCTAGATTTAATGGTTCAAAACTACCTGGGACAACTATGCACTGGCAAATATCTTTATCTAACGTGTTCACAGCAATCACTCAACCATCCACTTCTAGTCCAAACTATTCTTTCCTCCCTGGGAAAGCATTTAGCAGAGCTTCTAATCCTTTCAAGTCTTGGTTTTTGCCCCCCAAGACTACTTTTGAGTATAAATGTAAGTGGCAAACAACTAGGCTTTAGTCTAGTTTGCAAACAGGCAGCCACTCTGTTAGTTTGGCTAGACTAGGCCCCTCAATACACTGGCTAACTCCCCTCTTTGCCGTAGCAGCTATTGAGTCTTCTCTGTTCTGGACACTCATTGATTGGGAGCAGGATCCAAGTTAGTAAGTATCCCCTTTAGCAAGGCCTAAAATCTGTTCACCTCTCCCACCTTTTGCTTCCCTAGCTCTTGTGTGTGTGCATGAGTGTATGTGTTGTGTGCTTGTGTGCTGATTAGTCCTCTAATAAAAATACAAAACCTGTTTGGATTTGCCTCTGGAGTGATTCAGACCTGGTATAGTTGGGTTGCCATCCAGAGGCCACTGTTACTATAATTTCTCTAAACTACATTAATTTGTGGGTGTCCTCCCCAGACACCAGGAATTTGGATAACAGCATGGTGTCATCCTCGTACCTTAGATTATTAATATTCCTTCCTCCTATCTTCACTCCCTTTTCTTCTGCCTACTTTTCTTATGATAATTTCTGCATACAGGTTGAACAAGTAGGATGATAGTATGCAGCCTTGCCTGACTCAGTTGCCAGTTGGGAACCATTCTGTTTCTCGATGTTCTGTTCTAGTAGTAGCCTCTTGTCCTAAATAGAGATTTCTCATCAGGATTATCAGATGTAGTGGGACTCCCATGACTTTAAGAGCTTTCCATAGGCTTTTGTGATCTATGCAGTCAAATGTTTTGCAATAGTCTATAAAGTCTATACACTTAAATACTGTATATTATTACCATAAGTGCTCTTTTTCTGAATTTTGGTTATAGATGATGTCCCACATGGACCCAGATGGAATCTGGTCTGCTGTCAACCATAATCCCCAAGGCTAGGGAACATATGCACACCACACCCAAGTACCAAACAATGGCTTCCAAACAGTCTGGGAGTCACTAATGAGACTATCATTGTATCCAAATAATCGGCAGCTCCTTTTTGCACGCTCAAAAGGGTGCCATAGCCGTGGCATGGCTATATGGCGCTCCTTCAGTGCTGCATCATATGGATGCAGCACCAGAGGAGTGTCATGATGTTGAGCACCATGTGGAGCTGCACACAGCATCATGGTGCCCTCGGGGCAGAGTCAGGGCATCCGTAATCTGGACACAATACCCTGACTCTGCCCACAGGCTGGCCTTTCAGGCCGGTCTGTAAAGGGCCACAGACTGTTTTTTTGAAGGGTTGTCTAGTTGAGGAGGGTGTATCTACAGTGTAGAAATAATACAGTTTGAAAAAATTCTGTCATGGCTCCATCCTATGGAATCCTGCACCAGCACTCTTTGGCAGAGAGGGCTTATGAACTTGCAAAACTACAAATCCCAGGATTCCATAGGATGGAGCTACAGCATTTAAACTGATGTCAAACTGCATTATTTCTACAGTGTGAATGCACCCTAGACCTGGTTTAGAGCTTAAAAAAATACTAAGGAAGAGCACCAGAGACTTTGAGGTTGATTATCAACAGAGTTTGCATCTGGACAGTGCAGATGAGCATCCACATAGGGCTGGTGGCCACAATCCTCCCTACAATTATGATATGCATTGTGTTTCCATTTAAATGTCTATTTAAGAGAGGATATAACTTGCCCAAAGCCGCTTAGTGAATTTCTATGGCTGCATGGAGATTTCAGTCCTAGTCTTCCAACAGTCTAACCACTAAACAACACTGGCATTTATCAATATGTGAGCACCCAGCCTACTTCTTACTTGATCTCAACAGATTGCTCTCTCTATCCCATTAACCCAATTTCATCGCCAGAGTTCTAGAGTGTCATGGGTAGAATTTTATAATTCAGTGTGCTCCATAAAGGAATGGGCAATGAATGCTGCAGCCAAACACTGAAAATCTGAAGTGCTTTACTGAATCTGTAAAGTATTTTCCTGAAGCAGAAATGTCCCTCTGGCACTGGTACTATATTATTATCTTGGGACCCACAGTTCTCTTTTCCTCTGCTATTATCTCTTAATGTCTTCAGAAACCCTGTCTTTACTGCCTCTGTAATTTTCCTGATTCTGTCTAAGTGTGGCAGGTTTTAGTTAGCCTTTTCCTTTCTCTTATAATCAGAAACTTTGCCTAACAGGCTTTGGTGGTGTGTGGTTGTCATTGCCTTACATTACAGTATTATGAGTTCATTTGGTGGAAGTTTTTTGTTTTCCTTCACATTTTTAGCCTTCAAGCGCCATGTATTAAATTTGCTCCTTAAACTGTCCCAGCAGTTACAATATGCATTATTCACACAGGCACCATTTCCTGATTGATGTTTAGATCTCTCTTCCTATGGATCTGAAAAAAAGATGGTGAAGGAGAAGAGATCAGGAAAGGGAGCTTTATTTATCTTTGATTAATGATAAATCATTATTTAATTTATCTTTGATAAATCTTGATGGTTTGATAAAATCAAGAATTCAGAATATTGCATGTCACAGGGTTGCCAGGTCACCAGCTTCCCATTCGCAAATATTTCAGGGCCAAAATCTGAGACCAGAGGCAGGCCTGATGTCACCAGGAGTGGATTCCTGTGTAACAGTTGCAAAAGAAAATGTGAGTGTATCTTTGTATTGTGGATTTCTTCCACTATATCCTAAACAAATATTTCAGACAGTATTTAAGTCGCCAGAGGTTTAGTCCTATATGGGATCATACTTCTAATATTTATACACACACACTAATTTTACTGTGTCCAAAGAACTGTGCAATCAATATACAGTACTGTATAGTCATTTCCTAGACATTGTCACCTGAAAATAGTTAAGTCTGATTTAACTACCTAGTTGTTGCAGTACATTTGGTCACCTATATTACTGATAAATTTGACAGAACAATTTATCTGCACAGAAACATCTGAATCCCAGCAGAATATTGAACAAGTCTTAGTTTCAATATTACACTACAAGTATGGAATTATGAACACAAGACTTTGGACATCACTTCCTGTAATAGAGTGCCTTGATAACAAATGGTCCAGAAGAGCCACCTATGGCTTTCTGTGCAGTTTAAGACTATCAGACTATCTGATTTAGCTCCCAGCCCAGTCATTCAAGTGACTGAGTCTCATCTCCATCTCAACTAATTGGACTCTAGAAAAAGCCTTACTTTGGTATGTATTACTCTTATTAGTGTTCATGAATTATGTTTTATCCAAAATAGCTCTCAAGAAGACCACCCCTTTAAAAATACTAAAATATTCAATGTACAAATTGCAGGGTTCCATAGCATGAAAGCAAGACAATGAAAGATGTATGAAACTGATCTAATTATGTAGTGTGGATCTATCCTTATATATTTTAAAATACCTCTGTTGTGCTAAATCATCTAAGTATGGGTAACATTACTGAACCCTGCAAAATACTTTGACACTGTTCCATTTTAAAATTATTAATATTCATTTTTCCTAGCTTATTTGCTTGAAATGCAGATATAATCTTTACACATCTTTAAGCATGCTATGATGCATTTCTTTAGAGCACAGCTACAAAAAACAACAGACAGACAGACACGCATGCATGCATGCATGCAAATCTAATACAATTAATGCCATTGTCAGGCCACATAGTCCTTGATTAAAATAAATGCTTGTGCTGGGGACATAAATAAAAGTCACATGGTAATGTGTTTAATGAAAAGCACCTGTGCTAATCTTGAGGTATTGGGAAATCAGGATTTTGTTTGAAGAAGCAACATTTGTGAAGTACATGGCCTACTAAGAGTCTGGAAGCCGCACCAAAGCCACAATCCAGTCCTAAGGACTGGAGCACAGCTTTGGCGCAGTTTCCAGACTCTTAGGATGCATGCATCATTTAAACAGCATACCTCCAAAGTGACTCGAAGCAGCTTTATTTTGGCAGTCTGTATGGGGCCTTAGTCCTCATTTTCCCCAGCCTGTGCTATTTTTATACAGTACTTAACTGCACTGAAGTCACTTTTCCTCCCATAGGGCTCCAACCACATATTAGCCAGTGTGGTATGTTGGTGAATTTTGACATGCAACACATAGCATGACAGTCCTAATACCTATGTTCTCAAGGAGAATCCAAATATGCCAGCAGCAGTGTTGATCTATCATATATATCATGTATCTATCATACATGTTGAATATGTTGCATTGTAACAAGGACAAGTGACAACAATAGATTGCCTGTCTTCCAACATTTTATAAATGAAAACCAGGACACATGTGGCCTTAACCTCAGAATGTGGTCAACAGTGATGTAGACTTGACTTGGTTGACTTGGATTCAAGTCACTTCAGTAACTCTACTTGGACTTGTTTCTGCAATAAATGATGCACTGACTTGAATCAACTTGAGACTTGTATATTTTTAGTCACTGACTTGCTGGCATAACTTCATCTAGAAGGAGCAAATGCTTTAGACAACAGGCTTGAAGTAGGGCTTGAGGTCTGTTCAGCAGTCTGTCCCTGCTGCACATTAGAAGAGCCTTTAGACAACATAGCAAAAACTAGGAGAGGTTGCAGCAATTTGCTTTTCCCTGAGCCTATTGTGAAGAGCAAGATTTTGCCCTCTCCTTTCCCATTGAGCTAACTGATTGGAAATCTTTTCGCACTTTGGACTTTGTTTGCAGCAACTGAAGTAAGCTGAGGACAAAGGGGGAAAGTGACAGGAAGAGAGAGGAACGGGGACATTTTAAAAGCACCTGAAAAAAGTGGGATGATAGAGGATTAATCAAGACTATCCCTGGACTGCTGGGACTTGCAATCCAACAATGCCTGGAGGACCATATGATTTCCCATCTCTGACTTAAGGTTAATCTTAGTTTTTCCAAGTTCTCCTGCTCCACGACATGGGAGAGGCCAGTGGTAGCTCACAGGGAATTCACTAACAGTTGTTAAAATGCAGTGGCATTCCAAAAATGTTCATGCAAATACTAAAAGGATTGTGAGGAATATCACTTTGAGAAAGCAAATCAAATGTAAAGTCTTCCACTAAAACATAGGTCAGTCTTGTCAGCGGTCTCAAAGGACCATATTTCCAGAACTGTTTTCTCAGCCAAACAGTTGTATCCCTCACCCCAGAGAAGGGGGCCAGTATGATACCACAGTGGGACCTAATGCTTTCTGCTTCATAAGCACATTTACAGTGGAAATGACAATGTCATTCTCTCTCTCCTGAATTCCATTAAAGGGTGATAAAGATCTGTAACGGATGGTTCTCAGCAACTATGGTTACACTTTACAGAAGGAACATGAAGAGGGAACAGCTTCTCTATGCCTGCCTCCCACAAGGCTCCTTCAAATGTCTGAAGGTCCAAAACTGCAGGGATGAGGCCCAAGGCAAGCTCTACCACTAGACGGAGTGAAGTATTCACCCCAGGCAGCATATTTTAAGTGCCAGGAAATAGCTGAAAACTGTTATGTAATTTGGAGCTATTGTAGTTTTATTGCCAGGAATGTGGAGAGATGGTTACAGGATTTTCTGAATTTCTTGCCAAAATATTTTACCTGATTGGAAGCCATGCAACTTGTGTTGGGTGAATGGATGAATATTATCTGTGGTTCTGTGCCAGGCTACAAAATGTCCTGGGACAGCTCTGTTCAGACCAGGCTATTCTGCACAGTTATCACAACACAGGAAGAATTTGCAGTGATTAGTCAGACCCATGTGGCACTAGGTCTGTAAATACTGCAGCAGGAGAAAGCCACGTATACAAAAAGTGGCTATCATTCCCAGGACTGGCTGACTGAAATTCCAAGTCATGCATTTTGGGCCACATAGACAGGCACTTGACTAGCTGTCAATTCTAGGTTGGCCTAAGGGACAAAAACAGAAAAAGTGGGAAACTGACATGAACCCAGTTTCTTATGTACTCCTCTACCCAACATTTGTTTAGTGTTTCATACACCATTTGAGTTTGGGGTGTGGGCTAAAGGGGTGCTTTCCCATAGGCTATGTGACTTCCTTGTTTCTTTGACTTCAACCATAACTAAACATGTTATCATTCTGAAGCACCAACCCAACAAATCTGGCTTGTCCAGAACAGGCTTAAATCATAGAATCATAGAATTGTAGAGTTGGAAGAGACCACAAGGGCTATCCAGTCTAACCCCCTGCCATGCAGGAACTCTCAATCAAAGCATCCCCGACAGATGGCCATTCAGCCTCCGTTTAAAGACCTCTAAGGAAGGAGACTCCATTACACTCCAAGGGAGTGTATTCAACTGTCGAACAGCCCTTACTGTCAGGAAGTTTCTCCTAATGTTGAGGTGGAATCTCTTTTCCTGGAGCTTGCATCCATTGCTCTGGGTCCTAGTCTCTGTAGAAGCAGAAAAAAATCTTGCTCCCTCCTCAGTATGACATCCCTTCAAATATTTAACCTTCTCTTCTCCAGGCTAAACATCCCCATCTCTACGGTTGCCATAGCTGAGGACCTCCAAACCAGGACAAATGCAGGACAAGATTTTAAAATGTAGGACCTTTTTTTTTTAATTTCCTGGCCAGGAAATTTAAAAAAAAGTCCTACATTTTAAAACCCTGTCCTCCTTCTCCTTCCCGGTTTGGGAGGAAGCCTCGGCCTCCTCCCAGGCCAGGAAGGAGTGTGGGGGCCGCCTGTCATCACGGCAATCGCCGCGGTGGCAAGCAGCCTCCTTCTCCTCCCCGGCTTTGGAGGAAGCCTCAGCCTGCTCCCAGGCTGGGAAGGAACACGGGGGCCGCTCCCCATCACCGCGATCGCCGCGATGGCAAGCGGCCTCCTCCTCTTCCCTGGCCTCGTGGAGACCTTGGAGGACCCCGCAGCCGGAGCTCCGACCGCGGAGTCTTCCAAGGCCTCTCTGGGGCCTGGGAGACAGCGTCTCCCAAGCCCCAGAGAAGCCTTGCAGGGCTCTGCGGCCGCGGAGCTGCTTCCAAGGCCTCTCTGGGGCCTGGGAGACAGCATCTCCCAAGCCCCAGAGAGGCCTTGGAGGACTCCACGATCGCGGAGCCGCCTCTATGGCCTCGCTGGGGGGGAATCCCAGGGGCAGGGCCAAACTGGGGCGGGACTGTGCAGACCCACCCCAAACCGTGAAAGTCCCACCCCCAGGCGGGATATGGCAAGCCTACCCATCTCCTTAAGTCGTTCCTCATAGGGCATGGTTTCCGGACCCTGCACCATTTTAGTTGCCCTCCTTTGGACATGCTGACAAGAAAAGCACAGAAACAAAAATAATTTCCTGTTTCCTCTTTAGAGCAGAAAGCAAGGGGGTATTTTATAGATCCTGGAAAGCCCTCTGTACCATTTCCACCAACCATGGTCACTATCAAGCAAGAGGGTTAGCTGAGGAGTCACTTGTGAACATCTTTGAGCCAGGCTTCTACTTTTCCTTGTTTTTCTTTTCCCTTCTCTACCAGACTACAATAGAGATGAGCAACTTTGCCCCCTGAATATAAAACCATAAGCCCCAGGCAGCATGGTCAAAGGCCAAGGGTTTTTAACCTTTAGGGTTCCAAATACCTGGAGGGCACCAGTTTGTCTATTCTTGCCCAATGTCATGCCTCCCTTTGGGATACCAGCAGAGCAAATGTATGATTTTTTTTGCACGGGCGAGGGGCTCAACATACCTACAATTTGGGTGATGCTGCTTCAGGTGTTCTCACTGAACACTCAGCATGCTTAAATAGGCAGGAAACACTGGCCACCTGCTGAAAGCAACAGCTACCTCCCACTTGGTGGAAAAGGCACCCATGTCAGCTAGAAGGCTGTGGCCTGCTTTCTGGACTCTTTGTGCATCCTTTGGCCTATTTTGAAGGATTATCAGATGGTGAAAGTAATCCATGATGAATCCAAGTTAAATCTCCATTGTTCACATGAATTCCAAATGCATTCAATTCAGTTTTGGGGAAGGGCTGCCAAAAAACCCCACTTAACCCAAAATGATCAATACCAGTTTTTCCCCAAGTTTTTTAAAGATCTGTATCACTGGCAGTGTGAATAACAGGTGCAAACAGACTCGAGATTAAACTCTGTATAAAATGCCTTGAACGCATTTTGATTACATTTGTATCACTGACTCCATGTTTATCACACTTTGTCTCACACACACACACACACACACACACATATACACATATAATTTTAGTAACAAATTACTTATGTTTCAGAAGGGTACAAAGGGGCAAAGTAAAAGCATTTCCCCCCATCAGAATCTCCCCTCCAAATATCCTCCAATTTCCTTCAGTTCCCAATTTTCTAGCATCACAGTAACCTAAATCTTCAATTGAGCATTTAGAATTACGGTTTAGGCATCCAAAGAAAAGGGAAGGCAAAATAACCAAGGGAGTGTGAAGATAGCAAATATTAGCATTCTCTGAACATGAAAGGTTTCAATGTCTCACTCTCTGCTGGGCTAGATGTTTGGCAGGGAAAGGAAATTTCATCAGAGGAATAGAATTCTTATTTGGCGGGGCAATGCCTTCATTTTGTCCCCATCCTATAGTCACGTAAACTCCTATAGTTTACTGTTACCTTTTACCTACACAGTGCATATAGTCAAATATGTGGTCTAATCCAGGAGCAAAGAGAAAACAAGAAAATGGCTGCAGGAAGGGAGAGTGTGGAAAAGCAAACAAAGAGGAAGTCAGCAAACATGCACACTAACTAAAATTACTAATTCTAACAGCTGCCATTGTGCACCTCCATAGCTGATCAATGGCTGAGTGGTGAGGGAGGTTCCAGACACTAACTGGCTATAGCCAGTGGACATGGGAAAAAGCAACAACCATCAGCCTTCCAAACCTCCAGGCTCCCTGCTGGAGGTTCAGGAAGGCAACAGGTTTTCCCTTTCTCCAGTCGTGTCACTGCAGCTGGATGCTGACATGACCCCAGCTACTGACTGTTTATGAGGGTGTACCTCAATGCTATCAAGGGGCACGATAACCAGATGTTCTTACCGCAAAGGAGGATAAGGCACCACAAATGGTAGGACATTCAAGAAAAATGTAGGCCATTACAACATAAAAGCTACAAACACTCATAGAAATGTAAATTCATGGAAGGCATTTTGGAATTCCTCCTGGACAGAAGGTTAATATGTAGGACATGTCCTGGAAAAGGAGGATGTCTGGTCACCCTGTGCAGGGACATCCAGTGACTGTGGAAGCTCAGCAGAAGTACACCAGTTACGATTTCTACCCTGCTAGCCGTACGGCTGAATCTCAGCTACAGGATGCAGCTAGCTCACCTCAGTATACAGGTGGGTTGCTGTTGGGGGTCATATTCTTGCACAGTTGACAGAGAGGGCTAATTCATCTTCTGTCATGTGCAACCTGTAGCCCCAGATGCAGTTCGTCCTGCCTCCATCTATATCAGTTCATGCTTTCACACAGTTAATTGAGCATCCCTTAGCATGTGCAGACATGCATCCACATTTGTATTTGCTGCCCACATGGGAGCCTCCATCTGCACAGATTATGCTGTCAGGGATGAAGGCAATTTGTTTCGAGTGCTGTCTAAATAGAGAATAAATGAACCCAGTGGCATCACTGGAGTTGGCATCACCCAGTGTGATAACTCATTGAGTCTCTCTCTCTCTCTCTCTCTCTCTCTCTCCCTCACACACACACACACACACATTGACCTCCTCTCAAACCACACCATACAGCACTCTTAGTAATGTTTTTGTACTAATGTTATTTATATTAAAAAGCCCCCATATAACACTGAGTGTAATGGCAATAGTGGTGACATAAACAAACTGCAAAATTAAAATAATTTTAAAAACAGATTCAGTTTTTTAAAAATTAATTTTAAATTAATTTTTTAAAAACTTGAAGCCTCTCCTTTCTCTTCCTGCTGAGCCTCACTCCACTCACACCATTTCTCCATCCTTTTAAAGGGACGCAGGCAAACACCACAGCCCATTTCTGCCAAAAGGCAGATGTTTGGGGAGCAGTGGTGTCACCCCACCTTTAGGTTGTCACCTGGTACAACTTGCACTCCTATAGTGATGTCCCTGGCTGTAGCACATTAGCCTACCAAGGGAAATGAATATGTGATGATTATTAGTGGGGTGTTTCGTAGATCTAGGGAAATATAAGGACTGATGCTGCAAAAAAAAGATGGCAGCTCATCTTTTTTTTTTTAAAATCAGATCAGTTTAGTTTACAGCATGCTGCCTACAGGTTCATTGTTTTTCCTGGTGTTTACTAATTTCTATTGAGATCAGTCTCACTGCATGTTAATCGGGCTAATGACCTTCTTGAGAACAGCAGAATGGCGAGCATGTGGCCTTTCCAGATATTGGACTGCAATGTCTGCAAGCCCCATCATCCCTCACCCTTGGCTATGCATGCTAGGGTTACTAAGAGCTGTTACCGAGCAACATCCGGAACCAGCATGGTGTCACAGTTTGAACATAAGACTAGAATCCCCACTCAGCCATAGAAACTCATGGGGTGACTTTGAGCAAGTCCCACTCCTCCAGCATCAGAGAAAGGCAAAGGCAAACTTCCTCTGAACAAATCTTGCCAGGAAAATCCTGGAATAGGATCACCATAAATCAGAGTCAACTTGAAGGCAACACAACACCATCTGGACTGTGCATCCCACATCTCTACACTATCACAGTGCTATAATGGTATTATGAAAATCCTTCAAGAAGGCCTACCTGGTTTAACCTCATTTCACATTTTACCCTCTGTAAAAATGAGGATAGCTCATATTAAATTGGTTTGCTTCTTATTTTATGTCAGTTGTCCTGAAAATGTTACCTCTATCTTTAGGTACTGGGCAAATTGGAAGACCTGCAACATAACAATAACACACCCTCTAATTGTCTGTCACCCTACATTTTCTGCTGCACAGTGGCATCACTGAAAGGGTGTGTGGCCCCCACTGAATGACATCACAGAAGGAAGTGACACCTGGCACCCCCTCCCCCGAAATATGGCAAGTGGGTTCATTCATGCATGCACTGCATGCACACAAGAAGTGGCCACCAAACAAATGACAGTGCAGCAGGTAACAATGGGGGGGGGGGGGCATGTGCGCAGAGAGAGAGGTGGGGAAGCACAAGTACAAGATGTGGAAGCGATAAGGGTGCTCAACAGTCACTGACTCTCTGAGGGATCTCCTTCCCCTCAAGTCAGTGGGTCTATTTTGGTCTCCTTCGGCACATGACAGAGAGGGAGAGGGCCCTGTCCTTGCCTCATGCAGCTTTACTTGCAAGTAAAGACACACGCGACAGATAGGGAGAAGGCCCTGCCCCCTGCTTTTCCCTGGCTTTACCCATCAGTAAAGGTACACGAGAATGTGAGTTTGGGGTGTGCCCTTTAGTTCTACTCCTGAAGCCACACCCTAAATTCCCCACCCCATGCACTGGGTGACACCCTGGTGTGGAACGCCAGTGCTGCTGCATTTAAAATGTCCTAGTTTTTTTCTCTCCTCCTATTACTATTACTTTGTATCTTTCTTCTCAGCTGATGGCAGTTGCTGCAAGCTGAGTCCTAAGTGCACCTGATTAAGACAGCAGGGATGAGAGGGAAGGGGATGGAATCTTGCCCAACTGTTGTTAACTGCTGTAAAGTTGACTTCGATTTATGGTGACCCTATGAATGAGGGACCTCCAAGTCACTCTGCCATCAACAGCTCTGCTCAGGTCTTGCAGATTCAGGGCCATGGCTTCCTTTATAGACTCTATCCATCTGGAATGTAGTCTTTCTCTTTTCCAACTCCTTTCTATCTTGCCAAGCATTATTGCCTTTTCTAGGGAGTCATGTCTTCTCACAATATGGCCAAAGTTTAGGCAAAAGCAGACTACTGCAGACTCACCTAGCCAGTGTGTTCTTCCTCATTAATACCTTTTTGCCACCTTGACCACACTCTGATGTAGCTTGGCCACATATGGTCCAGTTTTCATCTGTGAAAGTTGAAGAGTATGTAAACAACAGAGGTGAGAAGTATAAAATCATTGGACCATGGCTTGTGAACATCAATTTCATGATTAACAATTACTTTATTGGTTTAGATGGCTGGAAAACCAGAAATCCTACAGCAGGTTAACATTTCTCTGGGCAAGTCCAGCCTGGAGAGCTTCAATAGACCACTTATGTATCAAGTGTGTTTTCTCATCGCCCTGAAGTATCTCACCCAGAGTCAAAAGGAGGTTAAAGCCTTGACAAAGTGCCCCAGCTAAAGTTCCCATGGTTTATTGCTATGGACTGGCCTTTGTCCCTCCTGAAAGAGATCCTGTCCCTCACAAGATACTTCCTGCTGCAGCTGCTGGGCCTCATGACATGGAGATGTTAATCAGGCCTCTTGAAGGAGATAAATTCTATCTCACAAATAGGGGGAAAATGATCACAGGGCTTTGCTTGCCCTTTTGCAAACTTTGCTCTTCAACCATACACAAACAAACACACCGGCATCTCTACATCTCATTTTCACTTGTTTTCTCCCTTGCTTTCTTTCAGCAAAATAAAAATAAAACAGACACCTCCTTTAAACACACACACACACACACACACACACACAGTTTGAATGGCTTCACTTTCTGCAACAAGAGTCTGAAGCCAAGTTTGGGGCCAGCTCAGACAAATCACTGAAGCAAAGGGAAGCAGCACAACACTTTCTCGTGGTGCTCTTGCATTCCACAGCAGCAAACCTTTTATTTTTAACTTTGTCCTGACCAGGTTTTCCTGAGTCTTTTATAGTGTTCCTCCAAAATAAAAATATTTGCATACCTGCTGGTGTGTTTATAGGTGTCCGCATCAATTAGGGCTATTCATATGATGCTGCCTTACTCATTTTTGTTTGTATATTAGGGGCATCCAGTAAAAGAATCTTACCCATCTTGGGCTGGCAAGGCTGTACAATCAGAAGACAGCATCTGAATATGTTTGCCAAAAAAAAAGTTTGAAAGCACAGTCAAATTAGGAGAGTGGTTAGGCCACAAGAGAAAGGGAGCACAAGGCATGAGATTGTCAGCTTGTTTTTGTGGTGAGAAAAGGAAGGACAGCATATCTATATGCTATACATATACATGCCTTAGCAATGGTAAACCAAATCACATCAACTAGTTATAGTAAACCAAATAACTCTAAGGCTCCATATACCTTAATAGTTCCACCTCCTTTTCTCCTTTAAGATGTTTTTGTAGCAGCCTTCATCCCAAGGAATTCATAGCCATGGATATAGACTAGAGCAGGGAAGGGCAAAGTGCAGCCTGTGGGCCCTCAATGCCTTTCTCTCCTGTCCAAGGACTTCAGGACACCAAAGTCCCATAACTTCCCTATTTATCTATATTAAGGGATGAAAAAATTGCCTCAAATTCACTACTCAAGTCATTACAGCTTCACCTTCCAGCCATCCCAGTTTCGATAAGGACAACCTTGCTTAATTTTCTTGTCTTCCCACTTCTATCAGTTGCTTTTAAAATATCCCAATTTCTCTCGTCTCTGCCCACTTTCTCCCTTTGTCCACAGCATACTTCAATTACTGCAAACTGAGTTCAAAGTGCAAACTCAGTTCAGCAGGCAGAGGGAAGCAAAGGGGATATAATCTGGGCTCAGGCAAAAGCAAATTGCTGCAGTCTCCCCCTGGCTTGTGTGCTCTCCCTCATTAATAATTTCCACCATCTTGACTGCATTCTGATGTTGTTCCAGCTTTCATCTGGGAAATGTTGGAGGGTATGCAGCATTCCAGACAAGAACCCTTTGAGTTTATGCTGAGTAGTCAGTGGCCCATAACTAAAAGGGTATAAGCAGAAACGTTTTTCCTGCACAAATCCAGTGTTCAGTTGTTGAAGCATAATGCCTATCATAATGATTTGCAATTCTTTCTTTTTCTTCTTCTTCTTTGCTTTAACTGTGATTTTGGTTGAATTTCAACAACTAAACTAAATTCACCAACCAATTCATTGCCATATCAGACAAAACAGAGGCTAAACATGTCTTCAGTCTGTTTTTCCGCATCATGAACACCAACATGGCCTGGGGGTGTGCAATGCAGAAATAAAGCTGTTATGACTCTATCCTACAGAATCTGGGATATGTATTTTGGTGAAGCACCAGAGCTATCTGACAGGCCTGGCTAAATACCTCAGCCAACTACAAATCCCAGGATTGCACAGTTAAAGTGATGTCAGACTGCTATATTCCTGCAGTGTGGGTACATCCTGCATTGCCTAAGTGAAAACTGGAGAGGACTTCTGTATCTTTTAACAGTTGTTCAGAAGAGAGAGTTTCAGCAGTGACAAGTAACACCTGCTGAAATTTTATCTTCTACAAAACCATTAAATTTACAGGAGCTGTGATGTCCAGCCAGGACCATTTGGATCTCCCCCTGCATTTCTCTTCATGTTAGTACAGGCCATAGTATGTTTCAGTATAGGAAATGTTCATTGTATTAGTTGTGGGAGGAGCTGTAGGACCCCCTGCATTTTCCCAGGTTTGGTTTGCCCCTTCCCAGCATGCTCTGTTTTATCTAGAGGCTTTTAGTTTGAGGCAGTCTTTGCTGTGAGCTTTCAGAGAGCTGTCTTTTGGTGGCAAACAGGTCCAGACAGCCAGAAAGGGCATTTCTTACACGTTAGCCGATTTAGTTACCAGGAACAAGTCAGCGAAATTGGTTACCTACATCAAGTCACAGAATTCAGGAGCTGAAAGACCCTGCACCAGCTCCATTGAGTAAGGAGATCAAACCACAAACCCAGAGAGATGACACTCTGAAGATTGCTGAAAGTCAAACTGTAAAGTATCTTTTATTTCAAGTTATCTAGAGCTGGGGAGAAGAAAACTCTTTATTTTTGTTTTTTAAATTAAACATCCCCCTTTTTGAACTTTACACTCAGCATCAGAGCCTTTTTTGGGTAGAAGAGTTTGATCTCACCAGGGTACCAGTGTTGCACACCCAAATCTGCCACCATCTTTAGCTGGGTGTGTCTTCACAGGAGCCATGCCCAGTGTTCACTTTAGCAACCTTAGACAGGGCCTTTGGTAGAAACTTCTTCATGGGGTAGTACACACGGACATCTCCATGCCTTCCGTTTTTGCCCCATGTCAGTTCTGCAACATCCCCATGTTGCAGCACTGAAGCACCGCAAAAAAGAGCTGCCTAGAGCGGCTTCTTTTTTGCAACGCTGGAAACAGGAAGAGGCACCGCCATGACGCCACTTCATGCCAGTGACATCTGTTCACTGTACGGTGACAGCAACATCATGGCAGCCCCCATATATAGTAGCACTATAGCGCTCAGTATTTTCACACAGTCATGCAATCGCATGATAACTGTGACATAAATGTCAAATAATATTGAGATCACGTTCCACACACATCCATGAATGACTCATTGGTACATTGGATTGATTGTTTTGTGCATGTGCTGTTTCAGCACTACAGTGTATGTCTGCAAATCATGTTTCCATCCCACATGGAATATAATATAATAAAATTAAATTTATTACTTCACCACATTCTTTTAATCCTGTGTACACAAAATCGTGCCTCATATCTCAGAAGAAGACAGGAATCCACTGCAAAACCAATTCTGGCAATGAGAACGGATTGCCTTCACCACAATGCAATCTGGGTAAATGTCTCTGGTTGTTTCCTCAACAGCATGAATGAAGAACAATTAACTTTCACAGTCTTGCAATTGCGCTTCATTTGCACTATTGAGAAACCATTCCCCATGAATGGTTTACTGCCGAAGCATGTTGGGTTCTTCATGCGAGAAGTCCTGGATGAGTGCAACATCGTTTGAAACTCTTCAGCACAATCACACAATTATGCCTTTTACTCCTGTTTTTTCCCCATCTAAAAATCTCCTTTGTCACTCATGGTCACATGTATATATATTTACTCTCTGTGTAAAATTTCTGGGAAGCTGAAACCTATTTAATGTCTGCTTCCATATGACTGAATCCTCACTGTTTGAGGAAGTCCATCCACTCTGTTTCTTTAATTCCAAGTGCTTACCATAGTCTCATGCAAGTCCATGTTGGAGTGAAATTCACTAGACCATGTCCTCTGGGCTAGTCAATTTCAATCCTTAGGAAAATTTTGAAGTAAGGAAGGAAGTATTCTTGGGTGAGAAGAGATTGCTGGGCAGCTTTTAATTTTGTTTTAAAAGACTACTTGAAACTGTGATATACAGTGGTATCCCATGGGCCTTGGTTTCAGCACCACCCCCACCACCCCATGGATACCAAAATCTGTGGATAGTAAAGACCCATTATATACAATGGGTTAGTAAAATGGTGTCCCTTATATAAAATGGCAAAATCAAGGTTTGCTTTTTGGAATTTTTCAAATAAATATTTGCAATCCATGGATGGTTGAATCTGTAGATGCGAAACCTGGAGATATGGAGGGTCAGCTGTATATCTATCACTAATACACTAAAAAAATACAAAGTGGGGCATAAAAACATTATTCTGTAAGTACTCCAAACAGTAACTTGAAAACATATAGGATTGTTACCTATACTGGTCATGCATTTGTGAACCTGTATTTGGCGTACTCACAGTTAGTTTAGAAGAAGGGTTCAGTCTCTACATCCTGGTTGAAAGACTGTGTGTGTGTGTGTGTGTGTGTGTGTGTGTACACTGTTTGGCAGGACACAAAACAATGCTCCTGCCAACAACAATGCTATTACCAGGATATACCCATCTGATGGTAGAGTAGCCCCAAGCACACTGCAAGTTTAGAACATTGACAAATGGCCATAGGGTGAATTTCTCTTCTTTCTTTTAGTCTGTCTCTTGGGCAAATGCATCACGGAATGTGTAGGAAAACCTTCAGGCACATCCCTGTGTTGAAAACTACTCAGGGGCACAGACCAATCCCAGAGTCATTTTATCATGGGATCCTAATACATGTTCTGTTTGTCACATGTCCACCCAGAGTCACTTTTGAGTCATGAGAACAGGTTCTTGAGTCTTCCACTGATGGATTCTAAATGTGCACTGCTGTCAGTACAGTACATACAGCTGAATAAACAAAAACTTCAGGGAATGTTTTGTCTGTGGCTTGAGGGCAAGCAGATCAGTAGAGATATATGGAACAAAGAAAAAGCAGATTTGCAATAAATGGAGGAGTGCAATAATTATTCCTGAGTCTGCCTTCAACAAAACAGGACTACATCCTTATCCATTGTATTGGTTGGCAGAAAGCAAACCCAGAGCAATTGTCCACTTCCACACTGTGGGCCGTTTCTCAAGATCTTCTCAACACCCTCATAGCTCAGAGGGACTTACTGCCTTCCATGCCCTCCCCCCCCCCCCCCAATTTTTACTTGGAAACCTAGGAAGCCAGGGTGAAGCATAGGAGCAACTTCACCAGATTTTTTTAAACACAGGAAGTGACTTTAGACCATACTCCGCTCATATCTGTTGTAGAGGGTTGTCTTGGTTTTAACATCAGCATTCCCTAACTTGGTGCTCTACAGCACTTGGTGCTCTACAGCACTTTCGTTACTAAAAATGATCATGGGTTGCTCAAAAACAAGTCATGCCAAACCAATCTTCTCTTTCTCTTCCCCCCCCCCCTCTCTTGTGAAGAGTCACAAGCTTGGTAGATGAAGGAAATGCTGTGGATGTGATGCATCTATATTTCAGTAAGGTCTTTGACGAAGTCTCCCCCATGATGCCCTTGCAAAAAAGCTAGTAAAATGTGGGCTGGACAATGCAACTGTTAAGTGAATTTGTAATTAGTTGGCGGATCACTGCCCCATCTCTGTGTTATACATTATACAAACGGGTTCCATTCTTATACAAAATCAATCTGTCTACCTTTTTTAACCATATAAGTCAGTTTATCCATTTCAGCCAATTCATATAATTTTGAAGGGATGTCATATTGAGGATGGAGCAAACTTATTTCTGCTGCTCCACAGACCAGGACACAGAGCAATGGATTCAAGCTAAAGGAAAAGAGAGTCCACCTAAACATTAGGAAGACCTTCCTGATAGTAAGAGCTGTTTGACAGTGGAACACACTGCTTCAGAGGGTGATGGGGTCTCCTTCTATGGCATTTTTTAAAGAGAGGCTGGATGGCCATATTTTGGAGGTGCTTTGATTGTGTATTCCTACATGGCAGGGGGTTGAACTGGGTAAGCCTTGAGGTCTCTTCCAACTCTGTAATTCTAGATGAGATAGATCATAACTCCCATCACCCCTGGTTGGTGTTGATGTGCCGCTTTTTGGATATGTTGGACTACAAGTCCCATTATTTCTGACCAGCTGATTGATTTGGTAGCAAGTGGTGGGAGATGTAGTCCAACACAGCCAGAAGTATGGTCAGGAGCCAGCTATTGTCTCCTTACATATGTCAAGAAGGAGGAAGACAACCCACTGAATTTTTAAAAGTCATTCAGTGAATCAATAAATCACAGATTTGATTTGATTTGATTTCTATCTGGCCTCTCTCCCAAAACTGGGATGTAAAGTGAATCATAACATATTTTAAAAACAAATAAAAAGAAAAAATTAACATCTTTTAAACAATTTACTGTAACCTTAGAAGCAATTTAAAAGCTGACCGATTACAAAAAAAAAAAACACAAAAAAAAAACCCCAACAGGTAGACTTTAAAAGCACCTTCCTGTACCACGAGTGACTTGTCCCCAGGTCCATCTGATTATAAAAGTCTCTGCCTGCCAGTAAAGATCAATAGGGAGGGGGCTAGCCTAACCTCTTTTAGGAGGCCATAATCTGGGAGCAGCCATTGGGCCCTCTCCTGGGTCCTCATCAAAGATCCCTGCATTGGGGGCAGAACTGAGAGGAGGTTGGTCTTTTCATGATCTCAAAGCCCAGACGGGCTCATGCTAGCCAATGCCATCCTTCAGCTAGCTTGACTGAAGCCATATATGGATTCTTGACTACCTAGTGCCAACTATAGTATTTTATGTCTTAGCCTAGTGAGATGTGCCTAAATGCAAACAACCAACTGGCTAATGCAGAGGGGAAACTACTGAAGACCCCATCCAGCATGAAAGTGCTTAAGGCCATAAATATCCAACGTGATTTCACAACTTTCCATGATTGTTTTTCCATTTCTTTTAAAGTGGTTTCTGTTACAAGCCCATTGTCTAGTTGTACTAGTCTTATATCATCCAGGAGTCTCAGGATATTAATTAGAGTAGTATAAAATTGACCCACTTTCAATTATATATGCTGCACAGGGACATTTATAAGAAGATGGCAGAATACTTTACAAATGTTTATTATTTATTATTTATATAAATATCTTCAGTACTGTACAAAACAAAAAAAGAGAAGGACTTTACCTAGTTTTTCTGCAACAAAATTATTCTTGTTAATTACCACCAAGTCAACTTTGTTTCATGGTGATCCTATGAATGGGAGACCTCCATGTCACTCTGTTCTTAACAGCCTTGCTAAGATCTTGCAAACTCTGAGCCGTACTTTCCTTCATTGAGTCTATCCACCTGTAACATGGCCTTCCTTTTCAACTATTCAAAGACCATGGAAGACTGGAATTTGTTATATGCAGGAGATCAATCCTATGTTCAAGCATGGACTTCTTTCCAAATAAGGTTGGACAATGGAGATATTAATAAGATGAGGCATGTTCTGGATGTACAGCTGTGTAGGAATCACAAGACTCTTCAGATGTTCTTAGCCTGCAAGTCTTAGCAATCTTAGCCACCTTCCCCAGTAGTGAGGAATCCTGGTTGTTGCAGTCCAGCAATATTTGAAGGGCCACAGTGTTGCCCACCCTAAGCAACAATTTGTGAATTAACCTCTGAGGTTATAGAGTAACAATTAACATTTAATCAGAACCCTTTACTTAGGACATTTGTAACAAAATATAGAAATGTGAATGTTGATCAGATCGCATATTATCTTGAAAAGCAGCTTATAGTTTATGAAACTAGAGGTGAATGCTGTGGTTGAACACTGCTTCCCTGAGAACAATTCTCTCCTGCTGTGGCTTGCTTGCACTGATCATAAAAGTAAATGTAAAGGTTGTCCCTTGACATGAATGTCTAGTCATGTGTGACTATAGGGAGTGGTGCTCATCTCTGTTACTAAGCCGAAGAGCCAGTGTTGTCCAAAGACTGCTCTAGTGGTCATCTGGCCAGCATGTTAGCACTGAATGCTGCTACCTTCCCACCAAAGTGATACCTACTTATCTACTTGCATTTGCATGCTTTCAAACTGCTAGATTGGCAGAAGCTGGGACTAGTGACAGGAGCTCATCCCACCATGCAGCACTCGGGCCTCAAACTGCCAACCTTCTGATCTTCCGATCATCAGAATTAACATTTTAATCACTAAGCCACTGCATCCATACTGATCATAGCATTTTTATATTTCTCGTTTGTTTTTTAAAAATATTTTAAATTTTATTTATATTTATGTTAGTAATCAATTTGTGCTGTGTAAATATTCTAAAGACACCAGATCCCACCTGCTCTTGAAAGTAAAGCAGGGTTAACCTTGGGTATTACTTGGATGGGAGACCACCAATGAATACCAGGCTCTGTAGGCTATATTTCAAGGGAAGGACTTGGAAAAACATCTCTGAGTATTCCTTGCCTGGAAAAATCCTATGAAATTCATGGAGTCACTACAAGCTGGAAATGACCAGATGGCTTATAACAGCAGTCTACGAACTGAACGTGTGTGTATGTGCCTTCAAGTCATTTCCAATTTGTAGTGACCCAAAGGCAAACCTACCACAAGATTTTCTTGGCAAGGTTTGTTTGTTGGAATTTAGTAAAATTGGTAGTTCATATATTAAGCAGAGTAGCAGCATGTGTCCAAAAAGTATAAAAAGACAATGATGCTTGGGAAGGTAGAAGACAGTAGGAAAAGAGGAAGACTACAGTTCAGATGGACAGACTCAATCAAGGAAGCCAAGGTCCTGAGTTTGCAAGACCTGAGCAGGGCTGTTGATGATAGTATACCTTGGAAGGCAGTCATTCAGACAGCAATGAATAATAACAGTTCCTTTTCTGCCCAAGGCAACCCTTCTAGCCACCCCAGACAGAAAATAGACAGCATGGAGTGGACTATCTATACTATACAGGACATTTTAACAAATTTGGTCTGGCTCAAGGAATGAACCTGCCACAAATATTACACCATGGCGCGTTACAGAGTGCCAAAAAGTGGCGCTCTCCCTGCGCCGTCATTAGCTGCACTGAGAAGCCCCAGCGGCCAGACCGCGAGGCTTCCCGGCGCAGCTAAAAAGTAGCGCCGAAGTGGCGCTTCTTGTGCCCTGGATGTGACATCGTGAGGTGCGAGGCAAGCACTCACGGCGTCATATCCAGGGCGTGACTTTCGGACGCTATGCATCCAGCACGTAATAATGGCGGCGCTCGTGTATATAGGGTACCGCCATTATTATGCCCCTGTCACATACTAGGGGTGAGGCCGGTGTGGACGTTAAGTCCTCGGGCAACCCCTAGCACGTGACGGGGGCACCGGAAGGGCCCATCTGTAACGCACCCAAGACTGCCCATCAAGAAATAAGAAGTATCAGTTCAGCTACCATGGACTCTTTCCTCCAAGGCCCCCTCCCTCAATTTCTTATCCTGAGTTAATTTTTTCCTTAAATGTGTTAGTGCTGTTTGGCATAGCACATCTTAAATGTGCAGACAGATGTCCTGTTACATAAGCAGCAAAAGCAGAGATCTCACATTTTTTTCTTTTAAGGCAATGAAACCAAGTGAGCTGACTGGTTGGCTTTTGGGGCTGGAGCTATTCTTGAATGCCTGCTGCCACTGTTATTATTTCATGGTTTCCTCTTGCTTTCCTTTCTTTAATTCAGTAGCTCCTCTTGGCACAAGAAGCCAAGGAAAATGGAGATGTGGCAGAGGCAGAGTTCCTTGCCTGAACTTTCATGCTGGTGATGCTTTAGTGAGAACAGAACCTTTTTAGCCTACAACTCTGGGGGAGGCTGAACACTGTACTGCTCAAAAGTTTCTCCAACTTTCCTTTCAGTTGTGCTGAGGGTGACATATTACGGAGAAGAGGCATGCAGAATGTGTAGACTGAAAGGAATATATTGTTAACAATAACATATTTTCCAACTGTCCCAATTTGGCAGGGAGAGTTCCAATTCATGTTCTGTCAGCCTACTTTTTCAGCTGCTTTTAAATGTTGCAGTTTCTCTCTCCTCCCATATTCCCTCTCTCTCCTCAATTTGTACCCCTGCAAGCTGAGCTGAAAGTGCAAAATTCTGCACTCTTTTAACTCAGGCCCGTTACAGACGGGCTTAAAAGTACGCGCAGAGCGCGTACTAAGGTTAAGATGCGGCAGTGCTTCCGCACCGCCCTAACCCTAGTGCGCGCTGTGCGCGCACAAAATGGCAGCGGCCGTTCCACACGGCCGCCGCCATTGATACGTCACGGCCGCGCCGCCTCCAAATGAGCTTGTGGCTTAGATTTTGGATCACATTCATGCTTACTTTTGAGTAGATCAAACTGAATGATCTCTGTGAATTATGCAGTGGACAACAGCTACGTTGGTGATGGACAAAGGGTTTTTTAAATCCACCTCATCAGAAGGATATTGTGTTGAGGGAACTGTGTCAAAAACTATGAACATTCATTTTGAGAGTACTAGCAACCAAAGCTTGGAAAATACACTTCATTGGGCTACAACTCTAAGAATTCCCCAGCTAGCATGCCCAGAGGCAGTTCATGAACTGAGCAGAGAAGGGAGGTGTCCCCTCTCCCTTATATTTTTGGAGTTAGAGGCTGCCTGCTCTATCTACAAGTCACTACTTGTCTGCTCCATCAGAGTCCTTCTTATGTCATTGTTGTTTTAGCCAACTTCACAGGAAAAATGGTAAAAATAGCAACTGTAATTTAGTTGCAACTGAAGGAGAGTCAGAAGACATTAACTGCTATAGAATGAGACAACAAAATCACTCAGACTTCATTTGATGTTAAAATAATCAACTGAATTTAGTGGCATTGAAGCACAATTGATCCCAATAGTGTACTAGTATTGCACAGAACCTCTTGAAACATTTCCCCCACTAAATACCATTTTGTCTTCTACACAAACCAAAGCCTAGCTTTCTGGAATCTCAAGAGGAAAGGCAGTCAGCCAACTCCCTGACACGTCAGCTTGGGAGCAGAGTGACCTTCTCTCCATTCCAGATGCAAGCTATCGCTTGGGCAGAAGCAGATGTAGGCGAGATGAGGTCTTTCTCCCTCTCCCCAGCTACACTTTGGGGCTCTTATTTCTTTGCTTCAGTTGTTGATCTGGGCTTCCATTATGTAGAAATGGGAGATGCTTTTTCCAGCTTCATCAAATTGGAAAGAAGTGGGAAGACGTGTTGGGGTGAGAACTTGCCTTTACTTCTAGCCATTAAGGGCCTGAACTACCATCAAGCTGGGAAAGATAGCTTCTTCAGGCGGCTGATGGAGGGCAGGATATTAAGCACCTCTGCATACCCTACACTGTATTTTGGGGTCCTCATATTGTATATCTCATTTCTGAAGATAGCATGTTTTTGAGAGATAACCTTTCAGGAACATTAGGTTCCCAGGGGGAAAAGATTTTTCCCCCAGGGCATGTGTACCTCCAGGTAAATAAAACTATCAAATCTCAAGTGCTTCTTCCTTACCCCAAGCAATCAGCATTTCCTCTTGAAACCTGAGACAAGGATCTCTCTGCACCTAAAGCAGTAAGCCAATCTCTCTTTGCCTACCCCTGTTGTGTTCTGGATCATATTCTCAGGAATATCCCATTCCAATCCCTGTTTTTGTTACATTAAAATTAAAAACATTAATCAGTCTGGAATCCTGGACCTGGCTAGACAGCCCTTCACCTAGGGCTAGTTTTAAGAAATAAATATGTTTTCAAAACCTAACCTCTACACACACAGCCAACCCTGAATACACGCCTGCACTCTATGTAATTCTGTGTTGCCCTTGGACCTCCCAGTCTTTCCATATTTCCATTTTTGTTATCTCTGTATGTTGTGTTTGTATGAATTGCTACCTTATGTATTTGACTGAACACTGCCTATTTTCTAAATAAATAAAGCAAACCTCCTTAATTCACCTAAACCCTGAAGTCCTCCCAGTTAGTACTGCTATATATTGTTACACATGGTCCAAAGGTTACTCAAGCCTCTTGCAAAGCTAATTTCCCAAACATTTGAAATATCACTTGCAAGCATCAACACAGATGGATATTGAACACTTACAAACAGCAAGAGCTTGGAATGAGAAACTAAATGACATGCTAATCAAAGAACTCTTTAAACAAAACAAGGCAAGATACAAAAATAACAAATGCACTTACATTGAGGATAGCTGGTGGGGACCCTCAGTCCCCCCACCTGTTCTTTGGGTAACAAGGGATAGGAAGCAAAGATGTTGGAGGACAGAGCTTTGCTGGGCATGTGGCCTGTCCCGGATCCCCCAGGTTTGCCATGGACCTTCATATCTGCCCTGCAAAGGCATTTGATCAGCAATAATTAGCAGGTAGTGTTTATCTGCATGCCATGAAAATAATTTTTGCAGATCAAATGATATTAGATCAGGCTTGGATGTGTCTTCCTTTCTGTGTGCACCCCCATCCCCCAACATATACTTCTCCTCGATAACTTCCTGTCCAGCAACAAAACAGATTTTCCCACTCCATTGCTAAGTCAATAACACTCTATTTTTAATTCCTCAGAAAGTGAAAAGCAAACACAAATGCACTCCAGGGAGCTTGAGAGAACCTTATGTTTTGTCAGGTTTGCTTGGAAAACTACAGACTGAAGAGCCTCATTTGTGTTGGGCAGAAACACAGTTCTCCCACCTTTAAATTTGTTTTGAAAGGGAAGAGCATCGAGACATGACTGCAATGGAGGATTATAGGAGCCTCTCACAAGACCTCAGTGACTTTCAAAGACTGGTCCTGTAAATGAAGAGAAACATGCCTGAACTCAGGGTAGAAAATGAGGTAAGTGGTTTTGGAAGTCCTGTTGAGAATAATGCTCAGTCTGCGCAAGCCTCCTTCAGAAGTGGTGATCATACATATCAGCAGACACAAAACCAGAGACAATGGATGAGGTGCATAGAATCTTAGACTCATAGAACTGGAAGAGACCACAAGGGCCATCCAGTCCAACACTGTTCTGCCATGCAGGAATACATAATCAAAGCATCACAGCAGATGGCCATCCAGCCTCTGTTTAAAAACCTCCAAAGAAGCGAGTCTCCACCACACTCCAAGGGGGTGTTCAACAGTCAAAGAGCTCTTATTGACAGGAAGCGCTTCTTAATGTTGAACTGGAATTTCTTTTCCTGTAATTTGAATCCATTGCTCTGGGTCCTATTCCCTGGAGCTGCAGAAAACAAGCTTGCTGCATCCTCAATGTGACACGCCTTCAATACTTAAACAGGGCTATCATATCACCTCTTAACCATCTCTTTCCCAGGCCAAACATACCCAACTCCCTAAGTCTCTACTCATAGGGCATGTTTTCCAGACTGTTCACCATTTCAGTTACCTTCCTCTGGACATGCTCCAGCTTCTCAACATCCCTTCTCAACATCCCAATATTCCAGGCAAGGCCTGATCAAAGCAGAATAGAGTGGCACTATTACTTCTCTTGATCTAGACACAATATTTCTATTGATGCAGCCTAGAACCACATTGGCTTTTTTTAGCTGATGCATCACACTGTTGACTGTGGTCAACTTATAGTCTACTAGGACTCCTAGATCCCTTTCAAATGTACTGTTCTCAAGCCAAGTGCCGCACATCATATATCTATGCATTTTATTTTTTCTGCCTAAGTGCTATACTGTACCTTACATTTCTCCCTGTAGAAATTTATTGTGTTAGTTTTGGCCCAGCTTTCTAATATATTAAGATCATTTTGAAATTTGATCCTCTCCCTTGGGGTATTAGATACTCCTCCTACTTTGGTGTCATCTGCAAATTTGAAAAGTATGCCCTCTATTCCTTCATGCAAGTCATTGATAAAGATGTTGAATAGCACTGGGCCCAGGACACAACCCTTTGGCACTCCACTGGTCACTTCTCTCCAAGATGAAGAAGAGTCGTTGCTGAGCACCCTTTGGGTTTGGCTGCTCAACCAATTACAAATCCACCTAACACTTGCATTGTCTAGCCCACAGTTTACTAGCTTGTTTGCAAGAATATTATGGGGACCTTATCAAAGACCTCATTGAAATCATAATATTCTATATCTACAGCATTTCCTTCATCTACCAAGCTGGTAATTTTATCACAGAGAGAGAGGGGGGGGGGGAAGAGAGAGAGAGATCAGATTAGTCTGGCATGACTTGTTTCTTTGAAACCCATATTGACTTTTTGTTATTATGGCATTCCCATTGTATACATTCACAGACTCTCTGTTTAATTGTCTGCTCTAGAATCTTTCCTGGTATTGATTTCAGACTAACTGGGCAGTACTTGCTGGGATTCCCTTTTTTTTTCCTTTTTGAAGATGCTTGACCTTCTCTAGTCTGCTGGGACATCTCCTGTTCTCCAGGAGTTCTCAAAGATTGCCAGTGGCTCTGAGATTACTTTGCCCAGTTCTTTTAATACTCTTGGATGTAGTTTAATAGTTCTGTCCTTTTCTGTCCCCTGTTAGCATTTTGCCAGCTTCTCCATGCAATGGCCCTACCATTTCCTCCTTCTTGCTTTTGCTATGGACATACCCCAAAAGCCCTTTTTATTGTTCTTAACCTCTCTAGCAAGCTTGAAATTATGCACTTTAGCTTTTCTGACTACATGTGCTGTTTGTTAGAATTCCTCTTTGGTGGTTTCCCCTTTTCTGTTTCTTATACATGTCCCATTTAAAACTTAGCTCTGTTGAAAGTTCTTTAGACACCATCCCTGTTTTATTGAGACACCTCCCATTTTTCCTCCACATTGGAACTGTTTGAAATTGTGCCTTCGGTATCTTCCTTTTGAGAAATTCCCATCTGCCCTGAACTCCCTTCTCTTTTAGTATTCCTGACCATGAGATCACCCCCAGTATTTCCCTAAATTTACTGAAATCAGCTTTCCTAAAGTCTAGATGCTCTCTACCTGGCTTCCAGAATTTATGTCCTGGATCTCTTCACAGATGTAAACATCCCTGACATATAATGGCCCATTACAGATGGGCACCCTAGGATGGACTCAGTCCGTACTAGATTTAGAAAGGGGCGTCTCTTCCAGACGCCCCTAACCCTAGCACGGACTGAGTCCGTATGAAATGGCGGCAGCCATTCCATACGGCCGCTGCCATCTTGACGGAGCGGACGCTTTGTGTCCTCACGTCGTGCCCCGGATATGACACCACGAGTGCACGACTAGTGCCTCACAGCGTCACATCCGGGGCCCAGGAAGGAGCGCGATTTTCACGCTCCTTCTTTGCAGCGTCCGGGAACCGCGCCGTTTGGCTGCTGCAGTTCCCAGACGTTGCAACTGGCGTCGGCAGCAGACCACCGCTTTTCGGCGGTCTGTAACCCGCCAATGATACTCTTCTTCCTTTCTTGTTTGGCCTATTTCTCTTTAAAAGGTTATACCCCTCTACTACTACATTCCAATTGTAAGAGTCATCTCACCAAGTTTCAGTGATGCCTATTGTATCATCAAGTTCATCTTCTTTATTTCTCATGCTCTGTGCATTAGTGTAGAGACATCTAAGACCATGAATCCACCCCTCAGCTGCCTATGTAAAGTTTTTTCCCTCCCACTGTTGGGTCCTTGCTCTATTTGTCTTATTCCCTCAATAACAGTTTTACTATTATCTCCAGCCCTTGATGTACTCCTGCCTTCCAAAATACTGTCTCCCTCCCCCACATAACTCAGTTTAAAGCCCTCCTGATCAGGTGGACCTTCACTTTTGTACCGTAATGTGGAGAAGAATCTGAAAGCTGCACTGGATACCTAAGGTCACAATACATATTGCAGTGCGGATTCATTACCAGGGCCTGCAAATCTGAATAAAAAACCAGCTATTTCTTCAAGGAAGCCACATCCCTGAGTTTGCAAGAGCTGAATAGGGCTGTTCATGACAGTATGAATTGAAGGTCTCTCATTCATAGGGTTGTCACAATTTGAAGTCTGTTTAATGGCAGTTAACAACAACTTCCTCCTAGCCATAAGATACAAAAACCAGAGAAGCTCCATTTAATTTATGAGCTTGAAACAGTAACCATTCAAAAGCAAAACAAAACTTTTAAAAGGCTAAGTTAAACTCAAGATTTAATTACCTTGGAAAGTTGTAAAGGATAATACTAGCACTCTAGTCACAATATGGCCATCACTAGTTCTGTAACTGCTAGCCAGGGAATCAGCCTAATTCACTGTGCTTGAAAATAAATGATAAGCAGGTAAGAGATCTTTAGGCTTTGTTTGAGTCCTGATAACAAACTACCAACAGAGACAACACCAGTACAAGCATTACGCTTACACACAATCATTTGAGTCAGAATCTAATGCCCAACTTAGTAAACATACCTGAAATCACTGAATTAATCTACTGAAATCAATAGTCTCTCACACACAACACTGTTTGGGACAATGATCTTTAAAACTTCTGACTCCATCTGGGGAAGACTCAGCATTAACTCATAGTTTTTGATGTAACGTCCCAATGGCAGGGGAGTTTTTTTTTTAATGTAATTTACCTGGCAGGGGAAACACCATGATCAATTATAGCACTTTGGTAGCACTGTTTTACTACTGTAACTGCCATGGCTGCATCCTTTGGAATCCTGGGGTCTGTAGTTTGGTAAGGTACTAGAGCTCTCTGGCTAAGAATTCCAAATGCCCCTACTTCAGCTGTAAATCCCAGGATCCCATAAAATGGAAACATGGCAGCAAAGGAAGCATAGCACTACAACTGCATAGTGTGAAAGACCTCTAGGTGGTTCTGGAAGTTGTAGTCCAAAGAGAAATTTCTGCCAAACCTAAAGAGGCTACAAAGTCTGATGAATGCTAGTGCTGTCTGGAAAAGTGCCACTGGGAGATGTCCCAGTTGAACATGGCCTTGCTTCCTGAGCTGATCTGAGCTGATATTTGGACTTACACAACCTCCATCTGTAGCAGCACCACACCCTTTCTAAGCCATGGACATGTCTCTGTGCTTCAGCAGGCTGCCAGATGCACAGGAAGGAAAAAAAAGGAGTTCACATATACAGACACATCAGCAAGCATTCAAGGTTCAGTGCTGTCATCACCAACCAACTGCAAAACAAAAGAGACTGGGACAATGTTTTAATAGCAACGACTGTTAATTAAGAAGCATATAAAAATTCAGCATCTTGAAGGCATTCCGAGCTTCTTCCTTTTCTCAACTTTTTAATTCCCTATCAGCACTTTCATCTTTTTCAAACTCTAACCCATCCACACAACTGGCCCACTAGCCAGTTGTCTACAGATCCAATGAACACCCCCCACTTGGCGGCCAAGAAGAAGAAGAAGAAGAAGAAGAAGAAGAAGAAGAAGAAGAAGAAGAAGAAGAAGCAGCAGCAGCAGCAGCAGCAGCATTTTTTGGAAAGCATCAGATGATTTTTTGCTGCCACTATATTCATCTTAAGGCTGTCAAGAGCATAGATCCAGTCATCAGGGAACGGCCAAAAAATAGTTTTGAGGTGCCACAGAAATGTTAGGAGTCCATTTTAAACTGTTATACAGGAGTCTTTTTTGTTTTATTTGTGAAGCTGTGGGTTCCTGTTCACTGAAAAACAGAGCCTATTAACATTTCATTCTTCACTATCCCACAGAGTTACTAAAAGTGTGCAAGCTCATGTTGCTTACAAGTCACATTTCTATTCCCCTGGGTGGTGCAGTAGCTTTTCTTGTAAACACTTTTCTCCACACAGGATACCACTGAGCTTATTTATTAGACTGGTCTCGCCCTGAAGGAAATCTGAAAAACATGAAAGCAAAATCAAAACATTCAGAAACCAGAGCAACCCATCATGATCAAATAGTGATTTGATCTTGTATCTAGTTCTGTATTTCTACTGAACATATTTTTGTTCATACCCCCTCCCTTTTATTACTGCATCTCCTTGACTCCCACAAGTGCTAGGTATAGTAATTTTAGTTTAGGTAATTGTAGACCCTGGTTAATCATCTTACTGGTGACCTTGTGTATTATTTCAGTTGTGCCTAACATATCTCTCCATCCAGGCACACATATGCAGGTATTTGTGCCTCAGTTAATGAAGCAGATGTGTTCCTGGACAAGTTTCAACAAACTTTATTTTCAGAACTAAAGATATGCACATGTGAAATGAAACAACTATAAGTCAGATAAGCCTACCATGAGTAAATAAAAACATCTCAACTCTTCTAGAAATCACTTCCAGACTTCTTCCAAAATGCATCCAGGGATGGTTTTTTTTAATTTTATCAATTTCAACCTTTGTTAAAATTTCCATGTTGGTGGCTAAACCTATACAGTTGGGAAGAACCTACTGCAGTTAGAGAGAACTAGACTGAAGATGGACTTCCCAGAGGAAGTTCTCTGTTGCCACTCCAAAAATCTGGAATGACCTGCCGGATGAGATCCACCATCTAACATCTTTAGAGGCCCTTAAGAAGGCAATAAAAACAGATCTCTTCAGGCAGGCCTTCCCAAACTGATCTCCTCAGAATTTTCACTCTCCGTTTGTTTAGCTGTACCCACCGGACTTTGATCTCAATCTATTTTATTAACCATTCAAACGGGAATTGTTTTTATTAGTATTTTAGGGTGGGAGGGAGATAGAGGAACTAGGATCTAATATGTCCTGATGCTTTTATCTATTGATATTCATGTTTGATTTTATTGTTCTTGTTTGCTGTTACCTGCCTCGATTCAATACAGGGAGAGGCGGGATACTACTACTACTATTACTACTAATTATTATTATTATTATTATTTAATATTTGAAGCAGCTGGTGAGCAGGCTTATCTGCTGTCCCCTTTTCTCCCTGTTTTGCTGCTCACACATATTCAGTATTGGATTTGGAAGCAGCTGCTGTTTACCTTGTTTGCTGGATACAGGCATGCACAGCGACTATGGGACCACAGTCAAATCCCATTCTTTTCCAGCATAAGTCTTATTGGATTGTTTACTGCAGATATGCTGCTGAAACCTGATACCAAAAGTCTGTAGTGTTTATCCCATGGGGTTTATCCCATGCAGAAATGAGATTTAAAATGGGAAATGACATTGGGAGCATTGAGCATTAATCTGGAATTAATCCACACAGAAAGGGGACAAAATTGGCTGCTTTTTACTTTTGGGATTCTCCCAAATGTAGAAAGCAGCTGGCTTTGTCCAGTTTCTGTGTGGGTTATTTTCGCATTAATGCTCAATGCCCTTGATGAGTCTGAAAATGATCCCGCTTTTGCAAGATTTTTCCAGGATTTAAATTCCGTTTCTGCATGGGATTTGGGCACTTCATCTCCCGTGTGATAAACTCCTGTGCTGCACCATCTCTCCTTCACAATCCTCCCACTACTGATGCTGCTTAAAAATACTTCTAGTTAGACAGAGGACAAGGAAGAAAGTTGACTTTATAAAAGGGGCTTGTCAGAGGATTTGTTAACTAAGGTATGCCTGTACTAATCACCCTTCCATGCGCTACAAATGTTCTGCATTGCTGATACATTATAGCAAAGTCCAGACATTGTAGCACTGCTCACTGGCATGCCATGGATTGACTTGTAGGCTGAGTATGGTGCATAGGCTGCTTGGAGAATCTTATATGTACACAGGAAACATGTTTGCAAACTCTGACAGAAGAAGAGGAAGTGGGAAGAGAAAAAATGTATATGATTATTTGCATCTCTTCTGGACAACACCAGCAGGATAAAATTATATTTCAATAGTATACTTACAAGCATGGGAACCAGAGTGGTGTAGAGCTTTGACTGTTGTGCTAGGACTTCAGGAGACCAGGTGTCAAATCACTAACCGGCCATGGAAACCAGCTGGTTGACCATGAGCAAAGCACACTCTCTCAGGGAGGGGATCCTTCAGATTTCCCATGGAAGAGAGTTCCGCATCCTGAGAAAAGCCATGAAGAAGGGTCTCTCCTGTCTTCTCACAAAATGTGTCTGTGAAGGTGGTGGGAATGAGATCATCAGATGGCAGAGAGAAAGCCGGGAGTAAAAAGAATACTCCCAGCATAATCGCATGATCATGCTGAAGATTTCAGACAATGTCATGCTCATCCAGAACTTATCCTGTGAAGATCCAGGAATGCTCCAGTAATAAACCATTCCCAGGACTTCGCCATGAATAGTTTGTTGCTGGAGCATTCCTTCACAGGATAAGTCCTGGATGAGCATGACATTGTCTGAAATTCTTCAGAGTGATCGCACGATTATTCCAAGAGTATGCCTTTTACTCCTGGCTTCCCCCCCTCCCCATCTGATAATCTTAGCCCTCCTCTACAGATAGTGAAGCTCATGTTGACTTGTGAATGGAGATAAGGTCTTTCATATAATTTGAACCCTAGCCATTTAGAGCTTTAAAGGTCAAAAACAGCACTTTGAATTTGTGCCCAGAAACAAACTGGAAGCTAAGCCAGTGAGGCTGTTTCACAGGTCTCTGTGGAAATTATCACACAGGGATGGGATCACTCCCCCTTCCTTATCCCATCCATAACCCTAGTGAAAGCATTTGCCCTAAACACTTTCACATGGAAGCACACTGAACCTGTCATTCAGCTATCAGTGAAGTGTAATTGTATTAACAGGTTCTTCTGTTAATACAAAATGATGGCAAATAGGAGGAGAATTACACTTCACTGATGCTGCAAACACTTTTCATGGTGCTTTCATGTGAAAATGTTTAGTGCCATCACTTTCACTAGCACTTCCCAGACAGGTCAAATATAGGTTATGTGTGAAAGTCCTTCCCGCAACTGGGCAGGAAGGATGGGACAGAGACAGGACGTCCTGTTCCCTCATGTGATAATCTCCTGTGTGTCACATGATCCCTGTAACCAGCCCCAGTCAACAGCCTGATCACATCATTTTGAATTTGCAGATGTTTCCAGTTTCTAAAGGCAGACCCATGCATTCTACATGCCTCACAGTAGTCCAAATGAGATGTAATCAAGCTTAATAATAATAATATAATAATAAAATTTTATTTTATACCGCTTTTCTGCGATGATCAAAGCGGTGTACAGAAAATGCAATAAAAACAATACAGAATAAAAATTTCAATAAAAACATAGCAATAACACTATATTAAAACATTACATTAAACAAATAAAACCAATTACCACAAATCAAAGCCAGCTGAATTGTTAATCCATGATGCCAGTACATATAGGGGGAAGCCACATAGTATCAAGGGATATGGGGGAAAGCCTGGTGGGAAAAAAAGGTTTTAAGCTTCTTTTTGAACAAATCCAGGGAAGTGATAGAACGGAGCTCATCGGGAAGAGTGTTCCAAATTTTAGGGGCTGAGATGGAGAAGGCCCTTTGCGAGGTTGATGCATATCTCGCGGTTGGAACCCTCAACAAGTTCTTCCCAGCTGACCTGAGTGTGCGGGGCGGATTATATGGGGAGAGGCGGTCCTCCAAGTAGCCTGGGCCCAAGCCATTTAGGGTTTTATAGGTAATAACCAACACATTGTATTGTGCCCAGAAGCGAATGGGCAGCCAATGAAGATCTTGCAGAACAGGTGTTATATGGTCAGTCCTGGAACATCCAGCAACCAGTCTTGCTGCCATATTCTGCACTAATTGAAGCTTCTGGGTTGCCCCATGTAAAGCGCATTACAGAAATCCAATCGAGAGGTTACCAGAGCATGTACCACCGTTTCAAGGTCCCCCCAGCCCAGATAGGGTCGCAGCTGGTGTATCAGCCGAAGCTGATAACAGGCGCTTCTGACCATCGCATCCACCTGAGATGTCAATTGGAGCAACGAGTCCAGAAGCACTCCCAAGTTGCGAACTGAGTCCTTCAGGACAGGTGGACAAATTTCACTACCCAGACCCAGGGAGCCTATCACAAGTACTTCCGTTTTCTCTGGATTCAGACTGAGTTTGTTTTCCCTCATCCAGCCCATTACCGACTCCAAGCAGGCATTTAGAGGAGAGATGCCATCCCTAGTCACTGCAACAGTCAGAGACACAGAGAAACATATTTGAGTGTCATAAGCATACTGATAACACCACACCCCATGTCTCCGGATGATCTCTCCCAGCAGTTTCATGTAAATGTTAAATAGCATGGGGGACAAAATAGCTCCTTGAGGGACGCCAGATGTAAGCTCCCTCTTATCGGCATGTCTCACCATAGCCAGACCTGATTTTTCAAGGAAAGAGTACAGCTGGCGCACTAGTTACACTGTGTACAAACACACTCCTGACACTGCTGAAAGCTGGGTGTCCAGGTTCAGTTCTGAGTCCAGGAATATGCCTTAGCTGTGAACCTGAGATTTCAGGGGGAGTGTAACCCCCTGTTTGCTGATCTGTGTTATTACTGACCAGTCTTGTATGGATTAAGGTTCAGTTTGTTAATTCTTATCCAATCCAATTTGTTCACTCTCAAACAGCCATAGAGTATGAGCTTGCACATCACAAAAAAGAGGGAAAAAGAGGATATAGAGTGGCATAAGCTAATTTATACGTATAAATGCAGGTTTATAAACCACTGCTATAATGCAAATAAAAATGCAATGTATCTCTCATTTACACTGGAGAAGACTAACCAGGTGATCTGTGAGCCTACCAGCCCACTCAGTTGTCCACTTGAAGGTGAACAATTTCATGGTCTCTCTTATGCATCTTTTTCTTTGAACCAGACTTGGGCTAACTGGCCCAGAGGACGGTTTCAAACAGAAGACTACCTTCCATGGCTAAAATTTTCCCTTTGTGTTCCTCTCTGTGTAAGATGTGTTAGAGATTTTCTCCTGAGGCATCATGATTCACTGCCAAGTCATGCATTTATGAATTCCTCCCACAAATTTCTGAAAGGCTGGAAGAAACACCTCCAGTTAAATGGGTTAACTTACTTTTGCTTGTATCTAGAAGTAAATATGTTGGAAAATTTCTCATTCAAGTGTCTGCTCTGTTCACACATAAAACAGAAGAAAATATGACCAAACCTTCCTGTGGTGATATTCTTCTGTGGTTTCTTACTCTCTATGCATCTATTAAACCCTCTGTGTCAAGGCCAGGGGATCCTGTGGCCCTCCAGATGTTGCTGAACTCCAGCTCCCATCAGCCTCATCCAGTCTGACCTAGGATGAGGCATGATAATGGGAGTACAGTCACCCCTCCTAACTTGCAGATCTGAGATCCGTGTTCTTGGATATGCATGGAGGGGCGACCTCCGCTATTTGCAATGATGTGCGCGCCCAGGAGCATGCTTGATTCAAGCCTATGGGGCTCGAATAAGTGCAAGCCTCCATTTTTTTAGAGGGGGGGGTGTTCCAGATATTTTAGACTTCAGCTTTAGAATCTCTCACCATCTCTCATGGTGACTGGATCTTCTGGGAACTGTACTCCAACACAACTGGTCCTCCATTTGAGAACCACTGTTCGAATAGTACAGTGGGCCCTTGTTATCTGCTGGGGTTTGGTTCCAAGATCCCTGTGGATAACAAAATCTGTGGATGCTCAAGTCCCATTAAATATAATGACATAGCAAAATGGTGTCCATTATAAAAAATGTGAAATCAAGGTGTGATATTTGAAATTTATACCTTTTTTGAACATTTTCAAACTGTGGATATTTGAATCCATGTATAAGAAGGGCCGACTGTATCTATTTAGTAACCATAATACTTTGCCACAAGAACCACCAATTAGAAAGGTGTATTTTACAATTTGGAACTTATCTGGAATTCATATTTACCGTACTTTGGGCTGGCTCTTACTGCCTTGCTTGCATTTCCCAAACTTTAAAATTCTAACCAATGTTGTGTCTGAGATGTGCTGAGATAAATCCTGGATGTTTACAAGTACATGTCCTATTGTTTCCCAAACTGTATATGGTCTTGCAAATACAATCAATGTCTACTGTAGAGGGTGAATCACATGACAGAATAATGGATTTTAATTTAGATTGAGTGTTAGCAGAGTTCATTTCCCTCATTGTCAATCAGAATTATAGTGATTGTTAATTAGGAGAAAAAGACCCCATGCAGTTCTCAGTTCTCTAGTACATACCTTTTGAGCAATTCCATTTATATCAGGAGTGAGAATCATGTGGCCCCCCAGATGTTCTTGGACTGTAGTTCCAACAGCCACAGCCAGCACAGCTAATGGTGAGTGATGATGACAGTTACAAGATTACAACAAGATCTGCCATGTATGAATCCCACCCCGGCTATATGCACACTCTTACTTGGACGTAAATCCTGGTAAACTCAGAGAGGCTTATTTCTGGCAAGGCATGTGTAGGGTTGTCCACTGCAAGCCCTGCTGTGATTTTGTTACGCACCAGGCAGTTTAGATGCAGCCTTAGAGAAAATGAAGGCTCCATTTGTTGCCAGCCAAGAAAGTGAGTGACATTGTAAGCATTGTTGCATGTTGTCATTCCTTGGGGGTACTGATCTGTTTTATAAGGGAGGAATACTCAATTTATTCATAAGAACTCTTCCTTAGTTCAGAACCATACAGTGTTTTCCATTCTATTAAGAGCCAAGTTATTCCCCAGTTTCATCAGCACCTTGGTTTTGCTGGCATGGTAGGTTTTCCCCATAAAATGAAAGCCAGATTTAAGGGTGTACTTCAGGAACATTTTATGCAAAGAGAGCTGAAAGGGGCCAGGGTCTAGACTCTGGTGCTGTCCGCTCTTTACAGCCAGTGCAGCAACTTTTCTGATCTGGCTATTCATAATCCAAATGGCATGCCATGTGCTGGAATTTGCCAGTGATAGAACTGAACTGTGAGTCTATTGTTCACTCCCTTACACCATGCAATTGTAAAATAAGGCGTTTTGCCTTTTTGCTCTGCATTTGGTTGCCACGTATGTAAAGAAATTACAGTTATAATTATCTGGCTGGCTCTTGTCATTTGGTGCTCTTTCAGGGAAGGTTTTCCTTCAGGCCAGAATCCGGGAACGTTATGCAGCAGCTGCCACGTTGCAAGTATAAGGAGAGGTGGTTCCACTCCTTAAACTTTTCCAGATGTTTTTGTCTTTCACAAGACAAGTTCCAGCAGCTGCACCATTTCAAGACCTTAACACAAAAGGCATAACTAATCTACTGAAGAAAACATTCAGTCCCACCCTTGCAATGCAGCTGAAAAAGTACTGTATATTAGCATCTATTGTGGTTACCACCCATCTACTGATCCTCATTCCTGTACTTTTAAAAGCAGCCTGAGATGCAGACATTTAGCCATTTAAAAAAAAAAATCTTACTTCCACAGAAAAGATCTGCTAAATTTCTGTGCCCAATTACTGTTAAATGGGTTGGTCTAAGCCATTTGGTACCTGAGGAGAAAGACAAGATACCACCAGGTCTTCCACTGAAGTTGTTGCCACACTTCATAATTTAAAGTAGTTTGACACTTCTTTAGCTGTCATTGTTCCATCTGATGGGATTCTGAGAACTGTAGTTTGGTGGGGGCACTAGAGCACTCTAACAAAATGACAAATCCCAGAATTATTATTATTATTATTATTATTATTATTATTATTATTATTATTGTACTTTATTTATATAGTGCTGTAGATTTACACAGCACTGTACATACAGAATTCCGTAGCACTGAGCCAGCAGTTAAAGCATTGTCAAAATGCATTAATCCTGCAGTGTAGATGCAACCTATGGTTCCACCTACAGAAAGCAAAGAGACTGGCAGCCAAATGTTACTGAAACTATAGTACAGTACTGGGAAACTCTTTTCCTGCTCACTTGAGGAAAAAAGGACAGCACAAGGGCTGCAGAGCAGGTTACCTGAAAGGTACAACTCTGGGTGTAACAACACTGCAGAATTAAAACAATTTAACTGCCATGACTCTAGCCTACAGAATCCTGGGATTTGTAACTTGGTGAGGCACTGACATACTAGGCTGAATACCTCACCAAACTACAAGTCCCAGGATTCTGTAGGATAGAACTATGGCAGTTAAAGTGTGTCAAAGTACTTTAATTCTGCAGCGTGGTGCAGTCTTCCAATGGAAAAGTCCCTTCAAGAGGAGCCCACAGCTGTCCCTTCCACACCATCCAGCCATTTCTTCTTGAGGTGCTTGTCACACTCTGCTAGCACTAGACCACAATTCAAAGTCACAATGACACTAACAGATAAAGCACATGTTCCAACCTCATGAACAGTTCTGGAAAACTCAAAAGCTCATAACATTAAATGTTCTACTTTATAACACTTTTAACATCCTCATACAAGTTATTAGCCATCTCTGATTGTGTGTGTGTGTGTGTGCTTTGTTTGTTTGTTTGTTTTCACTATGACACTTATTTATCACATATGTATGTTCACATTGTTCAGGACTGTACATACATGTATCTTCCATTTTATTCTCACAGTAACTGTGAGATAGGTTAGGCTGAATTATAATGTAATGTCACTATTCATAATAATAATAAAAAAAAGAATATATCATCAAAAAGATGATAACAGATTGCAGCCAAGCCAGATGGGTAAGTGTGCCTGTTACGGCTGCTGCTCTGGTTCTAACAGGCAAATTCAAGGCAACTGAAGCCTCTTATGATTCGTTATCTTTAACCCAAAATAAGGTTGTATAGTTTCTTAGAAAGAGGACATGTTCAAAATGAGGACTGTCCTTTGATAACTCTTGAATAGAGTACCACCCTCTGTAAGATATGGCACTCCCTTCCCCCAACCTGGAGTCTTCTAGTATCTTTCACAAATGAACAGACTCAAACCTCCCCATTTTAAGACCAACTCACTATAGCAGTGGTTCTCAACTGTTGGCCCTCTAGATTTTTGATACTTCAACTCCCAGAATTCCTGAACAATTAGCATATTGACTGGGACTTCTGGGAATTTAAGTCTGGAGGCCCAAAGGTTGAGAACCACTGCACTATACAAAGTGGCTTTAACTTATAACAAAGCCTGGCATATAAGCACTGGAGACGTAAATTTGTTGTGCCATGTTCCATCTTTCTTCTTTAGATAGATACATTCCATTTTGGTCCTGTTCAGCCCACAATGGTGCTAGTACCATCCCAGTCCCAGATACAATGCTAGTGCAGTAGTTTGATGTGCTGTTCCACCAGTACAGTAACAGTGACACCTTGTTCCAACTCTGGATTGTATTCAGTTTTGAGTAAATTCAATTTTCCTACCATTTCATAGAATAATTTCTGTAGACATAGAATCATAGAATTGGAAGGGACTGCAAAAGCCAGCTAGTCCAACTCACTACCTTTGAAAATTGCTATAGCTGTGCTGGATATTTTAATTACATCCACGCACCCCCCACCCACACCTACACATATATAAATGCAGACATATACACACACAGAGCAAGGAGAATAACAAAGTCAGCATGGTGTAGTGTTCGATTATTGGACTAGGACTCTGAGAGTCCAGGGTTCAGTTGCTTGCTGAGTCATGGAAATCTACTGGGTGACCTTGGGCAAGTCACACTCTCTCACCCTAAGAGGAAGGCAAAGGCAAATCTCCTCTGATAGGATTGCTATAAATCAAAGGAGTTTATCACATGGGAGGAAAGTGCCCAAATCTGGTGCATAAACGAGGTTTCAATCTGGAAAAAAACCACAAGAGCGGGGTTGTTTTTAGATGACATCGCTCAAAATAAGCATTAATGCAATATTAACATGTGTAAAAAGTGGCAAAATCGCCTCACTTTTTAATTTCGGGAAAATCACAAAATTAAAAAGCAGTGGGTTAATGTCACATTAATGCTTAATTCATGTGACATGTCAAAAAAACCCACTCTTGCAGGATTTCTCTGGGATTTAAACCCCATTTATGCATGGGATTTGGTCACTTTGCCTCCCATGTGATAAACTCCACAGTTGACTTTAGAGCAGGCAGCAGCAGACAAAAAGGTTACTCTTACACATTGTCAAAACTGTACAGACATCACAATTACAATTAAATAATATTACAATTAGGTAATTAGTGTTATTAATCCCTAAAAGACATTAAACTGAAAAATCCAAGATTCCATGCTTACAATTTAGAAAAGCCACTACAAATTGGATTAGCATTAGTTATCCTTCCAAAGTTCAATAAGAGAATATAATTCAGTCATACATTTGGACTTCTGTTGCTTTCCATCTCTTGGTCTAACAAGATCACACGCAGTACAATTCTGTCTATATATCTACTGAAAAGCAAACCCAATTCCATTCAGTGGAACTTATTCGCAAGTAAGTATGCGAAGAATGCAGCTTAATTTATGCTGCTTACAGATGGAAAGCTTTTAGCATTAGCAATCAAAACCAGCTCTTGTGCAACTATTCCATCTTTTCTTTTCAATGTATTTTGTAGAAATATATATATAAGGAGGGTGATCTGTGGAGAAACACTGGAGGAGGAGAAGTGGAAGATACCAATCTACATCTGAATCCTCAGTAAAATTAAGAGAATGAGGCAGAGTGAATGTACAAGAAAAGCTTCACCGGAAAGCATCGCGACTTAAATGTGCTAATTGCCTAATTTTACTCATACACTCCTGATATTAGTACTTTTCCACTTCTTAGCTCTAACAAACTTAGCAATTGTTAGTACATTAGAGACCACTGCAAAATATTTCTAGCTATAAATAACTACGTTCTAACTTCATTATTTCAAGTTCAAATATTTAATCAGATCAAATCATCCTTTTTATTTGGATCCAAAACACTTTACTATAAGACAATGATCATCACATTGGTCTGCTGCTATTGTCCACATTTGCATGATGTGTAAATATTGGTTTATAGAAATCTTCTTCATTATGTGTGTGTGTGTGTGTGCGCACGCCAGTTATCATTGATACAGTGGTTTGTACAAATTTTCTTTCAGATGGATACATAGAACAGGAATTCTCAACTCATGTACACATATCACCAAAGGAACACAAAAGTAGATGCAACACAGGATTTTCAGAACAATTTCCAACTAGTAATAGAATTATTGTTTTTGTTTGTTTGTGTTTACTCCAAACAATACTACTGATATTTTTATATTATTAAAGCTTATAAATATAAATTGCAAACATATAAACATTTATAAAGGTCTATAAATATATATATGTCTTTCTTGGAAAAAGTAGGCCTTTTGGTTTCTATCATAGTATCACCCAGGTGCTTTGGAAAAAATGTTGGTGACATATACAATAACAATAGTTGAGAACCACTGACACAGAGTGTTATATATTCTCTCTGAAAAAGCTGACTTTTATTCAGTTCCTGAATACCAGTTGCCTTCCCCCAACATTTTTTGATATGTTTATAATGGAACTTTTAGGAAGCCAGTGATGAACAAAAAAGGGCACTTAAACATTTTTTTCCACCCAAAGTTCTTTGTCTGAGGTCTATAGAGGTCCTTGAGGGAGGTGACTGGATGCTTTATGAGAGACTGTTCAAAAGCACCATTGTCTCCTTATTTTCATATTTGTTACCTCCTGGTTTTCATATTTGTTAAGGTCAACAATGGCATATTTAGAAGTGCTTTGTTTTAGTGTGCCAGGAAGTTTGACTCTCCCAGTTTTTTTAAGGCAAGTTGAACTCAGTGAATTTTATTGCTGAGTAGACATGTATAGGTCTGCACTCCCTGTAAATGCCATTACAGGTAGTGGAATGGAATGTGTGAACCACCATTGTTCTGGAATAATCATCCATAAATATTAGATCCAGAAAAAAATTAACCACTAGTCTAGTGAGTTACTAATTGTATCCCCCTTGACTAAGCCTTGTGAGTAATCTGGTTGATACCACTTTAGCTAAGATTGTACCAGAGCTCATAAATGTTGCTTTTGCAATTACAGTTCTCTGATTTCCTCAGCCATCATTGTGTATCACAGCTACTAAGACTTAAATTTTGCTGGTCCCTCTCTCATCTCCCCAAAATTATCTAGGGCTAGGCAGATCATGCTACAGCTTTCATTTGGGCTATACATTATGATTCAATCTCATGATTTAAAAGTCCAGTAAGGATTCACCTCCCTTCTCAAGTTTTACATTTCATCTCACAAGCAAGGAAGACCCAATCAGAACTGAAACTTGTATTTCAGAGAGACAAAACACCCCATATATTTTGTACTTTTTGCAGTCTGCCATATTGAGCACTATGCAAGTTCCTTGAACAATTTTTGTTGGGAGCATTACTGGTCCCTTATATGGCTTTTGACTTGGTCATGATAATGTAATGTAGTAGACAGTGGCATGTCTACATTGTATTTTCAAGTCACCTGTCAACATATAGGGACCCCATGAATTTCAAAAGGTATTTTAAGGCAAAGAAAATCAGAGGTGGTTTTGTCAGTCTGAAATAGAGCCTATAGCACCTGGAGTTTGTTGGCAATCTCCCATCCAAATACTAACCAGGGCTGACACTGTTTAGCTTCCAAGATCAGATGGGATCTCCTGCCTCAGTAATTTTAAAACCCAGATTTAATGGTTTTATAATCTACTCCCTTTAGGTGACCATATATGTTAATTTATTTTGAAGTACACCACCAACATATCTCTTCCCACATGCCTGCAACCATTCCGTGCTTAACAACAGCTTCCACATTCCTGAGAGGTCATAGGATGAAAATGCATCCTGTTCAGTAACCCTGATAAAAAGTAATACTCTTAAACATATGCAATTTCATATTATACACTCACTTGAATCCTAGCACCGTCAGGACTATAGGAATAAAAGGGATTTTGCTTCTATTCTCCTGATGCTGTTCACATTTAGCTAGGGACCTTTCACACTATTTTATTTATTTATTTAAATATTTATAGCCTGCCCTATATCAAAAGATCTTGGGGCAACTTACAAATAATGTTAAAACAAGTTAAACAGTTTAAAACAATAAAATAATATAAATAAGCTAAAAATATTTTAACCATCACAATGGATTAAAAACAGATTTAAAGGTTTTAAAATAGTACTATAATTCCACTATTTCGGGTAATTCCACTTTAACTACCATGGTTCTATCCAATGTATTCCTTCAGAGTTGCAGTTTCATGAAAAATTAGCATGCTCAGCCTCTAGTGCTACACCAATCCCAGGTTACCACTGGATGAAGCCATGACAGTTAAAGTGTTTCTGAAGGGCTGTGATTGTGTAGCATGAAAGGACCCTTGTCAATAAGGATCACTTTACTGTAGAAAAATATCATTTACATTTAACATGAAACTAGTAAAGTTAGCACCAGTAACCATGTACCTGTCAGATTAATTATCCCCTGTGTTTTCAAAATATGAATACAGAAAGGCATCTAAAGTGACTACATAAGCCTGGGTGGTGCCCAGCACACCCATACTAGCCCAAATGTTGATGCTGGGCATGTTTGTTACTGTCCCCATCATTATGATGCTGGAATTTGTTTGTTTGTGAGATCCAGCTCTAAATGCACACAGACAATAGACACAGTGTCTGAAATACAGCAAGGAACAAAAACTTCCTGGCAATGCATCATTTATTATCTGAATAAATTAGTGTTCAGACGGGATGATTTGTTAATTACTTGAATTATTGAACTGATGAGCAATTACAGCCAGCGCTCCAGCTGTTGCTGTGCCACTGCAACTCCCATAATCCTTTAACACTGGCTATGCTAGCTAGAGAAGTTGCAGCCCAGCAACAACTGGAGGGCCACATGTCTCCTGATGCAAACTCTACTAACATTTCCACTTCGAAAGAGAGGGGTCCGAAAGCATAATTATCACATTTCAGCTGAAAAAAATAGAGCTAGCTACCAATCATGTTTACATTACATTTTACTAATACAATGGACAGACTCTAGTTCGCATTAGAAGAGATGCACGATCACTCATTATGTACTGTCTGGCCCTTACTCAACACAGAATTAGTGCCCTTAAGCCCATTGGAATCAATGGATTTAAGCTGCACTGGATTTGTTGCTGCAATGTGTAAACAAGACCAGAGCAGCTTTATTGTGTGTCAGGAAATTGGCTTCTCCTGTAAGAACGGATATACTGCTCTCTTGTACCCCTAGGGCCAATTCACACATGAAGGCCTATTCAGGGTTAGGCTGATTCCTTACAAAATCTCCATACAAGATACTACCCAGAGAGAACAAACGGGCAGCCTTTCCAGCTGTTCTGATTTGGCAGGGACAGTCCCTATGAATTCTCTATTGTCCTATTTTTTCCAAATATTTTTAAAATGTCTCACTTTCTTTCTCCTCTCTCCACTTTCCCTTTTTGTCCTCAGCTTACTTCATTTGTTAAAAACAGAATTCAGAGTGCAAAAATAATTTGGATTCAGTAAACTCAGTGGGAGATGGAGAAGAAGGGTTGAAATCTTGCTTTTCCCAGTAATCTCAGGCAAAGCAAACTACTGCAGCCTCTCCTAGTTTGTGTATTAATCATAGAATCATAGAATCGTAGAGTTGGAAGAGACCACAAGGGGCATCCAGTCCAACCCCCTCCCTTCAATCAAAACATCCCCGAGAGATGGCCATCCAGACTCTGCTTATAGACCTCTAAGGAAGGAGACTCCACTACACTCCGAGGAAGGAGTGTGTTTCACTGTTGAACAGCCCTTACTGTCAGGAAGCTCAGTCACAACTGTTAATTCTGCCCCAACATTTGAGGGAGGCCTGCTTTAGCTTCCTAACCAAAATGCTTCACTGTAGCAAATGAAGACCCTCTTGGGCAGCATACATAACATGCATATTTTATTAGTGTGGAGGGGAAATGTGTATAAAGCAAATAAGCAACAACTACAAAAACAAATAAATATTGTTGCAGATTTGTTTGGCTGAACAGCAACTCTTGGCTGAAATCCTGTTGGTTAATCCAACTAGAATACATACATTGAATCAGTTGTTGATTAAGCAATCCATATATAATTCCCATTGATTCAACATGGCTACACTAGTCAGAACTAACAGCATTTGGGCCCTTATTCACTTGCAAGGCCACAACTGCAGATTTTTTTAGCTCAATTGTACACCAATATACAGCTATCTCCACTATTCTGCATCCTCCTTGTTTGCATAAACAACTGTGCAACTGTGTCCCTCAAACTGGCATGATTTCTGGGGAATATTTATTTCCAAAAGTCATTAGATCTCTTTTGGAGGCAGAAAGTAACAAAATCATCCTATTGAAATATGGACATTCAGCAGTCTCTGCTAGAAATGCAGCCATCACCTCATATCCTCTATTTATCCTACTTTTAGAGACTCTCTAAAGGCAGTGTTTTTCCTCTGCCATTACTTGATTGCTCTGGTCTATCATTTTAGCTTTTGGCCACAGCCTCAGAATATATTTAGGGAGATGTGGGGGAGGTGAAAGCCAACCCACTTGTAGTGAGAGAGAAAGAAACACAGATTTGGAAAATAGAGGAGGAGAAAGAAACCCAGCCCAGCCATCCTCTGGAACACTTTCCTGTTGCCACCTTCAAAGACATTTAGATTCCTTCAGACCCTTGAAGAGACTGAAGTTTTCTCAGCTCCATCGCCCTGTCCCTGAGGTATGGCATAAAATCCTCCTTTCTTGTTTTCTTTCCATTATCCTGCTTTCTGCTATTTCTTACTGCTCAACTTCCTTTCTCAGGAGTAAGCAAACAAATGATAATGTGCAAAAAACTAGGATCAGCATCTGAATTATAAACTAACAGAGGAAAGGCAGTTGTATTATGTGTGGGGGTATTCTGTGTTTTACTTTTCCTTGCAAATGCATTCTTGAGTCTTTTGCTTGCTGTGCCCTACTTTTGGTATGCAGTGCATGAAAAGTGTTTTCTTATAGCAGAGGCATGTTAATAACTTTAGACTGGCAAAGGTTTTTTTTTTTTTAAAAGGTCTCTTCTGCCTCGACATCAATATAATTTGCTCATCATATACATATACATACAAACTCTCTCTCTCTTGGAAGAGGCTACAGTAATTTCTAAAGAAGTTGTTACTCTGTCTCAAAGATTTCACAATTAATTCCCTGGCTAGTTAATTGAGTTGGCACATGGAATACACCCAGTCATTGGGCAGGTCAAGCTACAGGGCATCTGAGGAACTGAACTTGTCAAGAGGATTTTATCTTAGCAAATTTAGCCCATTCAGAAGCCCATTAAAAGGACTAGGGAGTATTAAAATACCCTCTCCTCTATATCATCATCCTTACTTGCTTGGTGTTTTGCCTAGGACAGGGTTTGGAAGACTGGCAACATACCAGAAGGAGAATTAATGTCAAGCCAGGATGTTGCAAACCTATTAAAAATGAAGAGCTGTTGCTCAAAAAGAACTTTATTGCCTTTAAAGGCAGCAGCTGCCTCTTCCGCTCCAAACCATGGAGAATAAATATAATTCAATTGCTTCCCATCTTCCCATCTTTCCTCTTTTTTTCTTTTTCTTTTATTTTTTGGAGCTATGATTTTGTTCCAGAAACTTCACTAAAACAGTTTACTGTAAAATGCAGGTAGAAATTTAAGTGCCAAGAAGGAGAAAAAGAATTCCATTGGCCAGACTAGTTTTATTCTTCTCAAGTAACATTAAAGAAAGAAAAGGAAGGAAGGAAAAGAAATGAAACATTTTTAGTTTGAAAGAAGAGAGATGGTGTGTGTGTGAGAAAGAGAGAGAGGGAGGGAGGGTTAAAGTAAATGCATGCACAGTTTCATGAAGCTCTTTGAACAAAGCCATTGTCTGCCACATAGGCAAGAGGAGGGGGAGCAGAGAGATATCAACTTTTCAAACTTTTGCCAAGTCCCGCCTGCTCTGGGGGGGAAAAAAACTCTCTTCTCTTGTGTGACTATCCTACAATGGAATGTCGGCTCCCATGGAAACCCATTCAGGGACTTCTGGTTCAGGAGATGTACAGCCTCAGAAGTTGAAAAAGAAGGATGGTTTCAGATGAAAGCATTTTCCCCTTTCTCCTTCCCCTAATGGAAGAATTTAGATGGTGAAAAGTTCAAAAGTTTCCCCCCCGGAAATAGTGTTGTCTTGATTCTGAATTTGTCCCACTATGCAACATCTAAAGAAATATTTGTGTAGATTGTATCTTGATTTATTAACATTTTTTATTAGAAATAGCCTGTCTGCTTATTATTTCTTATTATTATGCACATCTTGGGAGAGGTGAAAAGTCACTGCTATTATGTGCCTTCAAGTGGACTCCAGTTTATAGCAACCATATCATAGAGTTTTCTGGGTAAGATTTTTTTTTTCAGAGGACATTTGCCATTGCCTTCCTTTTAGGAAACTTTGTGACTTGCCCAAGTGAGTTTCCAGGGCCAAATGGGGATTTGAACCCTATTCTCCTGAAGTCTAAGTCCAACAAACTCTTATACCATGCTTGCCCCCTTGAATGTGTGTTTGTGTGCGAGAGTGAAAAGACAGTAATAAAAACAGTAATAAAAAAGAAAGTAATAAAAACAGATATGTCATGGGCAGCAAATGCAGTCTAATCCAATGCATAGTGCACCATTAAGTCAGTAAAAGAATTTAACTCAGTATCATCAAACCCAGAGCTTAGTTTGTGCCAGGCATCACCATGATTTGGTTACTCAGTATCTCTGTGTTCAGCTGTTGGGCTCCATTCTGGAATATGGGGAATAAAATGTAGAAAAATGAACATAATGTACTTTTGTCACTAATTACTGTCTGTCTCTTGCTTCTCTAGTTCAAGAACAAGGGGTCAGGTTCTCCCCAGCATGCCCTTTGCTTGCTGTTTGATTGTTCATGGAAAGAACATCAATTAAGCACACGGTTATTTATGCCAGCAGTATCTGATTATGGCTGAAAACAAAGGGCTATGATTGAACACACTTGCCCTTCATTAGACTTGATTGTGTGGCTCACAGCTTAATCATACAGCAACCACTAAGAATGGTTGCTGTATCATTTGTGCATTAGTGTATATGGGGGGGAGGGGGAAGAGGGAGAACTGAAGGAGTTTCACAGGTGGCAACTGTCTGGGCTTCTGTCCAATCCAAATTTCCGGTCAGTTCTTCCTTAGAACACAGTGCTAAGAGGTGACAACGTGACTTTTTAACAGCTGAGCTTGCTTTGATGGCACCACTGAAACTATATGATAACATGACCAAAATTAGCTGTAAAATTACATTCACAACAAGCCTTCATTTCCCATGCCTAGCATCATTAGTCCAACTCTCCCCTGAAGTTTTTGGGCTCTACCACTTCTGTATTCAGGAGCTCCATGCTCATAACTGACTGCTCCCTGATGGTGTATCTGCATTGCAGAAATAATCCAGTGTGACACCACTTTAATTGCCACAGTTCAATGCTATGGAATTCTGGGATTTGTAGTTTGCTGTGGCACCAGAGGTTTCTGATAGAGAAGGCTAAATATCTCACAAAACTACAATTCACATAACTGTAGAAATGCAAAGAACCATGGCAGTTAAAGTGGTGTCAAACTGGATTATTTCTGCAGCGTGGATGCAGCCTGAGTGGGGAAGTGTCCTGCACATAAAGAGCTAATTAGCTTTGGGGTGAAGTGTTCTGGCCTGGCCTTCTCCCTTACATATTGGGTTTCTGTTTACAGAGAATTGCTTTTGCATAGAGGAACATTCATCTTTATGAGTTCCACCCCAATCACACAAGCATTTTGGTGTAATGTTTTGAGTGTTTACGATTCTGAAGACCAGGGTTTGATTCCCTGCTTGGCCATGGAAACCACCAGGTGATCTTGAGGAGTCACACAGTCCCCAAAAACCTTAGGGTTGGTATAAGTTGGAAACAATTTGAAGGCACACAACAGTAATTAAACCAGGCATGGACTAGAGGGCCCTTGAAACAGAAAAACAACAGAGGACTGTCTTCTGTAAAGTATAGCACGTAGCAATCCAAAATATGGGACCTGACCCCAGAGGTGCCCATGATGACATAGGGCAGGGATGTACAAATTCCAGTCAAATAGATGATGTGGGACTACATCTCCCAACATTCCTCCCCATTGTGTGTGCTGCCTAGGGCTGCTGGGTGTTGCACTACAACAACACCTAGAGGACTACACTTTGTGCACCCGACATAAAAGGTCATTGGGTACTTTCTGGTGAGATGAAGCAACAGAGCACAACTCTCTTGTGCTCCATTTCCCCCTATGATGAAGGCAGGGGGCAGGCTGGTTTTGGCTGGGCCAAAAGGAACGCAAGGCAACTGTGCTACAATTCCTTCTCTGCTGGCAGACCAGAAATGTGAGATCAGCCCAGCAGGCATATGGATCTACAAGGGAAGGAAGTACTATCACTGCCAATCCTTCATTGCAGGCTGAAACTACCCTCCAGCCCCACACATTTTAAGAAGACTTGTCTGAGAGTCCTGAAAAATACAAAACAAGATGGTCCCACTGCAATCTGAAACTGAACTTGGGGGGGGGGATGGACTATAGTTTCCAAGACTGCTCATCCAGCATGGTCACAGGCCATGCTAGTTGGGGGATTCTGAGAACTGTAGTCCCAAAATATTTTCCCCAAACTTTGGTTTAAAGTGGTTTAGTTAGTCTTAGGTCTATCACCTCAGTTGGAATGATGTCCCAGTTCATGAAATATCATAATAAAGCCTGTGATCTGCTTTTATTTTGGAAACTATTTGCTAAACCGGATTAGAAAGAAATCTGGCATGTGCAGCCAAGGACTAGCACTGAAAAGTTAGATTGTTTTCTTACTAATATTATGGTTATACAGGGCGAGTCTCTCTGATCCAAAATTCTGAAATCCAAAATATTTCAAAAACCAAAACCTTTCCCATGGGTGGCTGAGATAGTGACACATTTGCTTTCTGACGCTTCAGTGTACAAAAACTTTGTTTCCGTATTAAAAATATTGACTAAAATTACCTTCAGGCTATATGTACAAGATATATGTAAGACATAAATGAATGTTGTGTTTAGACTTTGATCCCATCTCAAAGATCACATTATGTATATATATGCAAATACAGGTATTCTAAAATAAATAAATAAATAAACCCAAAATTCAAAACACTTCTGGTCCCAAGCATTCTGGATCAGGAAGGAATCACTTTGTAGAATACTTTTTCTTGTCTGTACCTTAAAACTTGGCTTGATGCCCTTAAGCAATGGATATTTTGACAGGCCAGTAACTGTATGGAACCATACATGTAGCACTGACAAACCAATTATTGGATGGCAAGAAGCTCCTCTTTAAAAATAAAATCAAACAATAAAATAGTGATACATTCATGGCACCTGTCCTGCAGAGCAGATAGATACAGTCCATTTAACAGATGGAGAATATAAATCTACCTCCATTTAATAATAATAATAATAACAACAACAACAACAGCAACAACAACAATTTATTTATACCCCGCTATGATGGAGAAGGGCAGGAAACAACATACTGTCCTGGAACAGGAAGCCAGTCAGGAATAGGATGGCAATCACAGTGTTTTGATTCATTCCTCTTTGCCACTATTGTTGCACTCTGTAGCCAGTCTGGCCTCTGAAAGACACTGATTGACCATTGATCTTTTGCAAGCTGCTATTTCTTATATTACGTTCTCAATGGTAAAACTGTTGATATAAAGTTGACTTCACAGAAAATGAAAGGATAAAGATTTTTAAAACCATACACAGATTATAAGTACTATATTGTGTATTCATGACTATTAAAGAGTTCTGCCTTAAGTACTGTGTTTCTCCAGGCATTGTGGGTAATCAAAATGGTGGCTAGTCCAGTCACACCCCCAATATCTTGGAATTCTCATAGCCCCAGTCACCATGGCCATAATGGGGATGATGGGGATGTTGCACAACATCTATTGGGGTAGGGTGCTGGGTTCAGGCAATACTAGGCTAGATTTAGTTGCCCCGCGGTACTTGAAGTATTGTTGTTATTACTCCCAGTGCCAGGTTAGCCTGTCAGGGTACATGAAAAGTAGAGGTTGCCTACCAAAGGGCATTAACCCAGTGTGTTATCAAATTTGGAGCTTGTTCCTCTTCCTGGCAAGTTTTTGTGTCCTGAAACCACAAATAAAAACCAGTTTCTCTGGAATTGTAATACTGAGGTCTCTTTCATGTCCACTATCCTAATCTACACATACTAACCTGGGCTGTATCCATTAGAAGGTCAGCAAAATTTATTTCAGAATCATTTGGATACATTCAAGGGATCCTGATTCTGAAGATGGCAATGTGAAGTCCAGTGTGTGTATGTCCTCAGAATGTTCAACATAGTGCCATAATTGTGTAGGGACTTAGTCCCTGCCCAATCTGTTTACACTCTTTAATTCAATACATGGGAGATCATAGAGCAAGTGATAGAAAACAAGTCTAGAAGATACACACACATACACGCATTCTTAGATCTGGTTATAGTTGAGAAGCCTTCTGCAACCTATCCCTCTAGATGTTTTGGACTATAACTTCCAACATCCTTGGGCATTGGCTATGTTGGCTGTGCCTGATGAGGGTTGCATTCCAAAATGTCTGGAGGGAAACAGTTTCTGGAAGGTTGCAGCAGAATATGAGAACCAAAGATTTCAGTTGTAAGTGAATATGTGGCAGCTTCCAGATAATGAGGACAATCAGCTGTCAAATGCAAAATTAGAAGTTTCTATACCTTCACAAAATGTGCAGGCAAGTACCAGCAATTGTGGTGAGCTTGCAACTGGCTTGTGCCACTGCCAGCTGCTTCTCTGTAGCCTTGGGTCTCTTGGTGGCAGTGGTGACGAGTGGTGGCAGTGGTGACGATGATCTGCTGCTACTGCCCAGCAGCCAGCAATGCAGGAAAGGGAGGTGATGATGGCAGGAAGGGGAGGAATCCGTGGCACCATTTATGCTGCTGGTGCTGCCAACCAGACCCAGAAGCACTGCCCCTGTGCTTCCAGTAGCTGCATCAGCCTGAGGGTATGACTGGGTGTCTCCTCCACCGAAGTGTCACCCAGTGTGGTCCATATTCCTCACACATCCCCAGTGATGTCCCTGGCTCACAGAACTGTCTCGCCCTGCATGCATCTACTCCATAAGAGTGAGCTGCTATAAGGTGAATATGGCTGTCAACTTGATGAAGAATTCATCATTGAGAGCCAGCATGGTGTAGTGGTTTGAGTATTGGATTATACTGTGGAGACTAGAGTTCAAATCGCTGTGACTAGCCATGTGGAAACATACTGAGTGATCCTGGGCAAATCACATTCCCTCAGTCTCAAAGGAGTCTCAGGGGAGACTCAGAAGCAACCCTCATCTCCTAAACAAATCTTGCCAAGAAAACCTTTGTTAGGTTTGTCTTATGATAGCCATACATCAGAAATGAGTTGAAGACATGCAACAACAATAGCCTGCAATATTATTTTCAGTCACTAGGTGCCATGGTCTCTCTCTGCCTCTTTCTGTCAAGTTACAGTCACAAATGGTATAACCTGCAGCCAGGGGCATGAATGGTGGTAGTGGAATAGCGCATGCTTGACGCAACTTCTGCTTCCTGCTGCAGGATCCTCACACTTAACAAAAAATTGATGGGAGAGACAGAGAGACAGAGACAGAGAGAAATGACATGATTATCTTGGTGGCGGATAAGAGTGGGGTACTAAAAGAGTACCAGCATAGAAGAAGAGAAAGAAAAATATTGTGAGGGTAAGATAAATAGCATAGGGAAAAAAAGAAAGAGCGCTTGGACATATGAATGAGGGAAAAGAGCAACTGAATAGGTGAGCAGAGAAGAATCAAGTGATTCCATGGGAGAGGGGAAAGGTGGATGAGTAAAAGGAAAGGAAGATAATTTGGATCAGTAGTTGAGTGGAGAGAAACAGTACCTGGCTAGCTGAGAAAGAAGGATCATTGGAGTGGATGGGGGAACTAAGAGATTTCTAAACTGTGTGAAATTGGGTATTTCTGGTGTTCATGGAACTCAGCAGGGGGAGAGGAGAAAACAAGGAGGAATCTTGCCCTGCTCAGTAAGCCTTAGCAAAAAGAAACTTTTGGACCTTCTCATACCTTCTATGTTCTTCATTAATACTGATTACCATCTTGACTTCAGTATGATGTTGCTTGACTACCCATCTCCTAATTTTCATCTGTGAAATGATAGATGGTATGAAATCCTATTGCCTTAATCAGAGTTATACTATGACCGTGTTTGCATTAGCACTGAAGAATTAGTGCAGTGTGACCCCACCTTAACTGTCATGATTCAGTGCTTTGGAATTCTAGGATTTGTATTTTTGTAGGACATTTACCATTCTCTGTCAAAGAGCTTTGGTGCCACAACAAACTACAAATCCCAGGATTGCATAGCACTGAGACATGGAAGTTAAAGTGGTGTTAAACAGCATTATTTCTGCAGTGCAGATGCAGCCTAAATCTGGTTCAAACTTCCAGTGTCCCCTAGAATTAATTCCAGGTTGCAGCTACACTTTCTCCAGCCTCAAGTACTTTCTTTGTCTGATGGGACATTTGAACACATGGGAGATTAAGTTAAAGAAACAGAAACAACTCTAAACATAAAATCTAAGAAAGTATTCATTTTAATTTCAAGTGTATCAAGCATATCAGCTTGAATTGTTAGCTTTAGTTTAATTGTTATAGAATTATAGATTGGATGACCTCAAGAGTCAATCAGTCCAACTCCCTGCTATGCAAGAACACAGAATCAAAGCACTTCCAACAAATAGCCAGCTTTTGTAAAAACCTCCAAAGAAGGGGACTCTACCACACTCTGAACCAACATGTTCCACAAATTGGTTATGGGCCAATTTTAATTCATGAGATCAAATTGTAATGGTGGGGTATAAGATAATAGTGAGAGCCAGGTTGTTGGAGTGGTCTAAGCATTGGACTGTGACCCTGGAGACCAGGGTTTGAATCTCTGTTTGGCCATGGAAACCCACTGGGTGACCTTGGACAAATGACACTTTCTCAGCCTCAGAGTGAGGAAAAGGCAACCCCTTCTCTAAACAATCTTGTCAAGAAAACTCTGTGATAGGTTCGCCTTAGTATCATCATAATTTGAAAATGACTTAAAGACTCAAATCACTACACCAAGTTGGTTCTCCATTATTGTTGATTGAAAAATGCACTGGGTTTCCATGCCTGAGTGGGGATTTGAACCTTGATCTCCAAAGTGATCTTTTAATGATCTCTTGGACTAATCTCTTAGTCCAACACTCAACCACTACACCAAGCCCTCTGCAAGCTAAAGGTAGTTTTAATTAAAATTAACTAATCCATTAAAACAACAACTTTTAAGCACACACCCCTAGGGTCCCATACCAGGTTTCTCATGACTTGTTGTCACAGCTTTGGAGCTAAGATGAAGGCAAACAAAGGGACACACACACACACACACACACACACAAACACACACATGTGCACATACCTTTTTATTAAAACAAGCAGCAAATAGGTGCCAGATTTAATCATACTTACAATAAATCAGTTGAAGGCAAAATGACTTCATAACTAATTGAAGTTCTTTTGATTTAATTGGATCTGTTCTTAAGTGCAACTAAATCTGAATCCAAACAGTTATATGGATGTCTGTTGCCTAAGTTTGACCAGGACTCTTGCCATATGGACTGTGCTGACATTTCCAGGTAATGACTGTAAAAAGTTGTTTAGTTTTCATGATCTCAGACATTTTCCCCTGCCGGTATGAAACCCACAGAGTGGAAATGTACAGAAGAGCATGGAGGCTATGGATTCTTTTATCCAGTTGTTGTTGGCAAATGGGGGGGGGGGAATCAAGACTATTTTGTTCAACTTCTCTAATATAAAAATAAATATGATGTAGGTATTTTGGACTATAAACAATAAGGATTTTGTATGAATTTTAGATATATTTTATGTATGTCTTACCTTTTATAAACATTATAGCCTGAAATAAACCATCTGAATCAAAAAAATGTTATTATTATATTTATTTGTATCCTGCTGTTTTCCCAGAGCTGGGACTCAGAGCCTCTTCACAACATTTAAAAACAATACAATTAACAATACAATGAATCAAAAATGTAATTATTTCAGTTCCTAATGGAACCACCCATACTATCCTATCTAAGTATTTGCTGTGAATACACTGGAAGGCATTTTAGATACTTTTTTGTTAATTAGTTATTCTAGAAATCAGACAAGGTGCTTGGTCATTCCTTTTCTTTTATGTTTTAGTACTATTGCATAATAAAATCAGTGCCAGTCTCTTAACAGTTCTCACACCTGCCTCTGGAAATCCTCTTGGAATCCATAACAAAAATGTTTTATCCAAAGCCTTATCACATCAGTGGCTTAAATTTTTGAACATAAGAGCAATCCTGAATGAGACCAAGACAATATCTTAGCATACTGTTATTGTGCTATTATTCCACTTTAATTGCTATGTCTGCTTCCTGTGGCATTCTGGGGCCTGTAGTTTAGTGAGGTCTAAGAGCACTTTGGTTAAGAAGTCTAAATGCCCTTCCCTAAATCCCAGAATTCCACAGAAGGTAGCTGTAGGAGTAAAAGGGGAATAATAGTGCTATGACAGTATAGTGAGGTATTGAGACAAAGTCCTGTCTAGTTAAATGTTCAGTGACCAAGTATGTAGTTGCTATAGGAAAACCACAAGTAGGATCTGCACCCTTCAGCACCTTCCTGCTCATGCTCCCTAGCAACTCATATTGAAAGCCATACTACCTACCATCCCTTGAGGCCACACATAACCATCATAACTAGTAGCCATTGACAGCATATGACAATGCAAATACATCCTGTACATATTTCAGTTAGAGTCAAAACAGAACCAAGAAAGACATATCTCTTGATGTGATCTCTTGAGGGTACATTTCTGATTACAATGATTTTACAGTCACCTGAAGCTGTATTTTTTTAATCTCTTCAAAAGCTTCAGTGGTGATGAAGTTAGTTCTGGTTGGAGTGACCCTTTGTCTCTCCACACATTGAAAAAATGTGAGGGTGGGCTCAAGAGAACCTTTCTACCAAGCAGGGATTCAAACCCTGGTCTCCTAAAGTCCTACTCCAGCACTAAAACCACCAATTTTTCACTTTAACCACATGAAACTATGGATATGTAAATAGGCTGTGCTAGTTGTTTATATCACAACTATTACCAGGGCAGTTGATAAATAAAGGCTGAATATTCAGAGGCCTGGTCTAAATTCAGTGCATACGCATGCATTCAGCAGTCATTTTTTAAAAAAGCACAATGCTGTGATCCTCATAGTTACAGAGAGACACATAGAAAAGAACAAAAGAAAACTGCAGAGAATTTCAAGAAATAACTCCTGGCTTTGAATACCAGGGCTCCTTGGGATTTGTCTCTGCTCTTGACTAGAAGCCTAAGTGGCTGAGAAGGGGATTATATTCACTGCAAATGAGCAGCAAATCTTAAAGAATGTTTGCATGATGTGTATATAGAAGAGAAGGAAGAAGAGAGATCATGTTCCCTTTTTACAGTATGAGTACGACAGACACAGCTATGTGCTCACCATAGACATGGCTGTGTGTACTCTACAATTAAGATTACAAACCTTCACCAAGATAATCCACATTCTGCATCATGAAAAGCAAGCATGTACAGCTGAGGTACATGATAATTAAGCAATATTTGTATATCTGGCATAATTTTTTCTGCTTCCCTTTAGCACAGGAATAACATAGTTTCAGAAGTCCTTTTCAAACAGGAACTGTTGGTTCTTTTTAATTTGACTAGGCAGCATTCACACGTTTGCAAAGTTAATAATCTTCAAAAATTTAAGGACTTGAAGCCTTTTCTAAAAATGAAAGCTGAGATTCTTTGGATGCCAGAATAATTGCCTGCACATAGCTTTAACTGATGTAAACTGCCTGAACATATCTAAATAGAATGTGAAAAATAACCATGGCTATTCCCACTCCTGTCTTTCCTAGTTGCAGTATGCTTTCAAATTACCTGGGTGCCACCCGTGTCACATAAAAATATGTCCTGCAACCATCACTATTTATTTTTTAAAAAAGAAAAAAAAATGCTAAAAATATATAAAGAAATTAGTTCCTGGAAATTCTTTCCTATAGGAAGACAGAGGTGAAAGGGGTGTAGCTGTGATGTATTTACTCTTGAGAAAAAAATTATATTGTTCCTGCTTAGAGACTTGATGCAAAGAAAAAATAAACCTAGTTAAAGGAAAGTGTTGAAAAACCTATCAGATATTGACACCTCTGCATAGGTATTGAACTTTTCCTGTAATTGTATGTTGGATCTCTTTCTTCAATAGTTAGGCTATTGATTTTACCAGAATTTTAAAACTGCTTCACTATCACCAGTTATTCATTCATTCTGTGCCTTTATTGAGGAGGTATTTAGCTACCTGATTTTTTAAACTGATTTTGCAGTTGAATCATAAGAGAAACTATGTTTCACTGGGTAGCTAATTCAATTAAGCAAGTAGAAATGACACTCCCAACAAAGAAGACATGCAGAGACTGGATAATGGGGTTTTCTGTTGACAAACAGAGTCAGTTTCAACACCTCGCCAGAACTTTTAAAAGTTACTTTATGATTTCCCAGAATCTCCCCATAAGCATGGCTGCTGGGGGAGTCTGGCAGTTGTAGTCCAAAAAGGTAACTTTTCCAGGCCCTGCACCTGGCAATGTTTGAAAGGGTCTACAACTAACATGCTCAGGATCCAATTTTTTTAACCCTCCAGTTCTAATGATGTAGTGGAGTTTAGCTGCTGTTTCCCATATTGTTTCCAACTCTGCCTTACTCTAATGAATTATGGAAAATTAAAACGGTATCTCTCAGTCACCTGACATGACTTACTGCTGACTGCAATGACTGCCAAGTCCCAACAATGGTCACCAAAGAGTACAGTTTGCCCAGGGAGACCCTCAAACCTATGTTTCCAAATGCACCCATCTGCTTTACAGATTTATTCCACCTTTGAAAAAACGTGTTTTTGGGGTGCAGGAGGCTGCATCCATGATACTTCTACCCTGATGCTCAAATTAAGCTTCAGTCTGCATTTCTTGGCCCATATTTTCTCCCCGCAGATAACTGGGTGGTAGCTATTTAACCAACCCTCACTAAAGGAGAGTCGCACATTAAAACTTTCCAAGATAAAGTTTTAATGCAAACTCTCTTGGAAATAACTTTGGTTAATGAGGCTTTTCTTTTACATTTTTAAAAAATCACCTTGTTTCTTGTCTCCAGCGACAGACGTTTATGTAAAGACTGTTTGCTTAAATTTGATCCGTGCCCTGTCTACCTCCAAACACAACAACAGCAGCACTGAGTGTTTGCTGGCTTGTTGTCAGATGGACTCCAAATACCCAAGTACAACCAGGTTCTGATCTTCTCTGGTGCAAGGGATGCTGCTGAGATTTTCACCCAGTATTGATCAGGGATATCTGAGGGGGTGTTGTTTTTCAAATGTATACCCTCACTTTGACCCCCCCTCATGTACCGCTGAACCTCAATTACACTATCATACCTTAGCTTAAATATAGCTAGGACATAAGAGAAATATGCTCAGCTAGGTAAATGAAGTGCAAGATGAAAAAGAAAATTCCTTATAAGTCAGAGATGAAGGAAGCAGCCAGATTCAGCTGTACTTTTCCATCCTAAAAATGCTCTTTGAAAAGGGGAACAGCTATTGACCTCAGCTTCAAGTCTTGGCAGTGATGGAGAATGCTTTTAGCAGCCTCCAGAGCAAATAAAGGAGAAAGGAAGGAACTTGGTGTACTGGGCTGGAGGGAAAGCGGCAGGGGTGGATGGATGGGTAGGTAGGGGGAAAGGCTTTGCAGGCACTGGGCAGTGGCCAAGTCAAAGGGAAAGGGAGTCACTGACTCACTACCCTATTGCTATGGGTGCTGCTAACCAGATGTTGAGGGAGTGATGGGAGATGCAATCCCACACATTTGGGAAATGGGTGCTCCAGCTCTATGGGAAAATGTCAATGCTTAGGCAATGCTCCTGATACAGAAGTTGTGTAGTGAACATTTTCTGTCAGTTTCAGTGTAAAATATGAGTACAAGCCTACTGTGTTCAGCGGATACAAAGACTGGAAACTTAAATGAAAGTTTTGCTGCATCTATGTGGTCCTCCTACATTCTTGAATGGGGGACACCTGGCTGAATGAGACTAATGTGAAAGGGATCTTGAAGTCCAAGTAGACCACAAGTTGAACATGAGCGAACAGTGCGATGCGGCAGCTAAAAAGGCCAATGCAATTTTAGGCTGCATCAATAAAAGTATAGTGTCTAGATCAAGAGAAGTAATAGTGCCACTGTATTTGCTCTGGTCAGGCCCCACCTGGAATATTGTGTCCATTTCTGGGCACCACAATTCAAAAAGGACATTGAGAAACTGGAGCATGTTCAGAGGAGGGCGACTAAAATGGTGAAAGGTCTGGAAACCATGCCCTATGAGGAACGACTCAGGGAGCTGGGGATGTTTAGCCTGGAGAAAAGAAGGTTAAGAGGTGATATGATATCCCTGTTTAAATATTTGAAAGGATGTCATATTGAGGAGGGAGCAAGCTTGTTTTCTGCTGCTCCAGAGAACAGGACCCGGAACAATGTATACAAGCTACAGGAAAAGAGATTCCACCTCAACATTAGGAAGAACTTCCTGACAGAAAGGGCTGTTCGACAGTGGAACACACTCCCTCGGAGTGTTGTGGAGTCTCCTTCCTTGGAGGTCTTTAAGCAGAGGCTGGATGGCCATCTGTTGGGAATGCTTTGATTTGGATTTCCTGCATGGCAGGGGGTTGGACTGGATGGCCCTTGCGGTCTCTTCCAACTCTATGATTCTATGATTCTATGAAGGTGGTCCCACATTCAAATGGGGAGGGAAGTGAGTTGAAATGGCTTATACTGCAGTCTGTCAGAAATTTGCATTTGTATATTTTATTAAACCTAAAATATATTATGGGATGGGAAAAATCTGCCCACATTTGTCTCAGATTTCAAGTGGTGATGAAATCTGCATGTACGTAGTTTCAAAGGTGAACTTTTGAAAGTCCCCAAGCTGGCATTCAAAACGTGGCATTAAGTGAATTTTTCTGGGTTGGAGGCCTGATTTCAATTTTGGATGAGTGAGGTTTTAATGTGATTCACACTTACTTTCTTGATATTTAATTGAAACCAGTGACACCAATTTACAAATGAATATGCATAAGACTGCACTAGAATAAAAAGCTAATCTTCTCCCACCAACCTAACTTGTACTTCAATGTAAATACAGTATTTGAAACTAGCATCTTTTTCTCTTTTCTCTTAAATTTCAGTTACCATGAGGAAAATCAGTATTGGAGGTCTTGCTCCTACACTAAATGAAATAGACACATTAATTCTTATATGATTTTTTAGTCCTCCAAAATTCAACTTTGATTTGTGCTCAAAATTTTAGATAGGGAAAGTTAATTTAGGCCAGGGGATGAGCAACTGCAGTGGGTTGGATAGGCCTGTTTTTTCACATGTAGACCTGCATTTTTATTTGCAAAGTCAGAGAAAAGCCAGGTTGGTACTACAGCTTGAGTCTCCTTTATCCATTTTTTAAAATTTTGGAATACCTTTATTTGCATATACACACATAATGGGATATCTTGGAGATGATCCAGGTCCTAACACAAAATTCATTTATGTTTCATATATACCATATACACTTAGACTGAAGGTAATTTTATTCAACATTTTTAATAATTTTGTGGATGAAACAATGTTTGTTTACCTCAAACCATCAGAAAGCAAAGGCATCACTATCTCAGCCACTCATGAAAAAAAAATGTCAGTTTTTGGAATATTTTGGATTTTGGAATTCTGGATAAGGTAGACTCAACCTGTACATCTGAAAAACTGGCTGTCGGTATTGTCTTTGTTTTTAAATCCAGTCTTGTCATGCAAACCTTCTAGGAAAGATCATTTCTGCAATTTTATCCATCTTAATACAAAATCCTAACTGCCATGGAGATCCCTTCTCTGATATAAGAAGGAAGTGATTATTCCACAATAGATGCTATCTGGGCAACTTGGCTGATGAGCAGCATGGCAACAGTCCCCAGGTTTTGACCCTGGATGGCTTGCTAGCTGTCAAGGCAGCCCCATGAAGAATTCCTTTGTTATCTCACTGTCTGCCTCTTCAGATTCTTGCCTGGTGCTAGACGCAACCTTCTTCACTATAGTCATTCCATTTTGTATTAACACAGATATTGAAGTTTAAAAACTTTATGTGATGGCAGAAAAAATTACCAACATATGGAAAAATTACCCCTCTGTAACAGAACAGGAAGAGTATGAATCAGGGCCTGAAGACTCATCACAGCTGAGAATAGTAATCTGAGATGAGGACTTTACCATTGTATTCTTCACTATGTATGCCAGACTGTAGATAAGCAAAGAATGTAATCTCTCAGGATTTTCTTTTTGCAAAGACTTGGTTGAACAAGGTTGGGCAAACATGAATAGTGGGGCAAGGGTATGAAAGCAAAGAGAGACTTTGGGCATTATGTAACAGAATAGGAAGCACATGTTATTCTGTCTCCCTTGGTTCCATCTTATCTGTAGTGTCTGGAACTGAATTTTGTATCTCCAGTAACAGTGGGAGATACAGACATCTGACATCAGGACAGCCTGTGCATCTGACCACAAAAGAAGACACAAAAGTTATATTTTGAACACTCTGGAGAGTGTAAGGGAGAGCAGGATAGTCAGCATCCATCCTCTGCATTAAATCATTCTTAAACCATGGCTAGATCACGGCAGAAGTCATTATTCATGTTGTTATTTCTGTCATTGTGTCTATGTTATCTGAAGGACTATGAAGTTAAAAGGAAGTGACAACTTGATGGTTCACAGTATTTTGGAGTGTATTTTGGTGGAGTGGTCATCCACCCTGGCCAGTGATAATCTCTGGCTATTAGCCATGCTCTTGAGGACTGATTGAGGTTGTTGCCCGAAATATGTGGAATTGCCTATCCCTCTTCCAAATATGAAAACTAACCTATCCAGTCATTATTTTCTGTTGTTTTGCTGACCAAGTGATTCTTTAATGTGCCTTACTCTGATATCCCAAGAGGATAAAAGGGTTTTCATGGGTACTCTTGATGTGTAACCTGCTTGGAATAGCAGCTGCAAAATTCAAATAATCAAATGTGTTTACAGGTCTCATATCTGAGAACTCCACTCATTTATGTCTGAAATTCACAACTGGGTTATAGAACACACCAGATGAACATCTGTGAGTCATAATAAAACATGACTTCACTTCTTCCAGAAGCTATTGTATCACCCCCCCTATATGTCCCCCACACTCCTATGCTTCTTTTTCCTTTGGGAATTTTTTTACAAGTACAAGCAGTGCTGTTTTCATGGGATTTATGTTCTTCTAATATAAGAATTTGAGAAGAGTTCTGATGGATCACCAGAGGCCTACATAGTCCAACACTCTTTCCTACAGTGGTGAACCAGATGTCCATGAGAAACCCATAAATGGATCTTAAGTGGAAACTCTTGTTCATGTTCTCTAGCAGCTGGTATTCAGAGGCAGACTGTTTGATACTGGAGGTGATATATAGCCATGTACCTTGGCCAGAGAAGGTGGTCACAGAAAGACCTTCAAGATAATTAACGTTAGCACTGTAAAAATTCTCATGCTTTTGGCTGTTGCCTGGCCCCCTGGTTATGCACCACTGACTTATTTTAAACCAGGGGTGGGTATTATGCCACCCTCCAGAAGTTGTAGGACTACACCTCCCAGCATTCCTCAGTATTGCCTACTCAAACTAGGGCTGATGGGTAATACAGTTCTACATCATACAGAGATTCACACAATCCATACCCCTGCTAAAAGAGAAGACAAACAATCCAGATGTCAATTTAGTGTAGTGTAGTAATATTGTGCAGTAGTTAGTGTGTATTTTTAGAACCAAGGCTTAAAGCCTCACACAATAATAAAGGGTAATTTTATAATATTAGGTTACTCTTTTATCTGTTAACCTACCCCATGGCTATCCCATGAGGTTGTTCTAAGAATAAAGTTTTGAGAGAGTCTGATCAGGTTTGCTGCCCTGAAATCCTTGGAAGAATGGTGGAATGCAATGTAATATATGGAAATAATAATAATCTAATTGTCATGGGAAAAAATTTGCAATTTTCAGACAAATCAATTCAACAGAATACAACACATAATTTCCCAAAGATTGTTAATCCTTTTTTCTCTTCTCTGTTTCCATAGAAAGATGCGTGCTTGGGTTTTCTTCCTCCTCTGCCTTGCAGGCAAGGCCTTGGCGGCACCAGTGAGTATCATGCCCAGCCCTACAAATCTTTTTTCTAGAATGAATTTTAATCTCTCCTCTTTCAAAGACTCCCATTCAGTTATTTATAACAGTTAGGAGAATTTTGGGGCCCATATTCACTAAAGCTTCAACTGCTGACCCCATTCCAGTGGAAAGGACAATAATGTTCGTTACAGTGGAAAGCAGTAGGAAAAGATACAGACCACGCCACAGATTCAGTCAAGGAAACCATGGCTGCCCTGAGTTTGCAAGACCATTAACAAGCAGCAGGAATTCTTGAATTCTCAAGAGCTGCTTTAAAGCAGGGATGGGAATCAGGCTGCCCTTCAGATGTTGTTGGACTGCAACTGCCATCATGCCTCATGACTGGGTATGCTGGTGTGGGCAGATAAGAAGTGTTTCTGACAACATTTGGAGAGCCACACAACTCCCATTCTTGCTTTAAAGACAGCCTGGTCTTATGCAGTTTCTCAGAATTTCATCTCACTGAATGGTTGGCTTTCTGCTCTTCTATTTGGAAGAGGTTTGCCATTGTCTTGCTCTCAGGCTGAGAAGGAGTGATTTGCCCAAGATCCCCCCTGACTTTCCATGGCTAAGCAAGGATTCAAATTGTGGTGGTCTCCCATCACTACACCATTCTAGCTCAATATAAGTGATACGTGAGGATCTCTTTGCTACCAAAACAGTGGGTAGTCTGTCTGCAGTGCCAGGTCTAGGATATCTGAATGTCTTCAATTTTGATGCTCCCATCCTGTGAGGTATGAGATAAGATAAGGCTGCCTTCCATAACAAGGTGGCCAGATAAGGAGCTACACTATAACTACATTAGTGTCACCTGTGGCAAAGAGAAGCATTACTTACACTAGAGGGTGAGGAATGTGTGGCTATCTAGATCAGAGCTTGGAAAAATTCCATTTTTGGATCTTCAGGCCCCAGAATTCCCCACTGTCAACCGGCTTCTGGAAGTTGTTGACTTAACAATTAACTTTCCCAAGCTCTCCTCAAGATGTTAGAAAATACTGTACTCCTAGGAGCCTTAACCCACTATGCTGGCCTACAGACCTAGAGGGATCATGGGAACTACATTTCAGCCACAAGTGGAGGGCTTCATGTTATAGCACTTGGATGGGAGCCCAAATGAGGCTTGGCCACAGACTTCTATAATCACTGCAGTCAGAGTGAGGCTTGAAAACAGAAAGAATAGCTCATACTGGGTGCAGCATCTTACCTCCTCCTTTCTTCTTCCTTTCAGCAGGAGGCTCTGCCAGATGAGACGGAAGTAATAGAGGATCCTGCCACAGAGGTATTACTTGGTGTGAAAGTGATTCCTTTTCCTTTTCAAGTGCTTTCCGGAAAGGGCTGCACTGAAATAATTGTTTGGCTTTGCCTATAGTCATCACCTGACTCCATGCAGATGTACTAGCTCGGGTGATGGGAATTGTTGTCTAGGACAGTGCTACTCAAAGTGGTGGCCCATGAACTGGTGCCAGCCTGAGATGTTAGCTGCCAGGCCAAAGTAGGTTTCCAGGAAACCAAGAAGCCCATGGGGGAAATATATATTGCTGGTCCCTGGCACATTGAGGGGAAGGAAATATCTTCCAGTCTCCCCACATCAGATAGGTTAAGAAGCACTGGCCTAGAGAGCACCACATTAACAGATGGCTAGTATATTCTTATGTCTTCTGCAGAGCTGGAAAACATTACATTTTTAACTGACCATGCTGCTTAGGGAATTCTGGACTTATACCAAAAGAACAAATTTTCCAAGCTCTGGCCTTGTGAGTGGCATCTCAGGATCAATAATCAATGCATGGCTTTAACTGACCCTTTCCACCCTTCTCCTTAGGAACCTGTGGGAATCAATCCCGTTCAGGTGGAGGTTGGAGAGTTTGATGAGCCTGTTGAAGAAGTGGAGGAGGTTGTTGCTGAAAGTAAGTGGTGTCATCCTCAGTACTTTCTGTATTACATTTTTTATATAAATTCCTAAAAGAAAATTCTGTGTAAGCATTAGGACTGAGCTATGTGGCCTGTCAGAGTATCATGTTCCACCAGCATATAGACATTGGAGACTTGGGAGAGCAATGGCTGCCAGTATCTCCACATCACCTCCTCAGTGGCCACTGAGGGAAAACTACATTTGGGTGCCCTCTGACAAGTACTGTACAGTCTGGCATAGAAGAAACAGTTTCGTGGATAGCTTCTAACTCAACATCATAAAAAGTAGTACTCTTAACATAACCCCTCCCCTTAGAGTAGCATAAATCACCAAGAGATCTCTGACTCTTGAATAAGAAAGACCATTTTATGCAGACATAAATGTCAGTCCAAGAACCTGCATCAGAGGTATAACTGCATTATTGTAGCTACACTTCACCTCCTTGTCTGACCTCCAAAACCCACTCAGCCATCCTTAGCAATGGAGTTCTGTGGTGCTGGTGAACAGAGCACTAAAGGATGATGTGACTAATTGCCTTCTGCCAGTGAATGATAATGTGACAAAGAATTGTGACAGGACTATACAAGGGGTCCCTGCTTCTGCTCCTTGCACTGTCACTTTTTGGTAGGAGGGGCCTGGTCATTTCATCATACAATGCCCTGCTTGGCAGCACTACAGAACTCTTTCATTTGGCATGGCTGACTGGCTTTTAAGATGAGTTTAAGGACATTTACAACTATGGCAATGATACCACAATTGTACATGTGATTAGGAAATGTTATGCAGTCATAACACTGATAAGAGCCTAAATACTATAAAGGCACCAGATCCCATCTGATCTTGGAAGCTAAACAGAGTCAACACTGTGAAGTCAAAGGTTTTCATGGTCGGCATCCATAATTTTTTGTGGTTTTTTTGGACTATGTAACCATGTTCTAGAAGAGTTTATTCCTGATGTTTCGCCAGCATCTGTGGCTGGCATCTTCAGAGAAACACTGATTAGTACATGGATGGGTGATTGCCTATGAATACCAGGTGCTGTGGGCTATAGTTCAGAGGAAGGAACTGGCAAAACCACTTCTGAGTATTCCTTGCCTAAGAAAACCCTATGATATTCATGGGGTCACCATAGGTTGACAAGCAACTTGAAGACACACACATGCACAAGTCTGACATTGTAACTAACTAACAGGATGCCAGCCATTAGCTGGCTGAAATTGGAATATGTTGTTGTGTAATCTGTAGCAAATGAAACAATCCTGCTTGATGACCTTCTTCATTAAATAATCATAGTAATCCAAAATAATGCATGTTTAAAAAAATATAGTAAATAACACATGTGGATTTTGCAAAAACAAAAATCCAAGAGGGGGAAGGGACCCAAGTCTTTCTGTGTATCAAGGGCACTATTTCCAATTGTATTGATGGTATCTAAGTATGTTAGATTCTTAATCCTTGATCTACAGACCTCCCAAGAGCTCTAGGATGTTTTAAACTTTAAGAGAGAATCAGTTTAAAGGGCCATAGGGAAAGGGAATTGTCCTTAGACAACATACTTCCGATTCCATTTTTTCTCATTTCAATTCTGCATTCATTTTACAGGTTTATAATTCTTAGAGCCCCAAAAACTTCTTTGGATTACACTTCCAGAATCCTCCAGTCAACAAGACTACAGGCTTTGTTGGCTGGAGGATTCAGGAAATTCCAGCCCAACTTTTCCAAGCACTGTTTTGTTACTATTGACTGAACTGAAGAGGGAAGACTTGAAATACTTATGACATTCAGGACAGTATCAGTTGGCAAGCAGAAGAAATTGCTGCCACTTCACACCTAAAGAGTTCTGCTCCCCTACTTTTTGACACCCCCAGTGACTTATTGAGGTCTTCATCCATAAACATTGATGTTACCATATCCTATTCCTGGTAAGCTAAGAAAACACTGAGCTGTGTAGTTCAGACACTACCACTGAGTGAAATGACTACATACATTTTTCCATGACTAGTTCCTCCAGGTCTTTATGAAGCATCACTGGACAATTTTTACTTCTAAAATGACTTCTCTCCTCTTGCTTAGACCCCTGCCAGAACCATCACTGCAAGCACGGCAAAGTCTGTGAACTCGATGAGAACAACACCCCTATGTGTGTATGCCAGGATCCCTCCAGTTGCCCAGCCAGCACTGCAGTATTTGAGAAGGTGAGTGGAGGCTTTAGATTCACAGCCAGGATGGGAGTGGATTTGGGCCAGTACAGCAAATAGTCAAAAGTGGAGGCCTTGGAAACAGTGATTGCTTATTTATTTTGCTATGTGCCTTCACATCGACTCTGACTTATGGCAACTCTCCCATAGGGTTGGAGATTCTGGGGGGCAAGATTCATTCAAGGGATGCTTGTCATTGCGCTCCTCTTATGAGTCTCAAACAGTATAGCCTGCTCAAGGTCATCCAGTGGCTTTCCATAGCTGAGCAAGTATTTGAACCCTGTTCTCCACAGTCCCAATCTAACACTCAAACTATTATACCATGGCAGCCTATGGACTTCCTTATACCTGTAGGTCTGTTTATATTTTAACCTGAATAGGTTTCTACCTATTTGAGTTTGTGCTTGGTGATGCCTACAACAGGGATAAGGACAGAATAACTGGCAAGCTACATACCCCTCCTTGCAACCATTCAATTCCTCTGAACCTCTCTCATACAGCAAAAAAACTGGTTAAACATTCACTGTTGCTGGGAAACTCCCATTTCCACCCTGGTGCTGTGAGGACTGAGTGCCATCTCAGAAATGAAAGCAAAGTTTGATGGGACTGTGGTGACAGAAGATGACATCATCCCTGTCAATCAAACATTTCCTGGCAATTTCACCTTGCAAGACCTGGTTCCACTATGGAATGGTAACTGTACAATCCAGCCTATGGAAATACAGATCAAAATTTCAAGCATTAAAAGCAAAGTTGTGTAGCTATTATAGGATAAAAGCAACCATATAATTCTAGGAAAGATATAAATATAGCCTCAGAAGCCAACTTGAATCTTTCTGTAATACTGGCATCTGGATATCATCCTCTACCCCATCTGAAGGCAGATGTCTGAATTAAGGGATGTGGGACAGGTTGAGCACCATCCTCTAAGAGACGGGAATGTCTGAGGAGCCCAAGAGCAACAGCTGGGGAGATGCCAATGATTTCCCCCAGGATCTGTTGCCTGAATACATTGTGTTGCCTTACTTTGCTTATGGTTCACACAGACTCCAAGACACTGGTGAGTCAATAGAATCAGTTTGGGTGAAAAAACAATCTTTGGTGGCGTGTGGTTTTTATATCAATGGAATGGTGTTCTGGGTTTCGTCATGAACTTTAAAGGAACTATTCAAGGTGCTGAATCCTATTCATAGAGCACAGAGCAGATTCTACTGCCACACAGAAGCAACCAAGGAAATTGGTTCCAAGCCACTGGAAATTACAATTGCTGCCCCACAAAAGTATACTGGATTCTTTAAAGTTTGAAGACACTACTTACTGTTTTCCTTATCTTGGCTAACAAAAATTTGCCCAGCCTGGGTAATACAGTATACTGGCTGGTTGCTGGAGGAAAGTGTTGAAAGAACTGGCAATCTCGGAGCATTGCTCCGACAGTGTCAACATTGCTTTTGTTGGAACAGGTTGCTTCATGGGAAGAAGTGGGATACCTCTAGGGATAAAAATAACTTTTCATACCAACCAGGGCAGTAAAATTCTTCTGAACCTCTCAAAGGATCATCACAGTTGCTTGCCTTTTGGACTCTTCTTAGCAGGTATGACCATGCAGACTGTCATGATGAGAAGTCAAAGGCTTTCATGGCCGGCATCCATAGTTTTTTGTGGGTTTTTCGGGCTATGCTAGAACATGGCCACATAGCCCAAAAAAACCACAAAAAACTATGTCATCTGAAGGTTGATCACCAACTTTCAAGACTGCTTAAGGTAGATGGGGTAGGTGACACTGCTTGCCCATGGTTTTTCTCTACCTCTTGAGTCCCATGCCAAAGGGCAACACTGGATGAGTGCTACTCTGTTCCTAACATCTGTCTCAAGGTGCATTGTAATGTTCCAACTTGAACTCAATGCTCTTTCGGATCTGAATGCAGTTGCTGAAATGATTGTTTATCAGTTGAGTCCTGGAATTAATCCTCATTTCACTTGTGGACTGGATGAGGGCTAACAAACAGAAGATTTATCGGGACATGACAACACTTGAGCTAACCTGTGTCTGAAGAGATGTTAGTTAACCCATCCTGAAAGGGTTGTGGTGGTGGGGAGAAAACATGCTGCATTTGAACATTTTCTACTCACTAATGTAACCTTCCTTTTTGCATAAAGGTGTGTGCCACAGACAACAAGACCTATGACACTTCTTGCCACTTCTTTGCCACCAAATGCACTTTGGAGGGAACCAAGAAGGGACACAAGCTCCACCTGGACTATATTGGACCTTGCAAACGTAAGTTTTTAGGCTACAGAACAATCCATGTATAAAATAATTCATGAAGAACAGCTTGTAGCCTGTCATCTTTTTAAATAAGCTGCATCCTTATATGGATGGTGATGTGTCAGACAAACAAATCCAGCAAGAGCTCTGTATACATTCATCGTAACTCTCATGATGGGCACCATGAACCCTAGTTGTCTGTAAATGCTTTCACACAAAATAGTAGCAGTTATGAGGTGGGTGGTGGCATATTTGGAAAATCAGTTCCTCAGGTCAAATGAATCCAGGGTGTAAGATCAAGATTGCTTTTCTCTGTTAGGCATAACCCAGAGAGATCCACCTTCTTCTGGCATGGCCAGGTCGAACAAGGCTCCTGCATATTTAATAGTTCTGTAGAAAGGCAAATGTGCAGTTTGCATGAGAAGCAAATATTTCCCTCTTCTACACAAGCATTAAAAGTGCAATGGCCCTGTCTTCTCCTACAATCAAGCTCAATTTTAAATCAATCTAGCTTAATTTTAAAACAACAGTGACCTTTTTTTTTTAAAAAAAAAAATCAAAATGTTTCATTCACTTTGCTAAAAGAGTTCCCCTTGGAGGATCTTTCCTTTGTGATGTATCTTACGTAGATTCCTTGAGATGTTAAGTAAGTGACAAAAAGGTCAGTCAAAGGTACTTTTATCTTCAACAGCCTGGTATTGTGCTCCCACAGTCTGGCTGGGAGTGCTATGAGACTGCTTCTTATTAGCAAGTGTTTTCCTGGTAACAGTTATTTCTTGCCCTGGCTCAAGATATCTGCAGCTGCTCCATATGTTTGTGGAACACCCAGTGGCTATGATAATTTCCTGTTCTCCAGTGTTTCTCTGTAGCTGTCCTGTCTGACTAACAAGCTCCCTAAGTTTGAATGTGGCAGGGAAAACATGCTGAATAAATCATAAACATATCCCCTGCCAAAATCCTGAGCAGGCAGGGTAAAGTTAGATCAGGTCAGAAAACAGAATGGATGGTCTATGGTGGCTTTATGGTGTTAGGCGTTGCCAGAATGTTTTTATTTTTGGCTTTATGTGGACACTAACGTAAGAAGCTGCTGCTTACCAATATGATGACATACATTAATAGCTGTTTCCCCAAGCTGTGAAACACTGGTGGTTAACATTTCAGAAAATATACTACTCAACAAGTTAAACCTAAATAATTGCTGATATTCTACATCAGCTACTTAGCTGCATATAGTTAGTCATATATGTCTGACTAACAAGCTGCATAAATTTGAGTATGACAGGGAAAACATGCTGAAAGCATATCTTCTGCCAAAATCCTGAGCAGGCAGGGTAAAATTACATCAGGTCAGAAAACAGAATTGATGATCTACATCCATACATCGGTTGAGTCTCCTTTATCCAGAATGCTTGGGATCAGAAGAGTTTTGGATTTTGGATTTTTTTAAAAAAAAAATTGGAATACTTATATTTCCATACATGTACATAATGGGATAACTTAGAGATGTCTAAACAGAACATTTGTTTATGTTCCATGTATACCTTATGAACATAGCCTACAGATAATTTTATGTATAATATTTTTATAATTTTGTGCATAAAACAGAGTTTGTGTACACTGAACCATCAGAAAGCAAAGGTGTCACTATCTCAGTCACTCATTAAAAAAGTTTTGGTTTTTGGAATACTTTTAATTTCATAATTCTGGATAACTCAACTTGTATGTAACAAGTAATGTCTTCTGGCCTGACTTGCACAACACCAAATTAACAGCCAGCAGCTGCATCAGGCAAAAGGAGATCTATAGTTTTTTGTGGGTTTTTCGGGCTATGTGGCCATGTTCTAGACGAATTTATTCCTGACATTTCGCCAGCATCTATGGCTGGTATCTTCAGAGAATGCTTGCCTGGAAAGGAGTTGGGTGTGTGTGTGTGTGTGTATATGTATATGTATATGTATATGTGTGTATACACACACACACACACACACACACACACACACACACACAGTACAGCAGCTGGTCAGTACAGCAGCTGGTTGTTAAGGAGGTTTGGGGGCACTTATAATGCTGGCAATGATGCTACCACTGTGACTATTAGGTCTACTGAATTTGGGGCAGTTACAGATCCAAAACTGGATTACAAATCTGTAACTACAATATAGAATGCTAGTCAATATTTTTAAAGCAGCAGTTTACAGGGATTGCAAACTAAGTCAGGCCAAGCTTTCCTGACTTGGTGCTTTCCAGATGGGCTGGACTAAGGATCCCATTATCCCCAGCAACATGGAGGTGGTGGCTGTTGTTGCTGCTGCTGCTTCTGATGAAAGTTTTAGTTCAATGCAGCTAAAAGGTATCCAGTTACGGAAATGTGAATTAGATAGATGTTTTCCTTCCACTATTGTTGCTGGGTGCATGCATGTTTATCATATTCATGAAATCTTGGTTTGAATTTATGGAATTTCAGGGGTCTGTCACAAGTCAAGAGAATTTTGATGTTTTTGCTGTCCCTTAGAATGTTAGATTTTGGTGCTGATGGACAGCATTAAACCTATAGGATTTGGGTTTTTGGTTTGTTTTTTGTAATTTATAATGATTTTTTAAAGTATCAAATGTGGATCAGTAAAAAAGTGCAATGGATTGAGCTAATCCTATTATTTCCTCAGATAGCACAGAGTACAGAAAGTCAGAGCACTTGGAGCATTTGGAGGTTTCTATAGGAAAGACTAGATCCACCACTTGCAAAGAGAGCTTTTTTTTTTTTTTTTTTTTTTGCAATGTTGGCAAAAATATAAATAAAAGTTGGACCAAAGTAGCTGTTGATAAGTGTGTCATGTCGCATATCTAACCATCTTCTTGCTACCATTAGGCAGGCTGTTCACTGAAATATGCAGAGCTTTAAATTACCTTTTTTGGACTACAGCCCCCAGAATCTCCCAGACAGCTCCCAAAAACCAGCTCTCAACCCCCACTTCTACATGGGAATTGTAGTCCAATCTCCCCTTCTCTAAACTCTGCAAATGACCCTGTGATCAGTACAGTGCTGGCTACTTGTTTTTAATTGTGTTTCTGGAATTATGGATCTCTTATTGGATTTCAGTCATTCCTCCCTGCCTTGATGCTGAGCTGAGTGAATTTCCTCTGCGTATGCGTGACTGGCTGAAGAATGTCTTGGTCACCTTGTATGAGCGTGATGAAGACAATAACCTGTTGACTGAGAAGCAGAAACTCAGAGTAAGTAGGATCAGCCCATAAGCACCTGTCCAGAGTTTACACTGAGCAGAGAATGGGAAGTTTGCTCATATTAGACATGTTTGAGGTTACAAGATCTATTATCTTCCTCTACCAAGGCCAACACAGCACACAGACTACTGTCCAATGCAGACTGGGACTTTTCAGTAGTTTGAGACTATACCCCACATAAGTCCCAATGAGCCTGGATATGATTGACCTGCCATGCTAATCATTGGAGAGCACCATTTTAGGAAGTGTTGGTCTGTTGCAAGCTGACCTATCTCAAGAGCATTTTAAATATTTTGTTGTCATTTAATATATGCTTGCAAACATATATTGTACTGATGTATCCAGTGCAGTAGGGATAATGAACATTTATTGATGTATTTCCAGCTCCCATCATCCCTCCCTATTGGCTATGCTTACTGGGGCTAATAGGAGTTAGAGTGCAGCAGCATCTGGACAGCCATTTCCCACTCTTATGCTAGATCTAGGATGGGCTGCAGCAGGTTCATTGAAGTGTACATTTCTGGCAATCAACCATGTTGTCTGCACCATAACCTTAGATGCTCAAACATGGAGCAGAACACAAGTCATAAAGCTTTCTCCCACATTATCATCAAGACCTTGTGTGACACTCCATTTATCTGCAAGTATGTCCCTTCAGACACAAGTTTCTCTTGGGGAAAAAAAAGACATGCAGTTCATCTCATATCACACCCCTTGGTGCACATTTCTGTGAATAATTCATATAGCACAACTCTTCCTTGTTTTTGCCCCAACATGAAACATTAGTATTTTTCACTTTAGGGGAAGTGAAGCTCCAACTGCAGTCCCAGACTAATTCTTAGAAATGTGAAATTTATCTTGCTGAACAGGTGAAGAAGATTCACGAGAACGAGAAGCGCCTGGAAGCTGGTGACCACACTGTGGAACTGCTGGCCCGTGACTTTGAGAAGAACTACAACATGTACATCTTCCCTGTGCACTGGCAATTTGGCCAGCTGGACCAGCATCCCATTGATGGGTATGTAGCCACAGGATTATAAAGGAGAGGTGTGTTATCCTGGCCTATCTCAAACCCTAGATAAACAAGTCATGTTTGCATTAGACCTAATACATTAGTATTAACCTATCTGCTCACAAGCAAAATGGTTGGATGCTGCTGTTAGGCCTGAGACACAGAAGCCAAACCACCAGTCTCTACTGCATGTAAGCTGTGAAAATAATTCTGATTGCATGGTCAATAGATGACTTTGTACAATAAATGTACAAAGATACTGCTAGTTGGTGATGGTGGTCAGGGTGATAACAAATGTACTGTAACAAATTGGTACCATCATTAGAGAACTTGGAAAAGTTACTTTTTTTGGACTACACCTACACACTTACATGCCCAGGGCATGCAGGATGGGTAATTTGGGGAGATGTGGACATCCTCCCCCCAAGCTCTGCTTCACATACTTGCATAACTTTACCACAGATCAAGTACTTTGTACTCAGCAGAGGAATAATACATACTTCTGATTCCATGGATATCTGACTTTTATTTAAAATACAAGCAAATATATTCTTACAAGCACATTGCTAAAGGTTCTGATACCAGAGAATAAGGGGTTCATTGGCAGCGTTATAATGTACATGTGCTGAGCTCATTTTCAGCTCTTATGTTGCCATCACAATTATGTACTTCATATCTGGATAATGGGATGTTTCCTAGGGAAGGAGATCACCATCGCTGGTTACTGTTATCACATTTCTCACATAGGCAGGAAATTGTAGCCTCCACAGAATGGGAGATTCTCTTGCCAAAGTCTTCAACCATATATTACCTACACAATGTTAATGCTGCTTCCAAGAGCTACATTTTGGCTGCTTAAATAAAACTGACAAAATGAGAACTTCACAAGATGAAGAGAAAGCCTGTGAAAAGTCTTTGCATTAGTTCCTTTTCTATTTTATTCACGTAAATCCAATGTTAGTCTCAGCCAGAAGAGACCCACTGCAGTGAATGGTACTTGTTAGTCACAAGTAATGTATGTTCCATTCATTTCAATAGGCCTGTTCTGGTTGGGACTGCCATTGGATTTAGCACATACTTGGAATGGCAAAATATAAAATTAAATAAGTATAAAATAAAAATGCTAGCTTTAAATAAACAGTTGCAGATGTGGAAAACTGGAACCTGTGCTTCTCAGGTAACACATAAATCAGACCTAGCTTAATATCAAATGAAAATTTAAGCATATTAAAAAGAAAGGAAAAAGGAAGCGGATGATACCAGGTGCTTGAATGTCTGCAGTGGAGTGATCCAACACAGCAGAAAGTCAACAAACAAACAGTCATTTTCACAAAGGATGATGGAGTGGAGTTATTGAACAGACGCAAAGACACTAATCCTAACCTATAAACCTATAAACCTGTAAGCAGTATAGAAATGTACTTGCTTTTGCTGTTGCTATTGCTATAAAGGAAGAATACAGATGAGTGAAAGTGGTAGACCAATGTGATGAGATAATTGCCTTCCCCTTATTACAAGCTCTCTCCATGTGTAATCCCACTCCGACCCATTTGTATAGCATTTTTACTCAAAGGAAATGATGACAGGAACTCTTTCTGCTCTAGCAAAAGCCCCAATCTATTGTATCCTCTGGGTGCTATTGTAACCACTTTGATGTTCCTTTCAGATACCTGTCCCATACTGAGTTGGCTCCCCTGAGAGCTCCCCTCATCCCCATGGAGCATTGCACCACTCGCTTCTTTGATACTTGTGATCTGGATAATGACAAGTACATCGCTCTGGAGGAATGGGCCAGTTGCTTTGGCATTAAGGAGAGTAAGTATTATACATCTGTTCTGAAGTGCAACTGGGAAGAGAAACAGGGAAAGGTCCTTCAAAGACATAGCTGTGTTAGTCTGGAAATTAAGCAAATGGATCTTGCAGCACCTTTGTAACTAATTGAAAAATAGAAGTTGGTAGTATCAGCTTTTGTAAACTTGAACTTACTCCTTCAGATGCCCTGTGACTCTCCAGATGCTGGTGAATTGCCATTTGCCATCATCTCTCACAACTGACCAGTCAGACAGGGATGATGGCGACTGAAGTCTAACAACATCTAGAGATCCACAGGTTCAGTCTCCTTAATTCTGAAGATCTCTAAAGACCAAGAATATTAGGGAGATGTTGCAGGGACAGAAACAAGTCTACAAAATACTACTAGCAGAAAACAATGCATTCCTATAAAATTCCACACAGTCTCATTGAGTTCAATGGAGCTTGCTCTCAGACAACTGTCTATAAGAGCTGTCTGACAGAGAAGGCTAAATACCTTGAAAAATGGCAAACCCCCAAATTCCTTGGCATTGACCCATGGCAGTTAAAGCAGTCTCAAACTGCACTGAAACTGCAGTGCAGATGCAGCCTAAGAGAATGACTAGAATCATGCAAAAGTTATGAAAGCTATTCTTAACCTCTTTCTTTTTTCTTCATTTACAGAGGATATTGACAAAGATCTGGTGATCTAAATTCAGCAGCTTCATCCGCTATCCACAAATCAACATTTTCTTTCATTTTTACCAGTCTGAAGTTTTTATTTTGGTTGTTTTATTGGGGACAAGGTGCTAATATAGATCTAAACATATATATTAACGGTGCTAAAAAAGAGAAAAAGACAGAAAGTTGTTAGTAGCCTAATCTATACCACTAGATTACTCTGCTCACGCACTCATCTGCATTTCTGTTGACCTTTTGATTTGATATCAGTACAGTGAAAAAAATCTGCTTTTATTCAAGGTATCGACTCCTTCTCCTGATCCACTCCTTTTCTAACTTTTACAAAAATCTTCATGTGTTTGCCTATTTAACTTGCAGCCTAAGGAACTCCAGAGGATTCAGTCCCTAATTTATAGAAGGCAAGTAAAGGAAGGTGTACCAAAAAGAGGAGCTGGGAGACAGGGCTTTACAAAGTCAGGTGATGTAATTGTTTTTTGAAAGTTTAGGTGACTTGGATTTGATTCACTACCAGAATAGGAAGTGAGAACAAAGGTAGAGGCCTGCAAAATTTAGAATGGTAACTTTTGATTCCACAGTTCTTGAATGTAACAATTGGGAACAGACTAATAAAAAAGTCATGAAAATAGAATATGGGACATGTATGGGGGGGAAGTCTTGTAACATGCCCACAGCCTCTAAAATAAAAATTTTAAAATGCTACATGCTTCATTGCTACTCAATGACTGTACTGTTTGGTGCTTTGTTTACTATGCCTTAAAAAGTTAGATTTGGTGCTTACCTATGTTTGGTTGTGATTGTTTTTTTTACTGGGTCTTTTTTCTTGCTGTGATTAATTTGTAGTGGAAATATATCCTGAAAGATAAAATCATATTTCCCCATATTGTATCTTCCCCACTGATGGTGACTTCAAAATGTCCATCCTACCTTTGGGAACTAATATTGGAAGTGATGTTTCCATTCAGAAAAAACATGCAATATGGTTATTAAGCATTTGCATTTGGGTTCAGGTGGTTTAGTGTTTTGATGGAAGGAGTGCCTTTGTGATAATGAATATTTTCAGTATCAAAAAGCAAATAGCAATTTAACTCATGTAACAATTCGTTGCTTCTGAATACAGTATTCTCTGGGCAGCTTGTTCATACATTTTGTAGTGTGGTTCATCTGATATTTGCCCTATTCTCTTTGAAACCATTGAGACTGAAATGAGTTTATTGTCTCACATGAATTTTCTGGTCATTTTTATTATCAGATGGTTGCTACTGAACACCTCTTCTGGAAGCTGAAACTTATACTGCTGTGTAAAAATAATCCTAAGATTTGAATAGACCCATCTATATGTGAATGTGGCAGTGGAGCAAGGGGCAACTGAATCAGTTCCATGCCTAGTCTCTGAATACAGCCAAAACTCCTTTCATTAAGACTGAAACATTCAGGTTCTCCTTAAATTCCATAATTTAACACGGTGAACAGCAGTGAATGCAATGAATCTGTGGATTGGTAGTCTTGTAAAAAGATCAATGTGAGCAACAGTACTCAGTAGAGGATCCAATTTTGACATCCCCAGAGAGAACATCATCCTGATTTCACTCAACTTGTAGCCAAAATGAATCTGGAAGTGACTTCCAGTTATTCTGTTTGATTTGGAGTAGAACCTTTTCTTGCATTTAGGTTTTGGGGAGTCAGGAAAGCAAAAGGGCAAACCAGGCTTCCAGGAATGGCAGTTTGATGGAGTACTTTCCAGCCAATTTCAGCTGTTTTTTGGGAAAACATAAAATGCACAATTAAAAAAAATAGTTGTGTAGGAGCTGTTGAGGTCCTGGGGAAGCCAGGAGACTTCAAAAGAGCACCTAAAAGCTCAGTGTGGTCCTAAGAGTTGCACTTTCCCCAAATTGTCCAATACAGAGTTTTCAGCTCCTATATCAAACTCCAGTTTTTTGGTCTCTGAAGTAAACTATGATGGATCAATCAGGCCAATCGATATTTTAGAGTAATGCTGTCAGAGTTTCACTCTTGATGTGCTTATATGAAGCACCCTGTTCAGTATGTGTTTCCTTCTCCCTTTTAATTTTGCAGGGACAATTGATAACAACACATAAACATAAGGAGCACCAGGGTTGAGCTTGTCAACATATTTTATTAATATTGAGCTCAAATAGTTTGTCAAGATTAGCATGAGAAGATAAGCTTATATGTATTTGCATACCTTCATGTCACTGGTCAACTTATGGCAACCCTATGAATTTCATAAAGGGGTTTTAGGCAAGGAATACTCAGAGATAGTTTGCTAGTTCCTTCCTTTGGCATATAGCCAACAGCACCTAGTGTTCCTTGACAGTCCCCATCCAAGTACTAATCAGACCGGAACCTTCTTAGCTTCCAAGAACAGATGTGATCAGGTGCCTTTGGGGTATTTTGCCTGGAAGACAAACTTATACATATATGTGATTGGAATTTTTTGGAAGGATGCGGGCATAATTTCTCCCATTGTGTGTATTTTACAAATAAAAATCTCACAAGCAAAAATCTTTCAGAAGAATGACTATGGTCCAAAACACACTGCAGAAATAATCCAGTTTGAGACCACTTTAACTGCCCTAACTCAATGCTAGGTAATTCTAGGAACTATAGTTTTGTGAGACATTTAGCCTTCAGATAGCTCGGGTGCCACAATAAGCTGCAATTCCCAGAATTTCCTAGCACTGAGCCATGGCAGGTAAAGTGGTTTCAAACTGGATTCTTGTTGCAGTGTGTTTGGGACCTATGACATCCTGTAGCCAGCCATAAGGGAAGGATGACTTCCTGGGTCCCAGAGCATCATTCTACCACTGCTCAGTTATGGATGATTTACGCTGTCTTTCTGTTTTTTTTTAAATGGAACTTTCCAAGCTCTGCTCTAAAGTCAAACACAAATGTACCTCTGATGGAAAACTAGGTATATAGCAAACATCACTCATAAATGTACCAAGGCTCTGCCAACACCACCAAATTCAACAGTGACTGCTTCAGCAAATACAGCATACTGTATGTGAATCATGTGCAACAAATCTTAGCCTAGAAATTCTTCTGCTGAAGGATAACACAGGACTTTTGCTTCTCACATTACAGCTGGAGTGCTGAAGATAGACGTATCACTTGCTTGCATTTCCTGTTTTGCCACTTGCAACTTTGAGGATGTCATTCACACAGAGTTTCTTTTCATGTTCTCTGCCCTTTTATTTCCATGCATATGAAAAAGTACTGGAAAGGAAAACAAACTCACAGGTTATAAAAACTAACTCTTGGTTATTTTGGGTCAGTACCATTTCCTGGAGCATTTACTTGGGATTCTCAGGGCCATGGTCAACCATGATGACTACCATGAGTTAATCTAGGATATAAAACTGTCAAAATTCATTTCCATCTAGCAATATGATCTCCAGTTTTTCTATATGCTGGCATCAGTTTGGACATCTTTCCATGCCTGGGCACGGCAAAACATTTATTCACCAAAGCTGTGGATGGTTCTATACTAGGGAGTCATAGACAAGGGGTTGGAAGATAAAACTGATAATACTGTAAAGCATATACCTTTTGTAAATCAATGGTGCCCAAGAATAATCTCTATAGGTCTTGTTACCACTTCTCCAAAGGGACATGGCAGAGCTTGAAATGGTACAGAAAAGGTCAGTCATGAGAATGGGGCAACCTTTTTATGAAGATAGGTCACAAGCTATGGGGCTAATGGGGAAAAAAGAGGATAGCATAATGGAAACATATAAAAGTATGAATGGTGTGAAGAAAAGGCAGAATTATTTGGATTAGACATCATCCAGTGAAAACTACTGGTGGGAGCTTCAGACAAGAAATAGCTCATAAAACTGCATGATGTTCATTTCAGCCAGACTGGATGAAGTGTACCTGTTTTGGCAGTTTTAAGGAGGGATAAGACCCCCCCCCCCAAAAAAAAAAACTTTGAAGATCATAAGCAGCATGCCTCTGAATATCAGGCACTGGAGGGATCTCATTTTTTCCCATGCATCCCATGACACACCTAATTAGCCCTCATGGAAAAACAGGATTTGGGGCTGGACTTCCCATATATAGTCTTATCAGGTATGAAACTATTTGAGTCTCAAGCTTTCAAGAATCTGCACCTCTTGCTATATATACAGCATGCTCTTTCTAAAAGCCCAAATAGTTGACAAGCATGGCCACAAACAGGAATTCCAACTCATGCAGAAAACATCATTACAGTTATTTCTCATTTAGTCCTAAAGTGTATAACTAATTCCATGTGAAATAGGTCTTGGTAGAGTCAGATGAGCCCCATAAACCAACCAAATCATGTCAGTGGAAAATATTAAATCTATTCAGCGTTTTCCTAATAAGTTAAGAATCTTGTGGTATAAAAGTCAACATGGTGTAGTGGCTTGAGCATTGGACAATGACCCTGGAGACCAGGATTTGAATCCCTGTTCAGACATGGAAGCCCACTGGGTGATCTTAGGCAAGTCACACTCCTTCAACCTTAGAGAAAACCAAAGACAACCCCCCTCTGAATAAATCTTGCCCAGAAAACCCCATGAGAGTTTTGCCTTAGGGTCAGCATAAATTGGAAATAACTTGAAGAACACAACAACTTTGGGTACATTTTTACCCATAAATTCCCAGTCTTAGGCTAGCATCCTGTTAGTAATACACAGAGGTATAAATTACGATATACATGTAGAATGGTTTCTTTATTTTGTTTACAATCTGCAACTATCACATTCAGCTGATAACTTTGGCCCTGTACACACGGGCCTTTAGCATGTCCTGGTGACGTGCTAGGGTTGCCTTGGGGCGCTGTTTCCAGACATCCCACAACCTAGGACGTCACCAGGACTTCACAGCTGTGCAGCACTGTATACACAGTACGCACAGCTGTGACATCACTGTCGCACGCCTTCCAGATGGGCACGCGCAACAGTGACATGCTCACGCTTCCCCCGGCAGTTTGTGGTGGCGCTAAAAGGAGCCGCTTTTTAGCAGTCCTTTTGTTTCCGCGTAGCCACACTGCACAATTTGGTTGCTGCGGCACTGTTACACAGAATAGAGAGGCTGCCACCAACCCCCTCTTTCTGGCGGTCTGTACCCCGCGATTGTAAGTGGAATTGTGCAAGTGGGACCATTATGCATTGTACTTGAAGTAGCACATTAAAATACACATAGTAGCATGTGAGTATGCACTGACACTATGCATTGCTCTGATGCACTGCAGTTGCACAATGAGTTGTAAAACTTTGATTCCCATACATTGCGCTATACTGGTATTCAATATAGACATTGTGTAATGTAATGGGATATTTATGGTATGCTGAAGCAATGATGGATCCTAGTCTAAGTTGTTTACTGCAGGAATTAGCATTCATGGCACTAATGACCACTTGAAGGGCTACTACAGCATACTAAGACCCTCCTCTTAGTCCATAGATTGGGCAGCATCCGCACTGCAGTATTAATCCAGTTTGACAGCACTTTAACTGCCATGGCTCAATGCTATGGAATCCTGGGGCCTGTAATTTATTGTGGCACCAGATGTTTCTGACAGAGAAGGCTAAATGTCTTCCAAAACTACAGTTGCCAGAATTTCATAGCACTGAGCCATGGCAGTTAAAGTCGTGTGTAACTGGATTATTTCTGCAGTGCGGATGCAGCCTAAAATGGACAGCTCTCCAAGGCTTTTTTTGTGCTCCTGCCCCTTTCCTCAAGAAAAGAAAAAGTAAATTGCTTCTTCCTGGAGTCCCTTTTATACATGTCACAAATCCTCTTCCCCCACCCTTCAAAATAAAAAAACACACTTTTCCAAAAACGAGTAGATTCTGGTTTCATTTTTTGCACATTTCCAACTGTTGGAAGGGGTGGGGGTCCCGGGGCAGAAAAGTAGCCCCCAGACCCACCAAAGCCTTCTACCACTGTTTTAGAACCACTGATTCAAAAGGTAATTGTTTCTATATAAGGGTCTTTATTGTCATTGCCTATGACCATTTCTTTTTAAAAAATTATCCTTGCACTGAAAAAAGAGAGTACATAATGTGTTTTAAATCTAAAGTAAAATGGCTAGCAAACTATATAGCGCTGCGTGTTCTGGACAATCCAATACATTTTGATGATGGGGGCCAAAAAGAGAGATGATCCCTCACCATAGTAGTAAAACTTGTACATTAAGTTTTCACAAATTGTTCACAAAAGGGGATCTCCCCTCCTTCCCCCACTTTATTGGCTCTCCTATCTTGTTTTAGGAAGGCTGTGCCTGGCACCGCTACAGCTGGGCCCTTTCAGCATTCTTCATTACTGACTATGCTGGCTGGGGAGTTGATGGGAGTTGGAGTCCAATGACATCTGGTGTGCTGCACAGTTTTTATCACTGAGCAAGCCTTGAGAATTGAGCAACCAATGAGCCATGAACAGAAAGATCAACAAATAAATTTTTTGAAGTGCCCTGTCATTGGCCTGAATCAATTGGCTGCTGTACCAAGAAATCTTTTCGATGAGGTAACATACTTCCCATACTCTGACATCATGCCAGCCCAATTCAGCCCAATTCAAATACTGAGAAAGCATGGATTTCCTTGGTTCTGAAAGTCTGCTTCAAAGTCAATGAAGACAGGGGCTGCATCTGCACAGCAGAAATAATGCTATTTGACACTACGTCAAATGCCATGGCTCAGTGCTATGGAATTCTGGGGTCTGTAGTTTTGTGAGATGTTCAGTCTCCCCTGTGAGGGAGTTCTGGTGCCACAATAAACTACAAATTCCAGGATTTCACAGAATGCAGCCATAATACCTAAAGTAGTGTCAAACCTCTTTATTTCTCCAGTGCAGATGCAGCTGATGAAGGAACCCAACAACCAAAGGAGAATGAAACAGGCCTCCCTTCGATGTCCTTTGCTTTCCCACTAATCATGGAAATGTTAAATATACACTCGACTATAAGTTGATCCCATGTATAAGTCAAGACCAGGTTTTGGGGCCAAAAATGTGGATCTTGATATGACCTGTGGATAAGTTGAGGGTAAAACCTAGGGATATGTAACAAAGGCTATAAAGGATGAGGCAAAGGAAAACAATGCCAAAGTGATTACAAAAGTCCAGCAGGCATAACTGTACTCACCCTAAAAGCTGGATGGATGAAAGAGTAGAGGGGGATCGGTGCTACCGATACTATTCTTGTCTTTCATCAGGGGATTTTTTTTTTAATATGAATTGAAATATTTACATTAACCCGTGGATAAGCTGGGAGTTTTGGGACAATTTTTTGCCAAACATTTCTAGACTTATACATGAGTATATACAATACTTTCCTATGCTGGCTATGGGACGTTCTAGGAATCATCCTCCCAAAAAAGGTTGCAAACCTTTGTAATGTTTGCAAACTCTGATTTAGAGGAAGGGATGGGGAAAAAAGAGAAACGAGAAACGAGGAGCAGCAACCTGCTCTCCAGCTGCACCCTCACAGCCTAGAGCTCCCTATCTATCTCCAGCAGCAGCAGCCAAAACAAGGGCTAACATTCCATTGCACTGAGTTGTCTGTATTCTCTTCCTCTAAGCGAACAAGACTCCATCTGAGCAACTCCATCCCTCCGCCTCCCACCCCACCCATCCAAAGGGCTTCCTTTAAAGGAAAACTTTTCCTGGCCTCTTCCCCCTCCCTTCCTTCCTTCTCCTGAGTCAGCTGGTCCCTTAACACATGTAGAGTAAGCAGCTCTGGAGAAATGGAAGAGAGCTCTCTCTGGTGGACTATTCATTGTCTTCACATCTGCTTTCCAAATCAAAAGTTGTCAGGAATGCAAAGTGGGCAGGGAGACTTAGGGTGGTTTTGATTGTCATGCCCAGAATCCTCCTAATCAGTGGTGTCACTAGGGTTGGGGTCACCCAGTGGAGGAACTCATAGTGTCACCCACCCACCCCCCTTGATCTCCTCTGACACAACACCATACAAAATCCTTAGTAATTTTTTTTCTAGTAATGTTATGCATAAATCATAATTGCCACGTATCACAGAAAGTAATGACAATAGATGCAACATAAAAACTAGCAAAATTAAAGTTATACCTTTAACTTACAATATCCTAGGCACAGCCAAAATGTATTTAGATGTACATTGTTTCATGTGGTTAAAGTGAAAATTTGGTAAGATGTGATGTCTTTTAAGAAACATTTAAAAGAATTTAAAGTAATTTTATCAACTTTATTTTGATATAAAATTACATAAAATTTATGATCTATATTTATAAATATAAATAGAATTTTAAGAATAAAAAAACCTGGGGCTTTTCATTTCTCCTCCCACTGAGCCTTTCCTCGCTCATACCATTTCTTCAGCATTTTAAAGAAATGCAAGCAAAAATATAAAATCCATTTCTGTTCCTGCCAAAAGAAGCGGTGGTATCACCCCCTTTAGGCTGTCACCTGGTGTGGCCCACACTGTCCACACCACCTAGTGATGCCTCTGCTCCTAACTGGGATCTCTAAGTACAAGAAAGGGATTTTCCATGATTCAAACCCATCATTAGGATTCATAATGGGCTAAAGGAAGGAATTCACCAACTGCTTGAATTCAACAGGATGTAAATGTAAAATATAAAATCCATTTCTGTCACCTCCCCAGATGACATCAAGCCATATCAAATTCTCCCCTGGTTAGGGAAAAATAGAAATTGTTTTTGTTTATTTTTGCTATCCTAGAGACTCCCAAGATTGTAAAGGGCACAGAGGCTGTAATATGTGATGCAACTCTCTCAGGGGATAGCTGCCACACTTCAGAATTACCATGGCTCCTTCTTATAGAATGCTGGGTTTTATAGTCTATTGTGGCACCAGAATTCTCTGACAGAGAACACTAAATACAGTGCATCCGTGTCATACGCGGCTTTCATCTTATGTTCATGGTGCACTCCGTGCATCATGCACAAGCTCCATTATTTTCAATGGGGCTTGAGCATGCATGCTATTTGCCTTATGCGGAGGGGTCTGGAACAGATCCTTGCATAAGGCAAGGGCGCACTGTATTTCAAAAAACTACAAATCCCAGCATTCCATAATATTGAGTTATGACACTCAAAGTGATGACAAACTGCATTAATTCTACAAGAAATTTTCAAGAAATGCCAATATCATGGTTTCATATCCACCAGGTAGTGCATTTTGCTGATGTTATCAAACTACTAGAAGTCTCCAAGCTTTTGAATATCTAGTCCTTTCCCAGGAGGCAAGTTCAAAAGGTTTTCTCTCAGCTTTATAAAAATTCTCAACTGTATGGGACTTTTGCATAGAATTACTGTATTTTACATTTTCATAGGAGATAATTTTAAAAGTTCTGGAAAAAGAGCTAATTTCCTTTTTTGCTGATAGTAGCCAGGGAATGGAAAACTGACCAAACAGTAAACTCATGCCATAAAAGGCTATTAACAACCATGTTAGAAAAAACTAACTCAGTGAATGAGATGAGTTTACATTGACAAAGACAGTACAGTTTGGTATAACCTTATTATGCAGACCAGCATAAATGAAGATCCAAAGATACCCCAAAACACTTCTAGATATTTGATGGGACCCCTTTTACTTAGTTGATTGGCAGCCCCTTTGCTTTAAGAAATATAGAACAGTTATCTCACACAGACCAGGTCTCCAGAGAATCTCAGTTTATCTTCCCAATGTTTCCTTAGTTGTTTTGAAGTTAATAGTTTGTTGAGTTCTTTGAGCTCTTCCAGACTGGGGGTTTGTGCCAGTTTGTGCCATACAGTTAATCATAGAATCATAGAATGAAAGAATTGGAAGAGACCACGGCCATCCAGTTCAACCCCCTACCATGCAGAAATGTGTTGTTTCTTGACACCTATTATTGCTTTTGTGCCATTTTTACCACTTCTCTAGGCAAGCATCATAGGCACATTCAAGGCTGACTGCAGATGTTTCTGGGCTTGAAGCCCTCAAAATTCTTCATCATTGGCTAAATTGGTTGGGGTGCTGGGGTTTGTATTCCAAAAACATTTGGAGTACTAAAGTGTAGCAGAAGTGGTTTTAATACACACTTGCTGCATTGCAAAGCCTTTGTTTTCAAAGTAGAGAGAACTTGTGTCGACACCACTTCTACAACACCTCATAATTTCATACTCTCTAACTGTCCCAATTTGGCAATCCCAATCTCTGTCATTCCACTTTTTCAATTTCATATAAAATGCTCCTGTTTCTGTCTCCTCCTCTCACTTTCCCTCTTTGTCCTTCGTCTTATTTCCATTGCTGCAAAATGAATTCTAATTAACTCAGTGGGGTAGGAAGGGAAAAGGGATTGGAGTCTTGCTCTTCCCAGGAGTCTCAGGCAAAAATAAACCACTGCAGCCTCTGCTAGCTGGCGTGTTCTTCCTAATTAAATAACTTTTGAAATCTTAAATACGCACTGATGTTCATATGTCTTGGTTTTCATCTGTGAAATGTTGAAGAGTATGTAATTTGTCTCTGTCATTGCCCAAACTTTTGTTGTGATATGAACCTAAGTAGACAAACAAATGGCCCTACAATTCCAGAGTTACAGTGATGAGATTAGTGAATATGTCAGAAAGAACACGAAAGAGAGACAGGGAGAAAATGAGATTTCCCTCCTGTTATTCGCAAAATGAAATTAAAACTATTTTTTCTGGATACATCAAACAAGTGCTTTACTACTAAACAATGCCTCCTTTTCTCCCGTCTATGCAAGGGAACAATACAATGCAAGCAGGCTTTTTATTTCGTAAAAATGTCCACAAGGTGTCAGTAAAAGTTCAGAATATATGTTACTAACTAAGTTACTGGCTGGAGAGAGAGATTCAAAAAGTTAGTCTTTTCTGAAAAAAACTGCCCACATCAGTCATGGAAGATGGTTCTCAAAAATGTTTCTATGGGGTTAAATGTCTCAGTCTCTTGCAGAGCTGGTAAAAGATCCTTTTTGGATGACAGCTACCAAAATCTTCCAGCCAACATGTCCACTGCTTGTAATGGCTGGGGAAGTTTGGGAGTTGAAGTCCAGAAAAATAACTGTAATGACCTCTGCTTTTACACCAGATCAAAGGCAAGGGACCAGCCACAAGGAGATTAAAAATAGCCTCTCTGTTTGATGATGTTAGTAAATGTAACTTTGTAACTTTGTGCAAGGTATTATACTGTGATATATTAGCCCTTTTCAGGCTGCAAAATACTATATGGTGATATACTAGCCCTTTTCAATCACAAAGCAGTCCAACTGCAGTTCTGAAGCTAGACAAGGAAAGTGACCTCACTCTCTTAGAACATCAGTAAGTGGCTGGACATTGAGGAGGAAAACCATAGCTCTCTTCCCCTTGTAGCCAGGTGCTGCCTGGTCACAACACATGACAAATCCTGGAGTAGCCACAGCATACTGTGATTTCTCAGACCAGAATGTGTTCAAAAGAGAGAATTAGGTGGACAGTTCTCCCAAACTCCCCTCAATAGTCACTGTAAATCAGGGTAACTTGAAGGTAAACTGGATTTTCCTGTCAATGTAGATGCACCCATAGTCAGGATGACTCTGAGGAAAGTGTATTCAGAGGCAGATACCACTGCATAGACCTTACTGGGGACCAGTGGGGGAAAAAAGATTAAGGGCTAAAGTCCAGCTTGCATGCTTAGTTGTAGTCATGTGATTGGTCACTATGGGAAACTGAGTGCTGGGTAGGATAAGATGAGCTTTGGGATGTGATCCAGCAAGGCTGGAGAAGAGCGAGGAGAGGCAGCAAGTCAGAAACTATTTCACAAATCTTATTATTCTGAAGCACCAAAACAAAATCACCAATGGCAAGCAGTTCTAGGCAGTTGCAGTGGTTGTGGAGGTGCTGAGTTGGATTGGATGCGCCAAGTGTACTACAGCAGTGGTAACTAGTGGCTCAAATGTGGCATAGTGTAGCTGCTCCCAGTTTTAGTCCAAACTTTAAAAGAGTTCTCCAAGGCACTGAAGCTGTTTGGGAGATAAGGTTAATCCCTTTGTGTAACTCCTTTACAGCTTGCTCTAAAATCTGGAATCAGTTCACCATTCCACTAATGTGGAAGCCACTCCCACTGCTGTAATATAGAACAGGATTAATTCCATTCCTTCTCCCCATCTTTCTCTTTCTCTCTCTCTCATACACACACACACACACACACACACACACACACACACACACACACGGGAGGGGGGGAGAGGTGCATTGGAGAGGAAATCCCCATAGGTCTGACACTCTGAGAGAGAACAGCTGCTCTACCAGGTAAAGCTACCTATCTGCTAATACACTAATACATAGATGTCTTTGACAGCCATGCTTAACTACCCCCAGCCACTCTTCAGAGTAAAACCTTTTTCCGTTTGGGCAGGGAATGCTCAAACTGTGACTGGCTTCCCTTGTGTTTAGCCTCTGGCTGCAACTTTAACATGTGTGGGCACAGCCCAATAGACTCTGCAAAAGGCAAGGAGCACCAAAGTTCCCTGCAGAAAGGGAGGACATGCTTTCTGCCAAGGGCCTAAAGCAGAAATTATCTTCCCTTGCATACACAAAATTCTGTGAAACTTTACTTTTGAGTAAATATGCACAGGAACACAGGATGTGTCAGGAAGAATAGCCACCCTACTACTGTCTGATCCATTTTTTTAAAACACCCTAAGGAACATCTTGCTGAACTTCAAGTGCAATGAATCTAAACAAACTGAAAGAGGAAGCAGAAAAGGAGGAAAGAAAGTCTATGAAATTATTTTGACCCAAGCAGAAATTGGTCTATCGCTATCTCATGCCAATCAAGAATAAACAACCCCAAACCGTGCTTTCAAAAATGTTTGTTCTTTTTCTTTCCTAGAAAAAAAGCAAACATTTCTTTTCACCCCTTATTTACCTACGTTATAAATAAATGCAACACACACAAGTTTTCATTCCTTTTTGTTTGCTAACAAGTTCCCTCTTGTTTCTTTCTTTCCTAAACTGACAGACAATGTTCTTGTTCACATAATAATAAATAAATAATAAATTTATTATTTTTATACCGCCCTTCCATAGATCAGGATTCAGTTTACACATTTCTCTCAGGTACGTTCTTCTCTTTCTGAGGAGTGTCATTGCAGCATGAAGTGAACAGTGGATAGCTAATATAGACAGGACTCCCCAGCTTTAAACATTATGTCACAGTGAATTTTTACCATGAATCCTCCATCCCCAAGCCTTGAGAATGAGCTTTATTGACTATAGCAAAGCCTTTGACAGTAGAGATCACCAAACCCTCCTCCCATTCTAGCCACTGATAATATATGAAATACTAGAGTTGAATTCTGTTTTTCTTGATGTGTGAAAATTCCCACTTCCTAACAGCTTTGGTCCCTATTTTAGGAGAAAGGTAGGATATGAATCAAGTAAATAAATAAGACACCAATTCTGGTGCTGGACACAATTCTGCAGACACAGTGGACTGCTAAAAAGAAAAATGAATGGGTCATAAAACAAATCAACCATGAACTCTCCCTGGAAGACAAGATGACTAAACTTGAGGCTGTTGTACTTTGGTCAAGTGTATGAGATGTCAAGATTCACTGGAAAAGACAATAATGCTTGGTAATCTGGGAGAGAATAGGAAAAGAGGAATTATAGATGGATTCAATAAAAGGTCCCTGGTTTTATAAGACCTGAGCATGACTGTTGATGACCATGGGTCATGGAGGTCCCTCATTCATAGGATCACCATAGGTTGAATCTGACTTAGTGGCAAATAACGATGGCCTGTTACAGACAGCCAAAATAAAGCTGCTTTGAGTCACAGTGGAGGTATGGTGTTTCAATGATGCATGCATCCTAAGAGTCCAGAAGCCACACCAAAGCCACGCTCCAGTCCTTAGGGCTGGAGCGTGGCTTTGGTGCGAATTCTGGACTCTTAGGATGCATGCATCATTGAAACACCATACCTCGACTGTGACTCGAAGCAGCTTTATTTTGGCTGTCTGTAACAGGCCAATGATAACAAACTCTAGTTGGGACTCTACAACTATTCAGGCTAAGATTCTTAAATGCACATACAGAGTCTACTGACTTACAGCTCTGTACATGTAGACCATTCACAACTTCAGTTTCATACTCAGAAATTATGCCAGCAGGCGTGGTTCTGTTCCCACCACCACCACCACATCCATACACAGTCTAAAGTTGAGACTAGTCTGGATAAGGTGTTGCTTTGCTGGCCAAAAATGTAGGTTGGGTGTGGCCCAGAGCTGAATTTTGACCACAAAAGATTGCATAACCATTAGATAAAAGCTGGAAATATTTTCCATAACATCAGCTAAGCTGTTGCTTTTCTGTTTCAAATTTTCTTTCCAAGAGCACGATTTTAAAAATTAATTTTACTTTTTTACCTAATTAAAAGCAACGGGGTTGCACCACATACTTGGTTGTGTGCCTTCAAGGCAACCCTTTAATAGAGTTTTCAGGGCTCAGACTCACTTAAGATCATGTTTTCAGGGCTGAATGAGGAATCAAATTCCATTCTCCAGAGTCATAATCCAATGCTCAAACCACTGTACCACATTACCTGGCACTGCATACACCTGTGAATAATAGGTTTTCTTAACCAACAATAACAAGTGCCATAACTAGTATATTATTTTCACAAATCATTTTTGAAAGAAGTTCACAGAAGATATTACTTAAGTCTTCTGATACTTGCAGTATAACAGTCTTCTTTGCTGACTTCATTTCTGGTTCCAGAAGAGGAGGTATGAGGGATACATCATATTTATTTTCTCAGGCATTTAAGAGATCATTCAGGTGTCTCACATAAGCAACATCATGTCAGAGAAATGGACTAATGGAATTCTAAGGATCAGCCTCTGTAAACAGAGAGAAAGTGACTGAGGACTTTATCACATGAGGTTAGAAGTCGGAATTTCAACAGTATAAAAATGTGTTTAGCCTATACTTATCACATGATGCTGTGACTGTCCTGCTGCTTCTTTGCGTTCCATCCATTGCTGGAGTGCTCCTTTTCATTTACAGGTTTTTGTCGATGCCTCCCAATTGCTCTGCTTTTCTACTATGAATTTCCATTTCATAGGTCCTTTCTGCTACAGTTCCACTTCTCAGACAGTCGTGTGATATGAGTGGGATCATTCTGTACTTCTTCCCCTTGGTTTTACTTTTTTTAAATGTTTTTTATGTCACCACATTTCCAGTTGTGGTAATAATAACAACAGCAACAACAACCGCCGAAAGATACTGAAAGGGTAGGACATAGGCAGGAAGGCATGGTTATAAAGGCTGGGCAGAAGCGAGATTGCATAACCATGAGTTGTCAAAGTACTATTGGAGAAAAAAGTGTGATAATACATGATGCCAAACCAGTATGCTTCCATTCTTAAACTAGCAGTATTTTGGTGGTACAGAGGGCTGATGTGATAAAATCCTGAGCCTGTAGTCAAATACACCTTTTTGGAAGGGGGAAACAACCCTACACTTTTCAGATAGAATGGTGGGGCTACTATCAAATAAGTAAAGCTGTGCGTACAACCTCAGCCTTTGATGCACATATAGCATGGGGAATATAACCCACAAACTCACTTCCAGTCAGTACAATCCAAAATGCAAAAACATTAGGAACAAGCTGTGTGATCAGCAGAATCTGTATGATGTATCTGTTCCTAGATGAATGAACAAATACATCACAAAGACTCTACTGAGCTTAAATGGGAACCAAAACATTGAATATAATTTCTTTTAAAAACACAAAGCCTCTATATATCTATTTGTTATGGAGGTTTTCACCTTTCATGCTAGATTTTCTTTCTCAAAAAAATAATAAAAGAATTGCAAAATTAGATTAGATTTGCATTTTTCCATCTTTCTCACCCACATGTCTGAACTCCAGCAACAGATACAAATCTGATATTGTTGCTAGACCCCAGACATAAAATCAAGGTTTGCTTTTTGGAATTTTGGTATACACACAGATGCACACACGCATGCACACACATTCAAGTTGTGGATGGTTGAATCTGTGGTACAGAAATTGTGGATACAGAGCCCTGACTATAGTTTTATACCATTTTTGCTTCTGTGGCTTCATCCTATGTAGAAGTACTTTGAATTCTGTCCTGTGGGCCAGGGAAGCAGGCTAGAACTCTCTAACAGTTATTTTTAAATGTTGCTGTTTGTTGTTGTTAACTGCCCTCGAGTTGATCAACCCAAGGTGATTATTAAGTGAATCATTCCAGTCAATCAACCCTCCAACATTTCACAGATGAATTTAGAGACATGTGTGATCAAGCCACAACAGAGTGTGGTACAGACAGCAACCATTTTTAACGAGAAGGTCATTGCCCCCCATGTTCATAAGGTGACTGGGAACAAAAGCATTAAAAGAAAAGCAACATTTTTTTTCTTCCCATTTTGAGATCTGGGTCTGCCTCTATCCTGTATGAAACTCTCGGCTCCTTCATAGACAGAATCTCTTAGGAAGGTTGCTGTCAGAAATTGCAACAGGAAAAGCATTTCAATAAGAGCCAAATAGATTCTTTTACCTTATGATAGAGGGAACAAACTTTCAGAAAATTAAACACATGCATAAAATGACAAGACCACATGATAAGTCAACAAACTATGGGGGCCTAAGCATATTGGTTATGAGTGTGAGCATGTGCATTCCCCAATGGCTTCCACTTGCAGCATATCATCTGATCACTGCCACTTTCATGTGTTGTCTGAATGCAAACGTGTCCCCTTCCCTTCCAACAAGCCTAAAACAAGTCTTGGATTCTTTCTCTGGCATGCTGGGAGAAAATAAATCCAGAGAAAAGAAAGTACAGTATTCCCATTAGAACAAAACACTTATTAAGTTTAGCCTGTCCTGTTGCAAGTAGGAGTAATAGGGTACCATGAACTAGAACATGGCTTATACCTAATAAGCCAGAGTTCATTAGATGATCATGTTGCTTGACTACAGCCAAACTGAACGAACATTTATTTATTTATTTATTTATTTATTTAACATCTTGTTCCTTCTTTCAGTTACCTGGAATTTTCTCATTTCCCATTTTACTTTAATTGCACAAGTTTATTTAAAATGGAATAGGAGAACACATAGCCTTCCAGATGTTATTGGATGGCAAATTCCATCAGCCCCAGACAGCATACTCAGGAGTAAGGGATGATGAAAGTTGAAGCTGAAGTCCAGCAATATAAGGAGGGCCACACATTTCTTCATTTCTGAAAGAGAAGGATCTTATCTCCCAGTCGGAAGTGGGGAAATAACCCCCTGTTGTAAAGTTGTGCTTTACTTTATATGCCCACAGAAATATTCTGTTGAGGACACAAAGTTTAGCAGTGAAACGTATAAGTAAGATGGTTCCAGGATGGCCAAGATCCTGCACTGGGAGGTAGATTGTTAAAGTGGTAGAACTATAAAACGTCTCCCCTCTCCCCTCCTACAGGATTTACCATCCTCCTGTGCCCTGCTACACAGCCACTATTTGAGTGTTGCCAGACATACAATGATGACGTCTTTTTCCAGGACTTCTGGAGGTCTCAGTGAGTGCCTTTATGGTCATGTATCTGGCTGTAGAGAAATAGCCAGATATTTCTCAGCCATTCCTCACTTTCCATTGGCCACTAAATGGCTAAGGAGGTATAGTGGTCACTGCACAAGGAAGAAAGAGAATTCTGATTGCCACAAGAAAAAAAGAGAGGACAGAGGCAGGCATAAATTGGTTTTATGCCTGTTTGTGTCTCTAACATGATGCCACCCATATGTCTTCATCTCAGTTACCAAATCCAAATCAATGCACAGTGCTCATCCATAGAGATACACAAACAATAACAGCAGATACAAGATCAATAAAAATCTGGGAACTATGTAAATGTGAAGAGACAGAGCTGTACAAAAAAAATCCCCAAACCAAAGCAGGCTGAACTTGTTTTCTGATTTGTTCAGGCTTTTCATGCCTTGAAAGTAATAATTAAAATGTGTTTGAAAGTTCTTTGTCTCAGATGCATTACATCTCACAAATCTTTCAGCAAATAGAGGCATGCGGGTGGCATGAATGAACATAGGGCATAGTGGGGGAGGGGGGATGCTCTTGAAAAGCTGTCTGCAAAAGATCCCCAGAAAAACATAGGCTTATTATGATGAAGAACTGTGAGTATCCCCATCCCACCCAGGATAGTATTACTTCTCAGCTTTAACCTCTGTCAGAAATAAAGAAAATGGTTACAAGTGAGTTATGCCTTGTGTCCTGGAAAAACCAATGCCTGCAATAACTAGAATCCATACTCAAACCATATTTATGAGGAGCAACCAAGATACCAAGAAAGTTTGAGTTCTCTTGAACTCTTTGCAGACTAGGCAGATGGAAAAGAACCCCCCCCCCCAAAAAATTAGGCCAGATGTTAAACTCATACTCAAGATGGAGGCTGAATAAGTAAATGAATCATGAAGGTGTGTAGGCATCAGGTTACAACCTAGCAATGCATAGTTGGACATAGAACTGATGGCTGGTTGTAACTCAAATCTGTCCATTGCCCTGGGCAAAACACACAGGTTCCTGAGTCAGCAGAACAGAGGTAGAGACAAACATGACAGTCTTTATATAAGCAAAGCTGGAAATTAATTTTAGAACGATGCACTAGGTAAAAAAGCCAACTGAGGTCATATGGTGATTTTTACCTAGTGCCTGGATGAAATCGTTACAGCCCCAGAGGAAAGAGAGCTTCTTCCATCTGAAGGACAATAAAAGCTATTGCCCAGTTATGGATTTTGTGTTTTCCTCAAGGGCCAGTAAGTACCAAAATTGCCATGAGCAAAACTTGAGCATGATAGGTTTCTTTCAAGAATAGGAGCACAACCAGTTTTAAAGGAGCCCTGATGGGGCAGTGGTTAAATGCCTGTACTGCAGCCACTCACTCACAATCCATAAGGTTGCAAGCTCAATACCAGCAAAAGGGCTCAAGCTCGACTCAGGCTTGCATCCTTCCGAGGTTGCTAAAATGAGTACCCAGCTTGTTGGGGGCAATTAGTTTACACTTTGTAAACTGCTTAGGGAGTGCTTAATTGCATTGATAAATGGTATAGAAATGTACTTGCTATTGCTATTGCTAAAGTTGGCAAATTTACCAGTAAGAAGAGGAAAAGGACTCTCCACTTCTACATATATTTCTTGTATTGGAAAGATTGTCTTGACAGGAGGCCATGAGAGTACCTGCACAGGCCAGAAAGAAATGAAACTGGTTGTAACTATGGCTCAGGAATCAAATGTTTTGTTTCTACTCTCCCGTCAAAATATTTATAAAGAAAAATATATTCCATAGGACAAACAAAGTTAATCTCAACTGTATGATTTCACTGTTTTAAATTGAAGTTGAGACCAGCAGTCAGGATCAAGATTAATCTACGTGGATGAAAGCTGAAATCCTTCCTCTAATCCTTTACCTGACATACAGGCATTGACTTGGTGTGTCTAGATTTAATCCAGATGTAGGTAAATCCCCCAAAGAACTCCATTTGTTCTCTGTAACACACTTTTTTCACCCCAAAATGAGATTAGCTGTTAGACAGGGATGTGAAATGTAGGTGGGGCAGTAGGAATCCATGTAATAAATCAAACTTCAGAGTCACTTATATGCATTTGTGGTGAGCCTTAAAATTGTCTGCCAATTTATGGCAGCCCCATGGATTTCACAGGGTTTTTTAAGTCATGGAATAGTCAGAGGTGCTTTTACCCATTTCTTCATCTGAAGTGTAGTCTACAACACCTGGTTACAATTGTAAACTGCTTAGACACTGCTTAGGTGGTATGAAGCAGTATATAAATGAAGTTTGTTTGTTTTTTTGTTTGTTTGGTATTCATTGGAGGTCTCCTATACAAGTAGTAACCAGTAGTGGCCCTGCTTAGCTTCCAAGATCAGACTGGAGCTGGTGCCTTTAGGGCATTTACAACCAGAGTCACTTGCATCAGATCAAACACTTTTCTTCTGACTGTTACTGAGGAGGGGGATATGTACAGAAAATCTACCAAACTGTATAGTCCTGTTGTTGTTGTTGTTGTTAACTGTTACCATACCAATTTCCACTTATGGTGACCTCCATATCAACAGCCCTGCTCAGGTCTTGCAAACTCAGGTCTGTGGCTTCATTGATTGAGTGGATACATCTGTAATGTGGTCTTCCTCGTTTCCTGCTGCCTTCCACCAAGCTTTACTATCTTTTCAAGTGAGTCACGGCTTCTCATGTTTTGTCCAGTTTAGCCATCTTGGCTTCTAGGAAGAGTACAGGCTTGATTTGCTCTAGGGCCCATTATTTGTCTTTTTAGCAGTCTAGGGTATCCACAGAACTCTTCTCCAGTACCACATTTCAAATACGTTTCTTTTCTTCTTACCATCTTTCTTCATTGTCCAGCTTTCACAACCATACATAGAAATGGGAAATGGATTGGCATGGACAATTCTGACCTACACTTGAGGATCTTGTCTAGTTCCTTCACAGCTGCCCTTCCAAATCCTTGTCTTCTGATTTTTTTTTTTTACTACAGCCCCCATTTTGGTTAATTACTGAACCAAAGTATAGGAGACTTTTGACTATCTTGATGTCTTCACTGTTTACTTTAAATTTATATATCTGTGATCATTATTTTTGGTTTCTTAATATTCAGCAGTAAACCTGCCTTTGCACTTTCTTCATTGACTTTCTTCCAAGTTCTTACTATATTTTACTAGTATCATGGTATCTTCTGCATATCTAAAATTGTTGATGTTCCTTCCCCCAATTTTCACACTTCCTTCTTCGGAATAGAATCCTATATGATATAATCAGCATACAAGTTATAAAGATTATAAATAGCCTTGTTTAACCCCCTTGCCAACTGGAAACCATTCAATTTCTCGATATTCTGTCATAACAATAACCTCTTGTCCTGAGCACAGGTTATGCCTTAGAATAATTAAATAGAATCATAGAGTTCAAAGAGACTGCAAGGGTCATCATGTCCAGCCCCCTGCCATGCAGCAACACACAAGCAATACATCCCTGACAGATGGTTCTACAGTGCACCCGCGTCATACATGGGTGCACCTTACATGGCTTCCAGCATACGCTGAAAGCCGCACTGGGAAAAGGGGTGGTGCACCCCATAATGGGTAATAGTGTGCATGCGCTGCCGCACCACCGCATGCACAAGCCCCATTAATTTAAATAGGGCTCAAGCATACATGGAATTCCCCTTAAATGGACGGGGAGTCTGGAACCAATCCCCCACATAAGGGAAGGGTGGACTGTATTTAAAAATCTTCAAAGAAGGAGGCTCCATCACTCTCCAAGGGAGTGTGTTCCATTGTCAATCAGCTCTTACCATTTTACCCAATCTTGAGGTGGAGTCTCTTTTCCTGTAGTTTGCATCCATCACTCTGTATCCTAGTCTATGGAACAGCAGAAAACAAGCTTGTTCCATCCTCAATATGGCATGCTTTCAAATATTTAAACAGGGCTATCATATCACTTCTTATCCTTCTCTTCTCCAGGCTAAACATACACAGCTCCCTAAGTCACTCCTCATATGGCCTGGTTTCCAGACCCTTCACCATTTTGGTCACCCTCCTCTGGACACGCTCCGACTTGTCAATATCCTCCTTGAATTGTGGTGCCCAGGACTGAATACAGTATTCCAGGTGAGGCCTGACCAAAGCAGAATAGACCCCACTACACTTCGAGGGAGTATGTTCTACTGTCAAACAGCCCTTACTGTCAAAAAGTTCCTCCTGATGTTGAAGTGAAATCTCTTTTCCTGTAGCTTGCATCCATTGTTCTTGGTCCTATTCTCTGGAGCAGCAGAAAACAAGCTGGCTCCATCCTCCCTATGACACCCCTTCCAATATTTAAACAGGGCTATCATACCACCTCTTAACCATCTCTTCTCCAGGCTAAACATACCCAGCTCCCTAAGTCTGTCTTCATATGGCATGATTTCCAGACTCTTCACCATTTTAGTCACCCTCCTCTGACATACTCCAACTTGTCAACATCCTTCTTGAATTGTGGTGCCCAGAACCGGATGCTCTATTCCAGGTGACACCTGATCAAAACAGGATAGAACTATTTCTTCCCTTGATCTACACACTATACTTCAATTGATGCAGACTGGAATCACATTGGCTTTTTTAGCTGCTACATCACACTGTTGACTCATGTACAGTGAGACCTCAGTATTGACAGGGGATCCGTTCCGGACCCACCCACCCCCGCAGATACCAAAATCTGTGGATGCTCAAGTTCCATTGTCCCCACTGGTGGTGTGACTGCACATGCCACCACTCGGGACAACAGGAGCTTGCTGCCTGCGGATGTTTAAATACATGGATGGCAAGTCCATGGATACTAAGGCCCCACTGTACTGTTGTTAAGACAGGTGTCCCCCATCCTAAATCTATGCATTTCTTTTTTTTTTTTTTTTTGCTTTCTTTTCCTTTCTTTCCCTCCTCCTCCTCCTCCTCCTCCTCCTCTTCTTCTTCTTTTAATCTAAGTGCAACAAAACCTTACATTTCTCCCTGCTGACTTTCATTTTGTTAATTTTGTTCCTGCTTTCTAATCTATTCCAGTAATTTTGAGTTTTGAATTTTGATCTCCTCTGGGGTATTAGCTACTCCACCTAATTTGGTGTAATCTTGAAATTTGCTAACCCTGCCCTCTGTTCTTTTGTCCAAGTCATTGATAAAGATGTTGAATAGCACTGGGCCCAGGATAGACCCCTGAGGGACCCCACTGCTCACTTCTCTCCAGGATGAAAAGGAGCCATTGCTGAGCACCCTTTGGGTCCAGCCAGTCAACCAATTGCAAATCCACCTAACATTTTACTAATTTGTTTGTAAGAATAAAATGGGGGACCTTGTCAAAGGCCTTAGTGAAATCAAGATATGCTTCATCTACCAAGCTGGTAATTTTATTTTTAAAAGAGATAAGATTAGTCTAGCATGACTTGTTTTTCAGAAACCCATGTTGATTTTTGCGAATATGGCATTCTTTTCTAAATGCTTGCAGATTTTCCATTTAATGGTCTGTTCTAGAATCTTTCCTGGTATTGATGTCAGACTAACTGGGTGGTAATTCTTTGTGTCCTCTTTTTTTCTCTTTTTGAAGATGGGGATAAAATTTGCTCTCCTCCAATCCACTAGGACATCTCCTGTTCTCCAGGAATTCTCCAAGATTATTGCCAGTGGCTCTGAGGTTACGTCTGCCAGTTTTTAAAAACACCCCTGGATATAGTTCCTCTGGCCCCGGAGACTTAAATTCATTTAGATTAACCAGCTATTCCTGCACTAGCTCTTTACTTATTCTCTGCTGTATTTCCCCTACTGCATCATCTGCTCCATTTTCCTCAGATTGAGCACTCTTTTCCTTTTGTGAGAAGATGGAGGCAAAGTAAGTGTTAAGTAGTTCTGTCTTTTTGCTGTCCCCTGTTATCATTTTGCCATCTTCACCATGCAATCGCCCTACCATATCCTTCTTCATCCTTTTGCTACAAATATAACAAACAAACAAAAAACCCTTTTTAATGTTCTTAACCTTTCTAGCAAGCCTGAGCTCATTCTGTGCTTTAGCTTTTCTGACTTCACCTGTACATGTACTGGTTATTTGTTTGAATTCCTCTTTGGTGATTTTCTCCCTTTTCCATTTCTTATATATGTCTCTTTTAAAACTCAGCCCAACTGAAAGTTCTTTAAACATCCATCCTGGTTTCTTGAGGCACCTCCTATTTCTCCTCCTCATTGGAACCTACAATATTTCCCTTTTGAGAAACTCCCATCTATCCTGAACTCCCTTCACCTTTAGTATTCCTGACCATGGGATCACACTCAGTTATTCCCTAAGTTCACTGAAATAAGCTTTCCTAAAGTCTGGAATGTGTTCTATGTTGTGATACAACTATTTCTTTAAAAGTGATCCATAGTTTTTTATGATCTACACAAATAAAGGCTTTGTTACAAAGGCTTTGCTTTGCTTTTTGTCTTTCCTTAACGGCTTAAAGAATTTCATCTGAAATTCTTTGAAGTGGTCCGTTATCCAATGTATGTTTGCAAATACATCACTTGTGCCTCTTCCTCCTCCAAACCTAGCTTGGACATCTGGCATTTCTCACTCCATATATGATAAAAGTCTTTGTTGTAGAATTTTGAGCATCACCTTGTTTGCCTGGGAGATTAACGCAATGGTCCTGTGGTTACTGCAATCCTCTTTCTTGAGGATTTGAATGTATATTGAGTGTTTCCAGTCTATGGGCCATTCTTTTGTTTTCTTTATTTGCTGGCAGATTTTAGTTAGAATATTAATAGATTCTGTCTCTGTAGTTTGAAGTTGATGCCATTTGTTCCTTGTGATACATTTCTCCTAAGTGCTTTGAGTGCAGCTTCCACTTCACTTTTTAAAATTGTAGTTTCATCTTCAAGTGCTTCTTCCTTGAAGAAATCTCTCATCCTTTCATCTCTTTGTTGTTGTTTATATTAGTTTACAGTGTGCTGTTTACATTTTTTTTTATTTCTTCATCATGCAGTGTGTTTCCCTGCTTGATACAGAGCATCCCCACTCTTGATTTAAATTTGCCTTTGATTTATCAGATCTTGTGGAAGAGGCCTCTTGTTCTATCTTTTTTGCTGTCATCTTCTGTTTCTCTACTACACTGATTGTTATAGTAATTCTTTTTGTCCCTGCACATAAGCAATTGAAGATCTGTGTTTAGGGTTATGAGCCTATTTCTCACCCCCTTTACTTTTGCTTTTTATTTTTCCCAAACTGCTTAAAGAGTTTAATCTGTCATTCAGTGAGGCTTTCCCCTCTCTTTGTCTGCAGATAGTGTCTTTTTGAATGCCTCTTTGACAATTTCCCAGGCTTCAGTCGAGAATTCTTCTTGCTCCCAGTCAATTAGGCTTAATAATGTAAACTTTTTTTTTTATAAGACCATTAAATTTAAATTCTACAGGGATATTCTTCAGGCTGCATTTTGGCACAAGGTTGTTGTTTTTTTTAGCTTTACTCTAATTTTTGATATTGGCAGTTCATGGTGAGGAGGAGCTTGGCCCATTCACTATCTCTTAGCATAATTTACAGTGTGCCTGTGTCATACGCGGGCACCTCTTACGCAGCTTCCAGCATACCCTGGAAACCGTGCCGGAAGAAGCAGTGGTGCACATGCACCACATTTTTTCCCTTGTGCAGGGGGATCCAGAAAGGATCCCCCGAGTAAGGGGAGGGCAGATTGTACTTTATAGGAGATTAAATTGATGAAGAAAAAAATGTATGTTGACTTGATATTCTAGTTGAAAAGAAAAGGAATAAACAAACCATAATAACTTGTTTCAGACCATAGCTGGGCTTTGAAAATTATTTTTGAAATGACAGCATGCAGTGTAATATAGTGGTCAGACAGCTAGAGCAGGACTGGGATGTGAAAGGTTTATTTTCTAATTCCCATTGATCATGAAACCTATTGGGTGACTAACCTCAAGGCCCATCTACATTTGCCAGAATACTCTAAGCTGCTCCCAGAGTATTCTGGCCCTGAATTCCACCTAAATCCCTATGCCGACCTGCTGCAGCAAAATGTGGCAACAATGGGTGGCTGTCTTCCCACGTGATCCCTGCAAGCTGGCTGGCCACCCAACCTTGTTCTGACCTCAAAACAACTTGGCAGAGATGCTCGCAAGACTCACATAGGAAGACAGCAGCCTGAAGCAAGAGATAAGTCTTTTTTGTGTGTGGGACAAGGAGTGGAAACCCTGAATTCGGTCTGGGTATTGTATAAATAGCATGGACCCAAATTTGGGTGTGAGGGTTGTGTGGTATAAACAATGCACAGCCAGCCCAGTAGGAATATAGGTAATACAGACATGCCCCAAGAGTCCTTGAGAAGTTAAAGTACAGAAGAGCAGAGCTATGTAATTAATAAATAATAAATACGGATTAATCTTTCAGGCCTAGTGCTTACATTTTCAATCCGAATCTAAGCATCATATTACTTGTGAGAGTCAAATGGTCATCTCACAGTGAATCCATGCACAGAGGCCCATTTCCACATACAGTGCACATTACCCTGGTGAAGCACAGTGCTTATATTTGCTCATTGATAGCTTTTATGAAGACTGGCCATTTAATTATCATTTCATTGCTAAGGTTTCACCAATAAGTTTGCCATATACCTCATTCTGTGCTGAAGTCGTTACAATAAACAGACACCTTAGGTAATTATATTTTTTCCCATTGAAACCAGTCATATTCACTTTGTATAATTAAAAATGCTTTTACTCATTATTCCTTGATAAAATGTATCCTATGGATTTCTAACGTAATACAGTAGTTGATGCAATATTAGTAAGATAATTATTACATGCAGCTTTGAGTTTTGCATGAAAATTAAATAACCATAACCTCTGCAGGACTTAGAAAAATGTTTGAAGGTTATATAGTTGGCATTTCATACCCATGCATCTGTGTCCACTGATTCCACTAGTCACAATGTGAAAACATTTTTTTAAAAAAAATCCAAAAAGCAAATCTTGATTTTGCCATTTTATGTAAGGAATGCAATGTTACTACTCCACTGTATATAATGGGAAGAGATTTTTGATACATCTGGGAGGCCCAGGAGCCAAACCCCAGTGGTGCCAAAGATTTTACTGTACTACTTTAAAATTACTCTAAATTTTAGTAAAAGAAATTTACAAACATACAGGGATCGGTGCAGGAAGCGAATCAAGAGGTAAGTGGGAATGAAGCCATAGAGATAATTGAAGGTGAACTAGCTCTAAACTGTTCGGTCAGTTGGTTGAATCCAAACTAACAGTGCAGTTCTATAAACATCTCTGAAGAAAACTCCCAGAGTTCAGTTGGCCACTTCCTTAAGTAAATGAAGCTCAGATTGCAGCTATTGTTAGCTAAATGTTAAATTCATGCTGAAATTAGTCAGTGGAGCCACTTGGTCATGACCTACTTGATTTCATTGGGAACTTAGTGGAACCAAATCTGAATTCAACCCAATGTGTATTTAACCATGATAAGTTTCGAAACTAACATGGGAAAGGCGCAGGAACAAACAGTAAGATGTGATCAGTCTGGCAATGCACCAAGTTACAACAATTCATAACCAAATTCCTTAAGCTATGAGAAATCCTACTTTGTTGTATGATACCAGAAACAAAGAGTGGTCATTCTTAGATGGACGTTACTAGAGAGAAATATATTTGCTGTTGTATTCTTTGCTGAATCATCAGAGATATACAAAAACCACTCTGCAGTTTTTAAACAGGAATAATCTATCATCTTGCCTTATCGGCTGCTTTAAAATGTTCATGCTTCTCACGCCTCCTTCTCTCCCCCTTTGTCCTCAGCTTACTTTAATTGCTGCAAGCTGAGTTCAAATTACAAAAGTAGTTTGTACTCAATTAACTCAGCATAGGGGAGAAGAGAGAAGGGAGTAGACTCTTGTCCTTCCTAGTTGGCTCAGGCAAAAACAAACTTCTGTAGCCTCTTCTAGTTTGGAAATTCTCCATCATAAATAAATTTTGCCATTTTCACACACTTTGCTGTTGTTTGACTACATGTGTCTTAGCATTCATCTATGAAATGTTGGAGGGTGTGAAATGTTGTCATGTGCCTTCACATTGTTTCCAATTTATGACAGCCCTATCATGGGGTTTTCTTGGCAAGATTTGTTCAGAGGGATTTTTGTTTTTGCCTTTCTCTGAAGCTGAGAAAGTGTGACTTGCAAAAGGTCACCCAGTAGGTTTATGTGGCAAGGTGAAGCTTCAAATTCTTGTCTCCAGAGTCATCGTCCAATGCTCAAACCATTTACAAACAATTTAATGTTTGCGTAATCCTTGCTGTATGGCACTATGGGCCAAGATCTGATTCATAAATTCTAGGTATACCACACTTCTCACTTAAAACAGACTAAGATGAACATTGAGAATAAGATTAGTTCCAAACTAAACAATTATTATCTTCTTCTCATTGTTCATGCACTTAATTTGCATAACAGCCGCTCAGTTGTTGCACAACAGAAACCATAACTGTTCTTGGCTAAAAGATGTTAGAGAACATGTATGAAGTTGTTCATCTCCCCATCTGGATGAGGGAAAACAAACTGAAGCTTAATCAAAACAAGAAAATAAGTGTTCCTGATCAGTCAAAAGCAGATCTGGGAATAGGGATTCAGCCTGTGTTAGATGGGATTACATCCCTCCTGAAAATGCAGGTTCACAATTTGGAAGTACCCCTTAATTCAGCTCTGAGCTCAGAAGCCCAGGTTTCAGCAAGAGTACCTTTGCACAATTAAACATAAGACCATATCACATGGGAGGGAAGTGGCCAAATCCTATGGATAAACGGGGTTTAAATCTGAGAATATCCTGCAAAAGTAGGATTGTTTTCAAATGACATTTGGTTAAATGAGCATTTGCTGAGGAAGGAGAATCAGTACATATAACACAATAGACAATGCTTTGGCAGAAAAAAGGCAACTTTATTGAATACAGCAAACTTATAAGAGGATTGACCCGGAAGCTTGAGGTCTGGATATGTCATCCACCAACCTGTTGTTGGTCGATGAACTGAAATGCCCGGTCACGGCCAGGCTTTGGAATGACAGAGGGGGAACCAGCTTAGAGTGTGCATGCCACTCAAGGAGCCGGTTATCCGCATATGTGCATCTTCGCTCCATGTCACCAGAGGACACTGAATTGATGTCGCCTCTGCATTGGCGACATCAGTAGACCCTCAGCACCCCTGGGTTCCCAAGGGACTCCTGATCCAGTGCTCTGCAGCACAGGAAACCACGCCCACCAGATCCAAGACCAATGCTACTGCACTTGAAAAGTTGTGACAGCAGATCACCAACCCTGAAAGAAGGGAGGGTGGGGAGCTGGCAAAAATGTCACCGAGCCCAGAGCCGCACAGCCATAAATAGACCTGCTGGCCAATCATAGGTTGGGAAGCCATGGAGGAACTCCCCTCTCCCAGCCAATTTCAAGTCTGCAGCCCCAGAAGCACCCAATCCAGGCCACTTCTGCCCTGCAAGGGGACCTAGGAGTTGTAGTCTCCCAGCCCAGAGGTGGCCCAGCTTCCCAGTGGTGGCACTTCTGCTCCCAGGGCACCTGGGAGTTGAAGTCCAAATGAACCGGAAGTGCCGCCATCCATCCAGCCACTGCGTGGAGCCTGGATGCCCACATTGCCGCTTGCGGCCTCCAGGATGCCCCAAACCGCCAGGGAGAGCCACTGACTCCTCCTGCTGCAACACGACCAGCCCAGTAAGTCAGGCGGTTGCATTAATCACAAAAGTAAAAAGCAGCATGGTTTTGCCCACTTTCTGCACGGGTTAATGTTGCATTAATGCTCAGTTAGCCTGATATGTCTGAAAACAATTTGGGTGCTTTGCCTCCTGTGTGATTAGTTCCGTAGTGTGTCAACTGCATCAGTTCCTGGAGGGGTCAGATCTGGCCATAATAGTACATGCCTTAGATCCTGTTTGGATTACTGTAATACGTCTACATGGGGCTGCCTTTGAAAAGTGCTCAGAAGCTTCAGTTCGCCCAAAGAGCTGCAGCCAGGTTGTTAAATGAGGCTAGCGACAGGGAGCAGATATCTCCCTTGTTGCTACAGTTGCTGTTTTGTTTCTATCCACAATTCAAAATGCTTGTTTGACTTATAATGCCCTATTTGGCTTAGGTCCAGGTTATTTGAAGCCATTATATTATATTATATTATATTATATTATATTATATTCCCTTTATGAAACTATTAGAGATCTACAATCATCTGAAGAGTCGCTTCTCTCTGTTCTACCACCCTCCTAGGCTTGTTTGGTAGGAATCAGAGAGCGGTTCTTCTTGGTGGCTCCTCCCAGGCTTTGGAACTCCATCCCTAGAGAAGCCAGGACGGCCCCATCCCTGCTTTCCTTTCAGCAGCAAGTAAAAACATCCTTGTGCCATCAGGGTTTTTCAAAATGACAAAGGTTGGTTACTATACAACTCAGATTTTAAGGTATGTATAAAATTTTAAATATATTTTAATATTTAAAATGCTTAACATTTATAACTTTATAAGATGTTTAATTGTTTTTTAAACTTTCCAGTTAGATTTTTTTACACTTTTGTATTATTTTAAAATTTGTTGTTAGCCACCTTGAATACCGATATTGGGAGAAAGTTGGGACAGAAATAAAATATGATTACAACAACTATTACTAATAATAATAATTACCTGTCTATTGACAAAAGCTTATCAACTTTCAGTCACAATGAAATGCTGTTACTTTAACAAAAAAGTGTTCTTAATATGGCAATGGAAAACTGACATGAGTTTCACCCTTTTTGTTGTTGTGTGCCTTCAACTCTTCCAACCTATGGCAACCATAAAGCAAATGTATCTTTGAGTTTTCTTGGCAAAATTTATCCAGAAGGGGTTTTGCCTTTGCCTTCCTCTCAAGCTGAGAGAGTGTGACTGGCTCAAAGTGTACCCAGTAGGTTTCCATGGCTGAGCAGCAGTTCAAATCCTGATTTCCAGAGTCATAGTCCAGCGCTCAAACCACTACACCTCACTGATTCTTGGTGGCACCTTTTCATCGAAATATTATCATTGAAAGCTATTTTTTTTTTTTTACTTATACACAGAGAGCAGGTACAGTGGGCCCTCCACATTCTCTGGGGTTAGGGGACAGGAACCCCCATGAAAGTGGAAAAACTGCAAATAAAATACCACTATTTTTTTAACCTGAGAAAATACCTCTCTAGGAACCTCTATGTCCTCTAATGCAACTCTGTGGTCAACATCTCCCAGAACGTGCCCATAGAAGAATGCTGGGGGGCCTACAGATTCCTAGAGAAGTGTTTTTGGGAGATTACATCCAGATTTAAAATTAAATACGCATTTATCCCGTTGGGGATAAGACGCTTTAAAAGCAATGTGATACTCTCCTTTGTGAGTAATCTCCAGGTCCTTCAGTGCAATTCTGTGGTCAATGTCCAGCAGAGTTGTGCTGGAGGAACTAGGTTTCCTAGAAAAAGCATAGTAATCAAATCCACAAATAATCAAATCTGCAAAAGTCAAAGCCACAAATGTGGGGGGATGACTGTATTTTGTACAGGATTCCTTACTTAATAATTTTTAGGTGTTCTAGGGAATGACTCCTTTACCAGAAAATTTGGTACTAGGGAAGAACAATTCAAAATGGTTTACTTATGTTTACTTATGTGGTTTTCATTTCACATGTGTATATTGTTAGTTTTGTATAAAGAATTGAAAGATGTTCAACGGCTCTTTTTTTTTCTTTTTTTTTTTTTCTGCCTCTAGTACCAAATTTTCTAGTAAAGAAATCATGCCCAGGAATACATTTACTTTGTTAACTGAGGTATACTGTCTGGCACATGGACGTTTATATACTAAACCAGGGTGGGCAACTGTATAAGGCTAGGGGCCCCAGGAGACCTTTGAGGTGTAACTTTCCACTGCACCTAGTCCCATAAACACATTTTATTTTTGCTCCCAAAAGGCCTCTAGGGTGGGTGGAGGGCATTTTCACTATGTTTTGGGGTATTCTAGGGCCATTTTAAGCCAAGGAAAGGCCATTTTAACAATAGGCATCGTAGGCCTGGTACAGACTGCCCAAAAACAGATGTCTGCAGGTGCCCATTTTAACTCCAGAGGGATGCCACATCCACTCAGCCATGCAACGTCTCTCCAGAGTTAAAAGAACCCGGTTTTTCTGGGTTCTTTTACCAGTGCCCGGGTTACGCCGCAAGTGCACCAATGGCGCACTCGTGATGTAACTGACACGCCATGACATGTGGATGCTATGCGTCCATTACATCAAAATGGCGTCGGCCATGTGGACGAGACGCCACCATTACATACTAGGGTTCTGGACCGTGTGGCTACTGTGCAGTCCGGAACCCTAGTATTGCCGCTGCCACGCCCCTTTCGGCCCATCTGTCTCAGGCCGTAGAATCATTAGGAAGTGAGCATAAGTAATTTTCTGTTTAGCTCCCATTACAGAAAAGGTGTCTCCTCAGCCTAAATTTACCAGGGGGCTGCAAATTTTGAGGAAATATATCAAAATACCTTAGAGGACATTTGGGGACATTTCAGAGCAAAACAATCACTTGAAAATTTTTGCTTGGTTTTTACCCCTGGTGATCTTGGGAGCCTCCAGATGTGATGGAAATGCATTCTGCACCCCGTAAGGTGCATTTGAGAGCATTTTGAAGTAAGAAAATTGATCCCTGGGAGGGCCTGGGGGCCGTAAAATTGGACCAAGGGGCTGAAAGTCACCCCCTTCATAGGCCCATTTTTCTCACCCCTACTGTAAAGGAGACACATTACTTTGTTTCCATCTACCACTATACAGGTTTCAGGGACTTTTTCCCCCTCCAAAATATATATCCAAACTAGCACTCAGCCTGCAACAGTTTGCTATGTTGGGGGCATTCCAAATACCTATGGGAACGCAGTTGTTGTGAATAAGACACATGATCACAAAATATCCCATAATGAGTCCATTCATATTAAATTATTTCCTAAAATCAGATTCCCCACAATAATTGCATGTTATTTACTTGCCATATTACCTAAGACTAGACTAGATGAACAAGCCACAGACTCATATTAAAATAAAGGATACCAGTCATTTTGAAACATTTAATTTTACTACAGTGAAGATCCAGTTCTACTAATGCACCATTTGGCCGTCAAAAAAGGGACATATTTTTGAAGCAAAATTATTGTGCAGATTAAATCTAACCAGTTGAGGGCTCCCTCCTCTCCTTCCTTCAGCACAGAGCCTGAATTCAGATAAGGTGTTCAGACGGGGTTGTGCATTGCAATGCATCTCTTGGAACCTCAAAAAAAATTCCCAAAGTTTACAAGCATAAAAGGGGGGAAATGTTAGTTTAATAGGCGCACACACACCCCTGCCACCCCTGTTTCCTTCTAGGCAAGCTTAGACTTGGTGCTGCAAGATGCAATTGCCCATTTGTTCTATACAAAAGAGGTGAAACTTGGGTCTTTGTAACAAAATGTTAGGAAGACAATGCTTTAGGGGAAGGGGAGGGGAAGGGAAGCCAGACAAAGCTGCATGCTGGGTGGCATAATCCATGCTAGATAATTGTTACTGGATAAATTCCCAAGGCTTATAAATCAAGATCTGGGAGCATCTCCCTCACCCTGCTGAACCCCTTCCATATCTTGCCATGGATGTGCTGTTGCAGACAGAAGTCCCTTATAAAAAACAGGAAACAGGAATAAGGACCCTTTGCCAATATGAAAGTGCACCTCTCACTCCCTTAGGACAGCTCCCACCCTCTTCATGTTTCTTGTCTCTTCTCGCTTCTTCAAGCGAGTCCTGGTTTGTTTTGAGGTTTATACTGCCTGTCTTGTATGTGAGTCTTAATTCTGTATGTGGTAAGGGCAGAGAACTGTAGCAACATGCCCAAGCTCTTCCTTGCTGGCTGCATGAAACACTAACAGCACCACCATTTCAGGCTCAGGAAGACTTTTATCTGGCCAAATTTACATACCGTATTTCCATCCAGAATGTATTTCTCTCTTGAAGTGGAGGGAGCAAAGCTCAGATAATTTTCATCAGATTAATTTCAACTGTTAGTGAGAATTTTTGTTGTTGTTGTTGTGCGCAAATTCTGGGATGAGTAGTTTGTTGTGGCACCAGAGCTCTCTGACAGAGAATGCTAAACATCTCACAACACTACAAATCCTAGAATTCCATAGTATTGAGCCATGGTCAATAGTATTTTGCCAACAGTCTCAAGAACTTGATCAGGAGGGCTTTAAACTAAGTTCCGTGGGGAAGGGAGACAATATTAAGGAAGGTGAAAGGGCTGGAGAAAATAGTCAAACAGACATAGAGGAAACAAGAAAAAAAAAGTGCAAGGACCCAACAGTGGGAGGCAAAAAAACTTGCACAAGCAGCAAGTAAATGGGACCCGTGGTCTGCGATGTCTCTACACTAATGCACAGAGCATGGGAAATAAGCAAGATGAACTTGAACTCCTAGTACAACAATGCAAATATGGTATAATTGGCATCACTGAAACCTGGTGGGATGAGTCTCATGATTGGAATGTGGAAATAGAGGGGTATAAGCTTTTTAAGAAAAATAGGCCAAACAAGAAAGGAGGAGGAATAGCACTATATGTCAGAGATATTTACACCAGTGAAGAGATCCAGGACATCAGTCATGGAAGCCAGGTGGAGAGCATCTGGATAAAAATTAAAGGGGAGGGAAACAACAGGAATGTTATGGTGGGAGTCTACTACAGACCCCCAAGTCAGACTGA